>NC_087277.1:3000000-3340833 GCF_015220805.1 Pogoniulus pusillus
CCTGCAGTCAGTTCATGAGAGATGCATATTTGTTCTATCTGGTATATTTTTCCACTCCTGAATTTTCAGTCATCAAAAACGTGGTCCAGGATGTGGAACTTCTGCGCCCATCAGACTTCAGTGATACTTTTCTTTGCCTCTTACATGTTAATATCTCTACATTTTTTTCCTGTTGACTCCTGCAGTCAGTTCATGAGAGATGTGCATTTGTGTTTTATCTAGCTCATATTTCTATACTGTATATTGTTTTCCCATTATTTTGTCCATATTTTTTTGCACTCCTGAATTTTCAGTCAGTCGTCAAAAAAAGAGGTCCAGAACATGGAACTTCTGCACCCATCAGACTTCTGTGATACTTGGTTTTTTGTGTGTCTTAAATGTTAGACTGTTCTGTGCTACTGCACTGAGTGAAAGAAAGAAACACAAACCTTGTGCCTTGCCTGTGTTGATCCACAGGCAGAGCAAGCCTAATCCAGGTCAGCTCTTACAGCATGGCCATGCCTGCTGGAGAAGAAGCGTTGTGTTATGGACCTGTCATGCTTGCCTTGAGGTTCCCAGGGGCAGTGCATTAGTTAGCTTGTTAGCTAAAACAATGGGTGATTTACCCACACCACAGCTTGCAGTGAGCCCTGCTGTTCTTCCAGATCTTCCCACAGAGCATGTTTGGGAGGCAGGGGTATGCCTACCTGCAGTGATACTGCAGTCAGCTGCAGACCTACCTTCCTTTTGTCCAGTGATGCTGTCGAGATCCCTGTGCCTTTCCCCCACAGAGGCAAGAGATGACAGACAGAAATCCCGCTTATTTTCCATGGAAAGGATACAAAAACAATGCAATCCAAGATTGCATTGATCTGGTCCTCACCTAATTAGATTGGGCAATCTTTCAGAGCCTCCATGAAGAAGAGATTTCTTCGTGACATGGTGAATGTAGAACACACTACAACAGAGCCATGTCAGGGAGGTAATTAGTGATAGAAGAAGAGGGAATGGCCTCAAGCTGCGACTGGGAAGGTTTAGACTGGATATTAGGAAAAACTTTTTCGAGGAAAGAATGGTCAAGCATTGGAATGGGCTGCCCAGGTTGGTGGTGGAGTCTCCAATCCTGAATAGGTTTAAAAGTCGTTCAGATGTGGTGCTTGAGGATATGGTTTAGGGTGCACCTTGTGGAGTAGGGATATAGTTGGACTTGGTGATCCTGAGGGTCTCTTCCAACTTGAGTGTTTCTGTGATACTGTGATAAAGGATGCTTACAGGCCCTGCCTGACAGAGTCCAGCAACCTCTGTGGCCATCAGCCCACACTCTTCATCAGAATCGTAGAATCAGCCAGGTTGGAAGAGACCTCCAAGATCATCCAGTCCAACCTAGCACCCAGCCCTAGCCACTCAACTAGACCATGGCACCAAGTGCCTCATCCAGGCTTTGCTTGAACACCTCCAGGGATGGTGACTCCACTAGCCACTTAGTGTGGGTGAAAGGGAGTGAGTTTAAAAAAGCCTGGCTAAGATAGCAAACCATCAATCCATCCTTATTTCACTTGGTTTGTTTCTCTTCTTGGGAAGGGAGATCCCATCCTCAATTTGCTCAGTGTACCACTATTGACTAACAAGCCTAATTCCCTTCTAATGATGGCTGCTGCGGTGAAACATGTCTCCTTTCTTTGCTAACAGACAGACAGTTTTCTTGTATCTACAAAATTTATGGAGGATATTAACACCAGGAAATGTGAGCTCTAAGATTTTACATCAGTGGTCTCTGAAGACATTAAATGCAAGAACAAATCCAAGTGATTGTGTTGGCATGCTAAGCCTCAGATACGTGTGTAACCTTACACAGGGCTTTTTTTATTCTATCACATGGAAAATGCTTTGAGATTTTAGATTAGGCATTAATCTAAAGCCACTGCATTTTTTTTTTCCCTGGGTACAGGAGAAATCTACATTAAAAAAAAAAATCCACACAATTTATGCTCACCCTGGTTTTGATTTTGAAAAAGAAGTACTCATTTATTTGTAGTTCATTACATGTATTACGTAATATTGATTAAGGTTTTAAATCTCAGACATTTCCAGAGCAGCTTAATGCAGGATGTTGGGACTCTGACATCATAAAACCTGCACCTTGAGGATAAAACATTGTCAAATTCTGTTTCAGGATCTTTTCTTCTTCTTCTTCAAATGTCAAATTTTAGAGATAGGATGTCTTCAGAGGAATCAGAACGTTTTATGTTGTCATGGGATGAGTTTGCTCCAGTTCTTATTAAGATAAAATACATAGTCCATATGCTTTGGAATAAAATGGAGCAAAATAAAATGAAGCAAAATGAAAGAAAAAGAAAACAAAATGAAATGAAACAAAATCATATAAAACAAAATGGAATGAAACAAAATCATATGAACCAAAATGGAATGAAACAAAATCATATAAACCAAAATGGAATGAAACAAAATCATATGAACCAAAATGGAATGAAACAAAATCATATAAACCAAAATGGAATGAAACAAAATCATATAAACCAAAATGGAATGAAACAAAATCATATAAACCAAAATGGAATGAAACAAAATCATATAAACCAAAATGGAATGAAACAAAATCATATAAACCAAAATGGAATGAAACAAAATCATATAAACCAAAATAGAATGAAACAAAATAATATGAAACAAAAGAAAATGGAATAATATAAAACAAAATAAAACAAAAGTAAATAAAACAAATTAATATAAAATAAAATAAATAAAGCAAAAGAAAATAAAACAAAATAATATAAAACAAAACAAATAAAACAAAATAATATAAAACAAAAGAAAATGAAATAATATAAAACAAAATAAAACAAAAGTAAATAAAACAAATTAATATAAAATAAAATAAAGCAAAAGAAAATAAAACAAAATAATATAAAACAAAATAATGTAAAACAAAATAGTATAAAACAAACTAAACTAAAACAAAATTACATAAAACAAACTAAAATAAAATAAAACAAAGCTAAAATAAAATTACATTAAAAAAAAACATAAAAACCTAAACTAGACTAAAACTACATAAACCAAACCAAACTAAACTAAAACTACATAAACCAAACTAAACTAAAATTATGTAAACCAAACTAAACCAAACTAAAATTACATAAAATAAAATAAATTTAAATTACATAAAACAAACTAAAATAAACTGATATAAACTAAACTGAAATTATGTAAACCAAACTAAAATAAAATTACATAAACTAAACTAAAATAAAATTACATAAAACCAGCTAAACTAAACTAAAACAAACTAAACTAAAATTACATAAACCAAACTAAAATAAACTAAAATTACATAAACTAAACTAAACTAACATAAAACAAACTAAATTAAAAAAAACTAAACTAAAATTACATAAACCCAAACAAATAAACTAGCATAAACCAAATTAAACTAAGCTAACATAAACCAAACGAAACTAAAATTACATAAACCCAAAAAACTAAAATAAGATAAACTAAACTAAAATTACATAAACCCAAAAAACTAATCTAAGATAAAAAAGCTAAACTGAAACTACATAAGCCCAAAAAACTAAACTAAGCTAAAAAACTAAACTAAAATTGCATTAGCCCAAAAAACTAAACTAAGGTAAAAAAGCTAAACTGAAATTACATAAACCCAAAAAACTAAACTAAACTAAAATAAAAAAACTAAACTAAAATTACATAAACCCAAAAAACTAAACTAAGATAAAAAAGCTAAACTAAAATTACATAAACTCAAAAAACTGAACTAAGTTAAAAAAGCTAAACTAAAACTACATAAACCCAAAAACCTAAGCTAAGATAAAAAAGCTAAACTAAAATTACATAAACTCAAAAAACTGAACTAAGTTAAAAAAGCTAAACTAAAACTACATAAACCCAAAAACCTAAGCTAAGATAAAAAAGCTAAACTAAAATTACATAAACCCAAAAAACTGAACTAAGATAAAAAAGCTAAACTAAAATTACATAAACCCAAAAACTGAATTAAGATAAAAAAACTAAACTAAAATTACATAAACCCAAAAAACTAAACTAAACTAAGATAAAAAAGCTAAACTAAAATTACATAAACCCCAAAAAATGAACTAACAGAAACCAAACTAAACTAAAATTACATAAACCAAACTAAAATAAATTCAAATTGCATAACATAAAATAAATGAAACTAATAAAACTAACTTAAACCAAACGAAAATTGCACAAACCAAACTAAAATAAATTCAAATTACGTAACATAAAATAAATGAAACTAATAAAACTAACTTAAACCAAACTAAAATTGCATAAACCAAACTAAAATAAATTCAAATTACATAACATAAAATAAATGAAATTAAATAAAACTAACATAAACCGAACTAAAATTGCATAAACCAAACTAAAATAAACTGAAATGACATAAAATAAACTACAACATAAACCAAACTAAACTAACATAAAGTATACTAAAATGATGTAAACCAAACTAAAGCTAAAATTCCATGAACCAAACTAAAATTACATAAAACCAACTACACTTAAATTACATAAAACCAACTACACTTAAATTACATAAAACCAACTACACTAAAATTGCATAAAACCAACTGCACTAACATAAACCAAACTAAACTGACATAAATCAAGCTAGACTAACAGAAATCAAACTAAACTACCATCAACCAAACCAAACTAAACTACCATCAACCAAACCATCAGAACACAATAAATTACAGTAGCATTTCTTTATCTCAAGAAATAGTCGAGCCTGTTATCTGCCCTATTAAATAAATGATCAGTCTGATGACATCATCATTCAGGGGCTACATTAAATTGTCCCATAATTTGCTGCTTTTCTATAGAACAATAAATCAGTGCATCCCACCCCTGCCTGTGACCTTCTCCGTTAAACTGCAAATGAAAGCAGTTAATTTGCCGCTCCACTGTTGCAAAACTCCCATTCTCGCAGATAAAAATGCACCCAATTTATAATGCATCTTCTCTAAAGAAAAAAAAACTTACTTTTTCTGCCCCAAAAAATTTTAAGGACCTGCATTTCTGTCATGGGAACAGCAGAGGTGATCGCAGTTCTGGACCAGCCTTAGTTCTTCACTGTGACTTTCAGCAACTGGGTATCGAGGCAGGATATTTCACAGTATCACCAAGGTTGGAAGAGACCTCACAGATCATCAAGTCCAACCCTTTACCACAGAGCTCAAGGCCAGACCATGGCACCAAGTGCCACGTCCAATCCTGCCTTGAACAGCTCCAGGGACGGCGACTCCACCACCTCCCCGGGCAGCCCATTCCAGTGTCCAATGACTCTCTCAGTGAAGAACTTTCTCCTCACCTCCAGCCTAAATCTCCCCTGGTGCAGCCTGAGGCTGTGTCCTCTTGTTCTGGTGCTGGCCACCTGAGAGAAGAGAGCAACCTCCTCCTGGCCACAACCACCCCTCAGGTAGTTGTAGACAGCAATAAGGTCTCCCCTGAGCCTCCTCTTCTCCAGGCTAACCAATCCCAGCTCCCTCAGCCTCTCCTCGTAGGGCTGTGCTCAAGTCCTCTCATATTTGTTGCCCTCTTGGGTTAATTTGTTGTACCTACTTATTTCTCACTTGAAGTCTTAATTCTGTCTGTAGGGCAGATCCTGTTCCATGGGCAGATGTGATCCAATGGGCTTTCATACAGGCTGGCATAGCAGAAGCAAAGTGCTGTGCTTTCTGTATTCCTGCTCCTCTTACATCTCCTGTAGCTGAGGAAGCTCTGTACCAGGTGCTTCTGTCACCAGCTCCTCAGGTGGAGCAAACCAGTAGCAGCTGACTGAGAATATGGAAGGGCACTTGGTTTATTTGCTGTGCTCAACATCTCTGCTGTAGTAGAAGGGAGATTTTCCTCACACATTCCATGCCATAATCACAGAATCACAACAACATGCAGGTTGGCAAAGCCCCTCAGGATCACCAAGTCCAACCTAGAACCCTGCTCTGCAAAATTCACCTTAAACCATAGCCCCAAGCACCACATCCAAATGATCCTTAAACACATCCAGGCTGGGTGACTCCACCACCTCCCTGGGCAGCTCATTCCAGTCCCTGACCACTCTCTCAGTGAAAAACCTTTTCCTAAAGTCCAATCTCAACCCACCCAGCCTCAGCTTGAGGCCATTGCCCTTGTTCTGCCTTCAGCTACCTGTGAGAAGAGCCCAGCAACAGCCTCTCCACAATGTCCCTTCAGGTAGCTGTAGACAGCAGTTGTAATCCCCTGCTATGATCCATGTGATTCAGGACTAACCCAATTATCAATCACTTTATGATGTCCTAAATAGAAGATTTATGATGCTGGACATGGTGAAAAACAAGGAGCTATAGCAGAGGGAAAAACAACTGTGAGTTGTTTTAGGAGGAAGTTCTTCACAGAGAGAGTGATTGGCAGGTTGGAAGAGACCTCCAAGATCATCCAGTCCAACCTAGCACCCAGCCCTAGCCAATCAACCAGACCACGGCACTAAGTGCCTCATCCAGTCTCTTCTTGAAGACCTCCAGACACGGTGACTCCACCACCTCCCTGGGCAGCCCATTCCAATGCCAATCACTCTCTCTGACAACAACTTCCTCCTAATCTCCAGCCTAGATCTCCCCTGGCACAACTTGAGGCTGTGTCCCCTTGTTCTGTTGCTGGTTGTGTGGCAGAAGAGCCCAACCCCACCTGGCTACAGCCTCCCTTCAGGCAGCTGTAGCCAGCAGTGAGCTCTGCCCTGAGCCTCCTCTGCTGCAGGCTGCACACCCCCAGCTCCCTCAGCCTCTCCTCACAGGGCTGTGCTCCAGGCCCCTCACCAGCCTTGCTGCCCTTCTCTGGACACATTCCAGCACCTCAACATCACTCTTGAATGGAGCAGCTCACAACTGGTCACAGTACTCAAGGTGTGGCCTGACCAGTGCTGAGTACAGGGGCAGAATAACCTCCCTTGTCCTGCTGGCCACACTGCTCCTGAGCCAGCCCAGGATGCCATTGGCTCTCTTGGCTGCCTGATTCTGTCCTTTCTGGTTAGATTAGTTCCAAGTTAAAACATCTTTTATTTCCATTCTGGGTAGTAAGCAGGAGGCCAGCAATTGTCCCAAATAATACATGTGTTTTAGTGCATATACATAAACCACCCAAATGTGTTAGTTAATGCTTTTTAAATGAAAAGCATAAACATCTGTGAGCAAGATGAATTCTTAGCAATGAAGAAGCAAGCCTCACAAAACCTTGTCACCTTGAATCCAGGTTGATGGTTCCTATTAGAAAGAATCATAATCAGATGTGCTGAAGTGATGACAGTGCTGAGTAAGGCAACAAACGTGGTAGGGAAGCAGCAGGCACAAGCTCACCGTGGGATGTTGTTGCTGGTTGATTTTCCCCAGCCTCCAGTTTTTGGAGGCACTCTGGCACCATTTCTTGTGCTTGACTGTTTTAAAATATTCATGCTGTGAGAGAATGAGGCAGAAACAGAGAAAGTCTCAGCTTTTTTGCCTTCATTTCCTGCATCCCTCAGATGTCTAAGAGCTGTAAAAATAACCCCATCCTTAAGGTCAGGCTGTACTAAAGGGAGAGTCCTTCTCCAGACAGCGTCTCCTGCCGTGGCTTCACAAGCATTGGAGTAGGTTAGGGGGAGCCTCTCCTCCCCCTCTACTCTGCCCTGGTGAGACCTCATCTTGAATACTGTGTTCAGTTTTGGGCTCCCCAGTTTCAGAGGGACAGGGATCTGCTGGAGAGGATCCAGCAGTGGAGGGCTATGAGGATGATGAGGGGACTGGAGGGCATGGCTTAGAAGGAGAGGCTGAGGGACCTGGGGCTGCTTAGTCTGGAGAAAAGAAGGCTTAGAAGGGACTTGGTAAATGTTTCTAAGTATTTGAAGGCTTGGCAGGAGCAGGGGGACAGGCTCTGCTCACTGCTCCCTGGGATAGGACAAGCAGCAATGGGTGTAAGTTGCAGCAAAAGAGGTTCCACCTCAACACAAGGGGGAACTTCTTTACTGTAAGGGTCCCAGAGCCCTGGCACAGGCTGCCCAGAGAGGTGGTGGAGTCTCCTTCTCTGGAGCCTTTCAGGGCCTGTCTGGATGTGCTCCTCTGTGATCTGTGTTAGATAGTATTGTCCTTCTCCAGCAGGGGGGTTGGACTCAGTGGGCTCTTTGGGTCCCTTCCAACCCTTCAGATCCTGTGATCCTGTGACAGCTGGCCTTGCACTTCTGCCTATCCAAATACTTCCTTTTTGAAAGCCCTCCTTATATTACATGGCCTCAAACTGCTCCAGGAGAGATTTATATGGGATATCAGGAAAAATATTTCTACTGAAAGAGCAGAGCAGCTTGGTGTTGGAACAGGCTGCCAAGGGAGCTGGTGGAGTCCTCATCCTTGGAGGTGTTGAAAAACCCCACAGCACGGTGGGACATGGGTTAGTGGGCAGGGTGGTGTTAGGTCAGTGGTTGGACTTGATGATCTTAGAGGTCTTTTTCCAGCCAAACCAATTCTATGATTCTATGGTTTGATAATATTAAATAAAAAGGAAGTTAAACAGTAGTTATTTCCCTTTTTACTTTAATAGAAGGGGAAGGTGGATTTTTTCACCATAGAAGGCAAGGTTTGTGTCAAAGCAAACTGCAGGCTGAGAGTTTGCAAGGAAGTGTGGAATGCAGCGCGCGCCCGGCTTTGTGTATTTCATGTGTCATCACTGTTGTCTGCAGAGGGCAGGTCTGCCATAACTCACTGCTTCATTTTTCACCAGCTACAGTCGTGCCTCCATTTGCAAGCAGAAAGAACAGTGCCACTTCTCTCTTCTTGCTGCTCTTTGTAGGTGCCCTCAAGCGCACGCAGCGCAAAGCTGCGCCTCTTCCTCCGGCAAAGATCCCCGCGCAGTGCAAATGCAGTTCTTGTAAGTGCTGCTGCACATTAGGGCAATATAAATACAGAGAGGAGGTTTGTTCCAATATAGAGCAACGTTTAATGCCAGCATTACCTATTAAATTCAGGGCATTAGGCTTATGGTGGATGTGCGTGTGTTAGTTTAGCATAATACCACTAAAATTGCCAATCTAAAGCCCGCTCGCTGTAGCCATTATAAAAGCAAATGCTTTTCCCCCCTTCATTTAGGGCTGTATTTGGTCAGTGTGCAGTGTGATTAGGATGATATTCCATCACGCTGGACTTTCATTAATCAACAGATAACCCTCTCAGTTGAGTAAATGTGGTTTCTCTTGCATCTTAGGGGTAAGAAGACAAAATCTGAATTCTACCGGTCGGGGAAGTCTGGTCAGCAAAGCAGGCAGCGCAGCAACCTGGTTGTTCTTGTTTCCCTGCCCTCAGGGCCACCTGTCTGGCTTTGTGCCATCTCTATGGCACAGGGCAGTGCCAGAGATGAAGACAGCCTCCTGCCTGCCTCACTATGCTGTGGTGGTTTCGTCTGGGTGAGCCAAGAGACACAGCACTACATGTGCGGAGAAAGAAACATAGACAGAGATGGCTGAAGGGGAGAAACCCTCATGCAGACTGGTGCAAGACGCAGGCTGCACTGCTGCCTAGAACCAGTCTGCAATTACTGGTGACCCACTCAGAACCTGGGTCACAGCCCTGAATGAACAGTAAGATAGGAGGAGCTTTCTCTGCACTGACCTTCATGCAGGTGCTAATGACTGACCTGAGTGACCAGAACCAGGGTCACAGCCCTGAATAAACAGTAAGATAGGAGGAGCTTTCTCTGCACTGACCCTCAGACAGGTGCTAATGACCGACCTGAGTGACCAGAACCAGGGTCACAGCCCTGAATGATCAGTAAGATAGGGGAGCTTTCTCTGCACTGACCTTCAGACAGGTGCTAATGACTGACCTGAGTGACCAGAACCAGGGTCACAGCCCTGAATGAACAATAAGATAGGAGGAGCTTTCTCTGCACTGACCTTCAGACAGGTGCTAATGGCTGACCTGAGTGACCAGAACCAGGGTCACAGCCCTGAATGAACAGTAAGATAGGGGAGCTTTCTCTGCACTGACCTTCAGACAGGTGCTAATGACCGACCTGAGTGACCAGAACCAGGGTCATAGTCCTGAATGAACAGTAAGATAGGGGAGCTTTCTCTGCACTGACCTTCATGCAGGTGCTAATGACCGACCTGAGTGACCAGAACCAGTGTCACAGCCCTGAATGAACAGTAAGATAGGGGAGCTTTCTCTGCACTGACCCTCAGACAGGTGCTAATGGCTGACCTGAGTGACCAGAACCAGGGTCACAGCCCTGAATGAACAGTAAGATAGGGGAGATTTCTCTGCACTGACCCTCAGACAGGTGCTAATGCTGTGCTCATCTCACTCTGGCTCCTGTCCTCCCACACCCTCGCTCTTTTGTCTCCCTTTTCCATTAGGCCTCTTTATCAGACTTTCTGAGTTGGAGGAGACCATGGTGAAAAGTCATTGTTCTTGCCAGTGGGCACTGGGTATGACATCTGATGGCTGCCAAAAAAAGAGACTTGTTTTTCCAAAGCAGAGCAGGTGGCAGTAGCTGACTGGAACACCATGTTGGCATTCGTTATATCATAGCACTGACAGCAGAGCTGGAAGCTAACAGGTTCACAGTTGTCTAATGTCATCATGCTGAAGACATTTTTAGCAAAGTTATGCAATTGATTAGCTGGCTAAAGAGACTTCTTTTTGCTTTTTTTTTCCCCTCAAGCTCAGCTGGTATTTTATTCTAACATAGCTAATAGCAATAAAATAGATTCATAGGTGAAAAACTGCAAATTAAGGGGTTTTTGCAGGTTTTGGCAGCACATCTTCCCAGAACTCTCAACCCATCCCTCGAGAGTTCTTTGGAAGTTACATGGAATGCATAGGAAAGTAACCACTCTAATATGATTCCCAAATCCAAAGGAATTGTCTGTTTTTCTAAGGAGGAGCATTTCCCCTCTACTTCTCTTCCTGTGTCTTTCAGAATCACAGAATCAGTCAGAGTTGGAAGGGACCACAAGGATCATCTAGTTCCAACCCTGCTGCCATGGCCAGGGACACCTCACACTAGATCAGGCTGTCCAGAGCCTCATCCAGCCTGGCCTTAAACACCTCTAGGGATGAGGCTTCCACCACCTTCCTGGGCAACCCATTCCAGGGTCATGGTGAAGAACTTCTTTCTAACATCCAGTCTGAATCTCCCCATTTCTAGCTGTGTTCCATTCCCCCCAGTCCCATCACTACCTGACAGCCTAAAAAGTCCTTCCCCAGCCCTCTTGTAGCCCCCTCCAGATACTGAAAAGACACAATAAGGTCACCTGGGAGCCTTCTCCTCTCCAGACTGAACAGCCCCAACTCCCTCAGTCTCCCCTTGTAGCAGAGCAGCTCCAGCCCTCTGATCATCTTCGTGGCCCTTCTCTGGACACTTTCCAGCACATCCATAGCCCTCTTGTAATAGTGGCTCCAGAACTGGATGTAGTACTCCAGTGGGGTCTCACCAGTGCAGAGTAGAAAGGGGGGATCACTTCCCTTGCCCTGCTGCCCATGCTTCTCTTGATGCAACGTTTGCTTTTGGATGAGGGCTTTGCTAGAGGTGCTTCTGTTTCTCAACCTGAGAAATTAGAGCATGTCAACACATTGCACTTGGAGCTGTGGAGTAAGGCTACAGAGCTGTCAGCTGCTTCAGAGCTCAGCCAGCCTTCCATCAAGCAAATTTCACTGCTAAGAGTGCAGCCTAGATCACAGAATCACAGAAACAACCAGATTGGCAAAGCCCCTCAGCATCACCAAGTCCAACCTAGAACCCTACTCTATGAGATTCACCTTAAACCATATCCCCAGAGGACCCTTGAACACATCCAGGGTGGGTGCCTCCACCACCTCCCTGGGCAGCTCATTCCAGCATCTGATCCAATGGGCACTGACCCAATGGGTTCTAAAAAGACACTGAGCATCATTTTCACACATACCATAAAAATAACAAATGCTGCTTAATTCTGCAGTGAAAGGCAAAGTTTGCATTTCAGCAGTGGAAATTCTGCTTTAATCTCTTATTTTCTGATGGTTATATTATTGTAAGCTAGCAAAAGGGATGTAAGCTGCACCTTTCAAAGTTTCACTTATCCCATGCTTTTCCTTCTCCTTCCTGCCTTTCCCATTTTCCTTTATCTGTTATCAGTAGCATAATACTTGAAGAATGAGAAAAGCATGAAGGGAAGGTATGTAATATCCAAACTTCTGGGGGAAGAGGGAGTGGAAAATCAATAGCCAAATGAGCAAGGAAACAATTACTTTCTGGTGCCAGTGTTTTCATTTCCCTAGTAGGACTTTTGACCCTGAAACGTTCTACCTGCAGTAGCTCCCCATATTTGTTAATTATCAACCCATACTTCAAAGCTGATTGGTTTTCAAGGGCTTTTGTGGAGGTTAGCTCAGGAAAATGAGTATTCAGGACTGCAGGAACATCTTTAATTGGGGGAGGTTTCATTTTGGTAGGGCTTGGGTTTGCATGAACGCGTCGTACCTCTCAGATGCCCTTAAAGCATCTTTGGGGCTAGGCCCTTCAAAGACAGGAAATAAATGTATGCCATGTAAAAAGTCAGAGGGATATTTCTGACACAGTGTCATATGATTTTGCATTGCAAGATAGCATCTCTGGGATAACCATAGCTAAATGGAATGTGTTAAAAATATATAGGGTGTAGTAGTTGCTGTACTGACTGATAAGGCAGAAGGCTTTCTATTTTGTTTCACTTTGTTACAGCTTTTAATAATTTAGCCAAGATACTATGTTTTTTTTGGTGCTAGTAGTGTCATTTCCAATCTCACTTGTCCTCTGCTCCCCCCAAAATACCTCTGAAAACTAATAAGTAAAACAAAGTACTTCAGTCCTGCCTTTCTTATTTACACCAGATTAAAGCTGAGTTTTTTGCCCAAGGAGGACTGCATGGTCAGCCCAGTGATCTGGAAAATAAGAGGGGGAAAAGAAGAAAATAAATAAATGCAAACTGAGACTTTAGAAGATCATCATTAAGATTTGTTTAGTATCTTGTTAATTTCAAAGAAATTGATGGCTCTCAGTAATTCTGCAGCAGCCTAATGCACGTAGGTTTTGTTGCTAGTAGAAACTTCCTGTTATCCTTGCCTGAATGAGGAAAACACTTCTCTGGTGTCCTTCGTTACTCCTACATCACTGACTTCACCCAACCAAAATTTCTATACTAACATTTCCAAGCATCTCTATGAAGCAAAAATAAAAGTCAAAAAAAGGCAGCTTGGGAAAGCAAGGTTAAGCACAGAGCACCATCTCAGCCCCAATGTGACTTAACCCTTCTTTAAGAAGACCCAAACCAAAAAAAGAAAAAAAAAAAAGGAAAGAATCAAGACAGTATTTTCCCTTTTTCCTTCTTCTCTCTCTTTTTTTTTCTTTCCAAGAAGCCACATGAAATGTTCTCTGAGTTAAGTTTTACCATTCATAATGAATGCAGTCTCGCCATTCAAATGCGACCATAAGTACACAGAAGATAAGAATTTAATTAAATGTAGATTAAAACCAAACAGGAAAACACACTCGCTGATAATTTTATCCCATCCTCTGGCCATATTTTTTATACTTCCTTCTTGTTCTTCTTTGGGCTATAGCTTATCAACATGCCGATAGTACCATAACTCATTACATCTGATGGCGCTGCTGCAGTGTGCAGCCTTGGCACTTGAATTTCAGAGGCACTTAAAATGCAAAGCATGTAAATGTCTATGTTAAATATATTAGTGTGGTAATGGTAGTGAAAAGAAAGTGATTTCTTACAAATCCTTGCACCTTCCTATCAGACATTATCATTGCCCAGTCACAAACTGGTTTAAAGAAAAAAGAAGAACCTGCTGAGGCTTGCTCTTAAAATATATTGCTCTTAAAACATAGTGCTCTTAAAATATATTAACCTTAAAACATATTGTTCTTAAAACATATTTATCTTAAAATATATTGCTCTTAAAACATAGTGCTCTTAAAATATATTTACCTTAAAGCATATTGTTCTTAAAACATATTTATCTTAAAATATATTGCTCTTAAAATATATTTACCTTAAAGCATATTCTTCTTAAAACATATTTCTCTTAAAATATATTGCTCTTAAAACATATTGCTCTAAAATATATTTACCTTAAAGCATACTGTTCTTGAAATCTATTTCTCTTAAAACATATTGTTCTTAAAATATATTTCTCTTAAAATATATTGCTCTTAAAATATATTTCTCTTAAAGCATTTTCTTCTTAAAACATATTTCTCTTAAAATATATTGTTTTTAAAATCTATTTCTCTTAAAACATATTGCTCTTAAAATAGATTGTTCTTAAAATATATTTATCTTAAAACATATTGATCTTAAAATATATTTCTCTTAAAATATATTTATCTTAAAGTATATTGTTCTTAAAATATTTCTCTTAAAACATATTCTTCTTAAAACATATTTCTCTTAAAATATATTTATCTTAAAGCATATTATTCTTAAAATCTATTTCTCTTAAAACATATTGTTCTTAAAATATATTTATCTTAAAATATATTGCTCTTAAAATCTATTTCTCTTAAAGCATTTTCTTCTTAAAATATATTTCTCTTAAAACATATTGCTCTTAAAATATATTTCTCTTAAAATATATTGTTCTTAAAATATATTCCTCTTAAAACATATTGCTCTTAAAATATATTGTTCTTAAAATATATTTATCTTAAAGTATATTGTACTTAAAATATTTCTATTGTACTTAAAATATTTCTCTTAAAACATATTCTTCTTAAAATACATTGTTCTGAAAACATTTATCTTAAAGTACACTGTTCTTAAAATATGTTTCTTTTAAAATATATTGTTCTTAAAATATATTTCTCTTAAAATATATTTCTCTTAAAACATATTTCTCTTAAACTTCTCTTCAAATCTATTTCTCTTAAAATATATTGTTTTTAAAATGTATTTCTCTTAAAGTATACTGAAATTATATTTCTCTTAAAGTATATTGTTCTTAAAATATATGTCTCTTAAAGCATATTCTTCTTCAAATACATTGTTCTTAAAATATATTGCTCTTAAAATATATTTCTCTTAAAATACATTTACCTTAAAACATATGGTTCTTAAAATATATTTCTCTTAAAATCTATTTCTCTTATATTGCTCTTAAAATGTGTTCATTTTGTTTTCACCTTTCTTATTCATCTCTTTTCAATACTAATTGCAGTACCTGCTATAGATTACTGAAAACAGAGAGGTTATGTTTTCATTGCTTGGTCAAATATGCAGAAGGTTAGCAGGTGGATGTGAGAGGCTCTGCTCACTTGCTCCCTAGGATAGGACAAGGAGTAAGGGTTGGAAGGTGCAGCACAGGAGGTTCCAGCTCAACACAAGGGGGAACTTCTTGACTGGAAGGGTCCCAGAGCACTGGCACAGGCTGCCCAGAGAGGTTGTGGAGTCTCCTTCTCTGGAGCCTTTCAAGGCCTGTCTGGATGTGTTCCTGTGTGACCTGATTGTGTGGTCCTGCTCTGGCAGGGGGGTTAGACTCAGTGATCTCTTTGGGTCCCTTCCAAGCCCTGTGATTCAGTGTTTCGCCGCAGTTCAAGCCCAAATGCCTGTGGAGGCTAAGTGGACCTGGATACCAACGCACTTTCAATCACAGATATAGACAATTCTACACATTATGTGATTTCTGTGGTTCATGGAGAGAGATTACAGGGTCCAGAAGTCAAGTGGTGCAGCTGTGTTCTGTGTTCTCCTGGGACTGGGCTAGAGGGAATCACCAGAGGTCTGTCCCCCAGGGGATATCCCCAGTTACTGAGTGGATAGGGAGCATCCTTTTCTTCATTGGCTCATCTGACTTTAACAGCTTTGTTAGGTTGAAGTTACTCCTTTTTTCTTACAGCTGAGATCCTCCCTCACCCTATAAGGTTAATTACAGTTCATCCACTCACGCTGACGCTGTTGTCAGTTGGGTCCATATGCTACACAGAGCTGCATCTTGGTGTGTCAGTATTAATAATTCATTTAGGGAGATCATGTCATGATGTACAAGGATAAAGTGTTTATGTTTTAAAGGAAAACAGTTCATACAGATTTTGTTCATGGGTTGCAAACTGGCCCAGTGGCAACCTTGGTGCCTCTGCTTTACTAGTAGCCTTTAGCAGATCTGCAAAAAGTTATTTAGCAAGGCAGCATTACAAGATAAAAACATACCCAGGCATGATTCACAAGGCATTGTACCTGAATTTGTCCACTGTTACTTATTTATTCTGCCAGGCAACCAGCAACAGATCAAGGGGATGAAGGCTCAAGTTGTGCTGGGGGAGGTCTAGGCTGGATGTTAGGAGGAAGTTGTTGGCGGAGAGAGTGATTGGCATTGGAATGGGCTGCCCAGGGAGGTGGTGGAGTGGCTGTGCCTGGAGGTGTTGAAGCAAAGCCTGGCTGGGGCACTTAGTGCCATGGTCTGGTTGATTGGGTAGGGCTGGGTGCTAGGTTGGACTGAATGAGTTTGGAGGTCTCTTCCAACCTACTTGATTCTATGATTCTGTGATTTGCAATCTATTCTGCTCACTACACATCCTATACATTGCAGGGAGAGAAACACAGGAGTTCATATCTGTGATGGTCTCACCGATGGTAGAAGAGACATTGAACCCAGCTCAGAAATATGTAGATCAAAGTAGTAGTCTGCTTAATTAAATCTTATGCTAAGGTTTAGAATGTCAATGTATTCTTTAATATGCAATCTTGATTTATTAAGCACTATTAAGGCATAACTGAAATGATTTCTGTGCCACGCCACCTTGTATTTATAGTCAAGGCCTATAAAGAGTGAAACATCCTTTAGTTTTGCAGTAAGGAAAGGAAGATTCCTTTCTGCTGTTTTATCAGCAAATAAATTCTTTAGCTATATTTTGCTTTTAAAGTGATTAGAATGATCTCAGAGTTGCAAATGGGGTAATGAACTTAGCTGCAGCTCTTGACCAAGAGGTATTTTCAAACGAAGGAGATGGATCTGCAAACTTTGTATAATTAGGTGGCCTTTGCCCCAAGCTTTGTGGATCAATCAGAAGAGAAATTACTTCATGTAAAAAGTTTAATAATATCAGAAAGTAATTACTGAGGTAATCAGACCAAACTCTGCACCTCATCAAGAGCCATACCTGACCTGCCATCGCTCAAATTTAGGACAGGAGTTGAGAGCAAGTTGCCCAGTGGTGGAGCGGAGAGCACGGGAAGTACATCACACCTGTGAGCTCACTTTCAGGGCAGAACCTAGCCCCCATTAGTTTCTTCCAGTTGGTGCCAAAATGAGGAGAGATCCTTGAGAAGCTCCACATCCACATTTTGAATTTCTTTTCAGTTGTTACCTTTGGTAATTGTGTCTGGGAAGGCTAAATTCAGGTCTGAATTCAGGTCAGTAGGTTGTGAAACGGAGTCTTTCCAGTATTGGTGCCACTTGATGCGTTTAAATGGATGCTGACAGGCTGGATGGGTGGGCAGAAGCCAATGGGATGAGAAAGATAAAGTGCAGAGTTCTACACTGTGGCCACAACAGCCTAAAGCAGCACTACAGGCTGGGGACAGAGTGGCTGAGAGCAGCCAGGAAGAAAGGGACCTGGAGGTGCTGGTAGTGAGTAGCTGAACATGAGCCAGCAGTGTGCCCAGGTGGCCAAGAGAGCCACTGACATCCTGGCCTGGATCAGGAACAGTGTGGCCAGCAGGACAAGGGAGGTTATTTTGCCCCTGTACTCAGCACTGGTCAGGCCACACCTTGAGTGCTGTGTCCAGTTCTGGGCCCCTCAATTCAAGAGAGATGTTGAGGTGCTGGAATGTGTCCAGAGAAGGGCAACAAAGCTCGCTAGGGCTGGGTGCTAGGTTGGACAGGATGATCTTGGAGGTCTCTTCCAGCCTGGTTGATTCTGTGACATGCAGAAGAATTTATTCTTTTCTGCACTTCCTGTGGTAAGGTAGAAAAGGCTGCAAAAAAAAGATACAAAAATTCCTGTACATTCATTGTCTCCCTAAGGTGAGGAGGTGTCAGGGTTTGCCTTCCTGCTAGCACAGGCAGCTAATTCAGCAACACCGTGGATGTGGCAGCTTCCATTGCTCTGGAGCCACGGAGCTGTGCAGATGTGTCCTGCTTCTGTTCCTCTGCCAGGTGTATACCTCTGAAATTGCCTGGGTACCACAATGTATGATATGGGTAATGTTTTCAGACAGGAAGTCAATAAAATGGGTAGGGGGTTGCTAAAAGGAGCAGGCTGGCTTTGGTTTTCCTCTGACAAGTTCATTGCTTTTGAGCTTATCCAGTTTTGGTGGAAAGCTGAAACTTGTCCCTGTGGATTTCACCATCTGGTGAAGGTTCCATGGCAGAGTGGAGTTTGTTGTACTGAGACCTCTGGTTCTTTTGCACAAGTCAGTCACAGCAGCAAGACTTCCTCCTCTTGCACAAGGCAATGATAGCACCATGACCTCCTCTTGCACAAGGCAATGATAGCACCATGACCTCCTCTTGCACAAGGCAGTGATAGCACCATGACCTCCTCTTGCACAAGGCAGTGATAGCACCATGACCTCCTCTTGCACAAGGCAATGGTAGCACCATGACCTCCTCTTGCACAAGGCAGTGATAGCACCATGACCTCCTCTTGCACAAGGCAATGATAGCACCATGACCTCCTCTTGCACAAGGCAATGGTAGCACCATGACCTCCTCTTGCACAAGGCAATGGTAGCACCATGACCTCCTCTTGCACAAGGCAATGATAGCACCACTACCTCCTCTTACACAAGGCAATGGTAGCACCATGACCTCCTCTTGCACAAGGCAGTGATAGCAGCGAGACCTCCTCCTCTCGCACAAGTCAGTCACAGCAGCAAGACCTCCTCCTCTTGCACAAGACAAGCTGTGGTGTGCAGAAGCATGTTCTGAACAGTGCAGTCAAAGAATTCATTCTGCAGAGTTTCTTGTCTTCTTTCTGGTGCAAGATTGGGGCCACCTGCCAGTTTTTCCTTTTATTCTGTGAAATAAAATGTGTGAAGCTTTGCACACAGAACCTGCAGTGTCCAATTGGCATCACATTCAAGACAAGTCTTTCTCACAGAGCATTGATCCTTCAGTATACAGCCATAGTCACCTTCGTTGACTTCTGTATCCTTTAAAACATCAACATTACCTTATGTCCAAGGTGTTTAAATCCTCATCAGACACGATAATGATTAAATCATTGGTTCAACATGAGTAGGTTTAAGTGAGCTACAGGGTAGAGATTTCATTAGACTAAGTAGCTTGCTGCAAAATATTTGTGAAAACAAGCCAGGAGAAGTAAACAGCCAAAAGGAGAAAATGGCCCTGCTAATAACATAAGACTGCAGCCAGTAAGCTCTTCTGTTCTTTTGGCTGGGTGATAAGTTCCTTAATAATTCTCTTTCTTCTCAGTTGCTTTTTCTGAATGTTTTGCTTTGCAAACATTGGGTTCCTGTCTCACAGGAGAACCTCAGTCAGCAAGCACAGCTCCACGTAGGACTGGGCTCACATATGCATCACTTGCACCTTACTGGCAACGTCTCCATCAGGCACCCCAGGAGACACTCTGACAGTGGCTGTGTTTCCAGATTCAGTGTCCAGCTCCAAAGATGGTGGCTGATGCATGCTGCACTGTTAACAATAGCACATTCTTCCCAGGGAAACGACAGGTGTAGCTGTTGATGCTTCAAGCACATACCCTGACCTAAAGACTCGCAATCTGCTGCACTCCAATCCAGCACACACTGTGGCTGGAATCGTGCTGAAGACAGACTGACAAATTCCATCTATGAACTTTAACTTTGTCCCCCCCACCAAAGTGCGGGGGTTCATTTCCCTCTTAAGCTGGAAAAGAGCATCTCTGTGTGCCTTTTTCTTCCCCTGCACTGCAGGCATACATAGGTAACGTGGTCTCTTCTCCTATGTTACAACATTTGAGCAGCCACTGAGTGAAAATGCAGCTTCCTGGGAGCCACGTATCCTGCAGTTAATTTTTGCAGCTACACTCTTGCTGCATTATAATTGCAAGGACTATTGCCCTTCTGATTATTTTTTTATCCCTGACTCCCCTATTTCTGCAAAAGAAGCAATTACAAAGAGCCAAGGAGATAATACAGCAAACACAACTTTAATTTTGCTTTGGGTGATTTATCAGTTCTTATATTTTGAATTGCTGCAGATCGTCGATTCCAGTTGGAGTTTTGTCTGTACATCAATTCTGTCTAATTCTAGGTAAATACAAGTCACTCTTTTTTCCTTTTTCACATTATACCCCTCAGAGGGGGTTTAGTTTTTCATTTCAGTAACTATTATTTGAATCATAAGAAAAATAAAGGCACATTAGAGTATTTATAACGCACTGCTTGTGTGACAGCTTCTGGGCTTGGCTGTGCTTTTCGGTAGTGTGCTGGCCTAGCAGCCTACAAAAGAGACATAGTGTTTATGTAATGTTTCTTCCCCACAACAAATGATGCACTTCAAGGGTTCAGGAAATGGCAGTAGTTTTCTGCCTGTGTGCTGCTTCTGTGTTCAGCAGTCAAGAACAGTTGTACATCTGCTCGGCACAGACTTTAGGAGACTGTGCACTTTAATTGAGGCGAAATAATGAGGGTTCAGGGACCACTGATACGGAGTCGGTTGGTAAGGCAGGTGCCCTGCTGCCAGATCAATGGATTATTTACTCCTTTGTCATAAACAAGAAGCAGTTGGGCTTGTGTAGAGATGGCATGCATATTCCAAAGCCTGGCTGCCTTTTTCTGTGGTATACTGACTACTTTTAAAACTTGCTCTGACAAACATCTTAGCTTCGCTCCTTGGCATAGAGCTGGAATGTTAACCTTAATGGTATGATCCGAAGGGACAGATTTAAATTCAGTGACAGTAATTTTGCCAAGATACTAGTGGACATATTAATTAATAATCTGCCCTTCAGAGAAAGGATTCTGTGGAGGTTGGACTGTTTGTACACGTGTGTATACAAAGGCGTATTTGTAATGCAGATAATGGAGATAACGGAGATAAAAATACAGCATGAGGAAAAAAAGAGAATCCCATGCAGATAACGTAGATAAAATTACAGGATGAGGAAAAAAAGACAGTTGTATGTAGATAAAAATATAGAATGAGGAAAAAAAAAAACAATTCCATATAGATAATGTCGATAAAGATATAGGATGGGAAAAAAAAGACAATTCCATGTAGATAAAAACACAGGATGAGGAAAAAAAGACAATTCCATGTAGATGATGTAGATAAAAACACAGGATGAGGAAAAAAAGACAATTCCATGTAGATAAAAACACAGGATGAGGAAAAAAAGAGAATTCTGTGAAGATAATGTAGATAAAAACACAGGATAAGGAAAAAAAGACAGTTCCATGTAGATAAAAATACAGGATGGAAAGAAAGGACAATTCCACATAGATAATGTAAATAAAAATACAGAATGAGGGAAAAAAAGACAATTCCATGTAGATAATGTAGATTAAAACACAGGATGAGGAAAAAAAGACAATTCCATGAAGATAATGTAGAAAAAAATACAGGATGAGGAAAAAACAGAAAATTCCACATAGATAATGTAGATAAAAATACAGGATGAGGAAAAAAAAGACAATTCCATGAAGATAATGTAGATAAAAACACAGGATGAGGAAAAAAAGACAATTCCATGAAGGTAATGTAGATAAAAATACAGGATGAGGAAAAAAAGACAATTCCATGAAGGTAATGTAGCTAAAAATACAGGATGGGAAAAAAAGACAATTCCATGTAGATAATGTAGATAAAAATACAGGATGAGGAAAAAAACACAATTCCATGAAGGTAATGTAAATAAAAATACAGGATGAGGAAAAAAAGACAATTCCATGAATGTAATGTAGCTAAAAATACAGGATGGGAAAAAAAGACAATTCCATGAAGGTAATGTAGATAAAAACACAGGATGAGGAAAAAAAAGACAATTCCATGAAGGTAATGTAGCTAAAAATACAGGATTGGAAAAAAATACAATTCCATGAAGATATTTAGAAGAAAAAAATAGTATGAGGGGGGGGGAAAAAAAAGCAAGCAATGAGAAATACAGATGAGCAGATTTCAGCCAACCTTTTCCAGTCTGACTGCCATAATGATAATGTTGTTTCAGAACAGAGTTTATAAAAATTTTACAGGCCACTGAAGTGGAATTTCCTGATGCTTTAATCAGAAAAAAAATACCAACTGCTTTTCCATGTGAGTCGAGCAAGTAATCAGGAGTTTCAGTAAGCATCCCTAATCCTGAGTGTGCTGGTGGCTATCTTTTACACACCTACTAACCCAACAGGGCAAAGTCAGCCAAAAAGGGCATGTTCTGATCTAACAGGTATTCATTAAAA
The DNA here is from genome assembly GCF_015220805.1 of Pogoniulus pusillus. NCBI lineage: Eukaryota > Metazoa > Chordata > Aves > Piciformes > Lybiidae > Pogoniulus > Pogoniulus pusillus. The sequence continues at coordinate 3,022,409 of NC_087277.1, forward strand.
AAGCAAACAAAGAGCACTGTGCAAGACTGCATGGAATAAGCCTTCATTTCCATTTTAACAAGTTACTTAGTCTTACATTACTCCATGTCATTCAGGAAAATATGGATGCTTAAATCACTTGTGTCAGAGGTCGTGGGATTAAGTTCCTGGTAATGGGCTGGGGGCCAAGGAGAGCTGACTTGTGAAAGTAGGGTGTTAATCATCTCATCTTCTACACTTCTCCCCAGACTGCTAAATAAGAGTTGTTTGCAAGAAATTACTTTCTCTTTTTGAAATCTAATGCCATATGTAGAAATATTGTTCCCAAGAATTCTTTTCAGCCTCCCCAACTCCCAAGTTTTTAATCCATACTTCTGAGTGAATCCTTTTTCTCAAAGCAAAATGATAATTACATTGTTGTATGTGAAATGTCCATCAAGAAACCACTAGTTTCTAACATACAGGGTGGGGTTCAGATAAATTACTTAGTGAATTACAAAAGTTATCCAGGCTGTACTTCAGATTTAATAAACACAGGAGAGAGACTTTTTGTCTAGTAAAGGTGCCCCAGCTCTATGCTCATATTACACTGAAGGTGTTTTCCATCCCATCTTTCTGCTGTTTTGAAGAGCACAGGATAAATCAAGTTTTCTGGTTTGGGGTATGAATTTTACTCTGACATATTCCACTCACTTCTTTCTTCATGCTTTAAAGAAGACATCTTGGCATACTGCCATTTCTGCACCTATTTTTGGTGTCAGGTGCATGGCCATACTGAAGGGATGCTCCCAGTCACACACAACAATGCTTTGGAGTGTATGTCCTGCCATGGGTGGGAAAAAGAGTGATTGACAAAAAGGAGAGCTGCATTTGTTGCTGCTGCTGTAAGGTACTGCTTATGGCATTAACATCATTAGAGACTTACTTTTGCATATGTGCAGAACTACACGAGGGGGGACCTCGTTGCTGTCTACAACTACCTGAAGGGAGGCTGTAGCCAGGTGGGGTTGGTCTCTTCTGCCAGGCCACCAGCAACAGAACAAGGGGACACAATCTCAAGTTGTGCCAGGGGGAAGTATAGGCTGGATGTCAGGAGGAAGTTCTTGCCAGAGAGAGTGATTGGCATTGGAATGGGCTGCACAGGGAGGTGGTGGAGTCGCCATCCCTGGAGGTGTTCAAGCAAAGCCTGGCTGGGGCACTTAGTGCCATGGTCTGGTTGATTGGACAGGGCTGGGTGCTAGGTTAGACTGGCTGATCTTGGAGCTCTCTTCCAACCTGGTTGATTCTATGATTCTAATACACTACTTTGGCTTTCTGTGCTGAGCTCAAGATGAAGATGAAGAATTATTTAGGCTGGAATAGACCTCTGAGATCATGAAGTCTAGCCTATGACCTAACATCACTACATCAACCAGACCATGTCACTCAGTGCCAAGTCCAGTCTTCCCTTGAACACCTCTGGGGATGGTGACTCCTTCATCTCCCTGAGTAGGAAGGAGGAAACATTTCATTGCAGTTAATCAAAGAAATACAACTTACTGCAGCAGGTGACATAATTCAGTCTCATCCTTATATACCTTAAGTTATATATGCTTTAGCATAACCAACTAGCAGTGGAAATAGAAATAGGCTGTAAACTACAAATCCAAACCTGGCCTCTAGCGGAGAAAGCAATAAAGGTGGCATAAAAAAATGGCTTGATTGTTTCACAGTTGGAATAGTTGTGTTAGCTCCAACATGGCTCTTTAGCCCTTTCACAAAAGTCTCATTGGCACACCCAAGTCAGTTGCCAATATCCATCACTTCTCCCCTGGAACACCCAATGTTGTGGTAGAAAAGGACCATCATCCTTCCTTGTTTCACACTACTAGCTAAGGAAACTGAAAAAGCAAGTTATTAGCTGCTGAAGAAATGCAGAAAGCTCATGGCAGAATCAAAGCTAAAGTACAGATCCCTTAAGCATTTTTCCTTTTAACCTTGAATTCTTTAAAAGAAAAAAAAAAAAGGGGGGGGGGGGGGGGGGTATAGAAAAGGAAAAGATAAACAGAATCCTATGTTTCCATTTCCAAATCTAGTCCAGAGTTTCATCCAGAACTTACAAGCTATTTTGTTGCCCCAGATGTATTCCACAGCACTTGAAAGTAGAGTTTGGTCTGTAATTTTCTCTCTCCAGTGATGATCCAGTCTACAAATGAAGCAACAAGTGATTATGTTTATGGAATTTTCATTATATCAGTTCCATAATAAGAGCCACTGCCTGTACAATTAAGATGTTAAAATCAGTAGAATATTTTGTAATGTATTGATAAATAATTTATGTATTACATAGCCTACCTGGGAATGTTGAAATTAAAAGGCAGTGAATTTCAGAAGAAGAAAATAATACTTAGTTTGTTTATTATGTAGCCTACCTAAGAATGTTGGAATTAAAAGGCAGTGAATTTCAGAAGAAAATAATACTTAGTTTGTTTATTATGTAGCCTACCTAAGAATGTTGGAATTAAAAGGCAGTGAATTTTAAAAGAAGAAAATAATACTTAGTTTGTTTATTATGTAGCCTACCTAAGAATGTTGGAATTAAAAGGCAGTGAATTTTAAAAGAAGAAGATAATAACTTAGTTTGTTTATTATGTAGCCTACCTGGGAATTTTGAAATTAAAAGGCAGTGAATTTTAAGAGAAGAAAAATGACACTATCTAATTCCTGCTCATGCAGTAATTGTAAATCTCAAGACTCAGGAGCCTATGTGTCTTGTAGAAACTGCTAACCAATGGTCAGCTAATGCTTTAATAAATGCTAACAAATTATGGCCAGCAGTAACTGCAGTGATCACAACAAATTTGCACAGGTAATAAATACTGCTCACAGATTTCATTTGCTAATTTTCATTTGTGGTGTATAATTGCAACCCAAAGAGCTAGCTACTGCTTTCAGTGTTGAAGATGCTTAGAAAATAGAGAGCTTGTCTGAAGCTGCATGTGACAAAGCACAAGATTTGTTAATCTTTAGAGCTCGACACGGGACGTTGATATTTTAGCTGTTGTCTTGCATCCTCAGGAGAAAAAAGACTACATGCTTCTGAAGTGTGTTGCTTTTAGTCTGACCACCACGAGCTCCATCTTCAGTTGTAAAGGCTGATGTAATATCCGTTTGTATTTCATGCGACCATCTCCCAAGTGAGCCACAGGGGTTAATCTGAAGATTAGTAGCTCAAATCCCAGCATCTTCCATAGCATAGTTTTCTAGTTTGAAATTGTATGCTGTCACTGACAGTCTGCTTTCTGGCCACTTCTTGTTAATTTGATGTTTGGCTGTGTATATATATGTGTCTTCCTTCCTTTTTTTCTTTTCTTTCCTTCCTTTCTTTCTCCTTTCCCTTCCCTTCCTTTCCCTTCCCTCCTGCCCTTTCCTTTCCCTTTCCCTTTCCCTTTCCCTTTCCCTTTCCCTTTCCCTTTCCCTTTCCCTTTCCCTTTCCCTTTCCCTTTCCCTTTCCCTTTCCCTTTCCCTTTCCCTTTCCCTTTCCCTTTCCTTTCCTTTCCTTTCCTTTTTCTTCTTTTCTTTTTTCCTCGTCTCATCTCGTCTCGTCTTTTTTCTTTTCCTCTTCCTTTCTTTTTCTTTCCTTCTTTTCTTTTCTTTCCCTTCCTTTTTCCTTCCTTTTCCGCCTGCCTGCCTTCCTTCCTTCCTTCCTTTCGTTTCTTTCCTTTCTTTTCTCTCCCTTCCATCTTTCCTTCCTCCTTTTCCTTCCTCTCCTTCCTTCCTGCCTTCTTTTCCCACCTTCCTTCCTGTCTTTCTGCCTGCCTTTCTACATGTATTTTCACAAGAGCTTGCTGTAAGCAGGGTTAGCATTTGTGATTCTTTGTATTTTCCCTTTCTGTTGAGACTCACAAAGTCATTCACATTTTGGGCCTTGTTGCATATTGAGCATCTGATTAACTTAGCTGGTGTAGCTGATTGTAAAGTGGTATTTTCACTTGGAAGTTCAGGGAACATGACAGCTAACAACATGTGTAATTCCCAAGCATGCTTTACTGAGCCATCAGAAATAAAGGAATCTTTGCAGTCCTTTTCCATGTGAAATGTTCTACCTGACACTGGGCCGGAGAGAGACAGGCTGAGTGTGTCTCTGATGCTGAACTTAAAGGGTTAAAGTTGTTCTTTCGGTGTAAACAGGATCTTCCTGAGGGCTGTATTGGAAACCTTTGGATGAAAGCAATCATATTGTTTAATATTTTTACTAAGAACATCTAAAACTCTAGCCTTTCATCTGAACTTCAAAAGTCACCAGTTTATATTAGCATGTTCCAGATCCATTTGGGGTTAGCTTTATTATCTACTGCTGTCTTCCCCTTCACTTTTCCTAATGGCTGTCTAACCTAGCAGCAGAGATACAGAAGTATCCAAAGGCTGGAGAGCAAGATGAGCTCAAACTGGAAAGAGATGCACTGCCATTATAAACACTGCCATTAATTAGTCTTTGGAAGAGTTTGTGATATATTGTCTATAGCTTTGCTTCTTCTCACAGAGACTGCATGCTTCTCCAAATGAGGAATCTAACCACAACTGGTGATGCACCAGCAGCTCCCAGATTTACTGGGCAAAGTCGAAGATATGGAGCAGACAGGATGCTAGAATTGATAACCAAAACACTTCCTCCAGGGGTCAAAATCAATAGAAATGCCCTTCCATGACTTTGTTACTCTCACTTCTCCTGTTGTCATTTGCTCCCATGTTATTAGTACTTCTTGCCATGTCTTTATATCTCAGGTGAGAAGGAGTCACTTACTGGCGTATTACATGCAGAGCAGGATTCTCATGGGAGATGATAAAGCATGGTTGCACTGTAAGCAAAGACAGCATAAAACTCCTCCTTGCATCCTCATCTGATCCCCAGCAGTTGAATCTTACACATTAATGGCACCTGAGAGTTGCCACCTTATGAAGAATACTGTGTTGTAGACATCCCTTGAGCCTTACATCTGTTACAGATGATAGATGAATCTCTGCTTTGTAGGTCGGTCTCTTTGGTGTTTGTTTCATTTTGATTTGCCTTTTTTTTCCACATAGATGTTAAGGCAGATCCTGGTCTAAGGTAAAAGGATCCTTCTTTAAGACAACAGAGCTAGCATATGATTTATGACCTCTGGAGGGTTAGGCAGACTCAGGGATGCACACAAATCATCTCTAGGTGTGGGGTTATGTGTGTTATGCCAGTGACAGGATAGGGCTGGGTGCTAGGTTGGACTGGATGATCTTGGAGGTCTCTTCCAACCTGGTTAATTCTATGATTCTAAGGTGAATCTCTGCTCTGTTCCAGCATGGCTGTGTGGGGCTGGAGGCTGGCACCAGCTGCTAAGCTGGCCAAGACTCCCACTAGAAAATGGGTACCACTTTCTCCTTTGCAGTAGTTAAACTGTGAGCTATTAAAATTAGCGTGGGTATGTTTGTTTAATTTGGGGTGTAGAGTTTTACTGCAATGCAGACAGATCTTCTGCATGAAGCACCAGAGCTGTGGCAGCACAGGAGTAAAAGCACAAACAAAAAGTCTTATTTTGGGAAGATTTGTAATTTGGCCTACCTCAAAATAATCCCATGAAGAGTAATATACAAAGAGGATAGTTATGGGGGGGAGGAGGAGAATAGCTATGGGGAGGAGGGAGGAAAGTGTCCTACAAGCCTTGTAAAAAATGTGCACTATTACCTTGCTATGAACTGTGAATGGAGAGGTCTATCACAACCAGAGTGATGAGAAAGAAAATGTTATTCTGTAGGTCAGCAGTTAGTTTAATTAAGTGATTGTGAAGGGGGGAAAAATAGGCAAAAATCAATGTTTATGCTTCTCTGACTCTATTAATATCTAATAAATTCAGTACACTAAATGTGACTAAAAAGTCCATCCTCGTTTCCTTTTGAATCTGTACTGAGTTACTGCAGTAGATCAGACAAAAGATCTTTCTAACTCTCCAAATCTTATCCCTAGAAAATGCTTCATCTATCTTCTTAACAGCCACATCCCTAAAATTCATATTTTTTTTTCTTTTAAAAGAGATAAGTCAGTGGATAAAGAAGTTTGATGTCTTATCTGACAAAATGACCAAAGCTTGGACAAATGCAGTCTAATTGCTCCTTGCTAACTCTGCCAGCTCCCTCCTCCTACACATCTACCTACATGCGAGCATGAAATGGCAGCATTTCATGCAAGTCGTTCCTCTGGGGTAATGAGGAGATATCAAGAGAATCTCATCCTTTGCCATAGTTATTTCCCCTCCTCTGAATCAGTAAAAGTGCAACAGAGGAAATACTATTTAGGTTACCTTAAGGTTTAAATTTTATGTTGTAAAATTTGGATTAAAAAGTTAATAAAAAAAAAAAACCCAAACCAAAATGTACTTTATGTCATGCGTTTGGGTAAGGCAAGAGGAAGATCTGATCAATATGGGAGGTGAACTTACTCTGATAAAGGAAATGGGGTTGGTCTGCATTCAGATTTCCTAAGTAGTTAATCTGTTCTGTATGTAATTTTGTCAGTTAAAATGATTCTAAGGCTGAAAAGTTTCAGAGATTTGGCTACACTTACTAATATTTCATTGGGTTTGGAGTTGTTAATATTTAAGTTGACTGTGAGAAAGATATCTAAACACTGTTTCTGCAAACAAGCAAAATGCTCTAAATTTCTGTTTTGAACAAATGAGAAAGAGGTTATCAGTGAGATTGTCAGGAATGAAGGAAGGTATTTTGTAATTGAAGTATTCTTGCTATCTTCTGAAGCCTTTATTCCAAAATGTATCCTCATGCAAATAGAATAAATCACACTGCAAGCCTTTCAGAAATGCCATTTTCAGACTCTACCTTCTGATGATTACTGTTCCCTTTTTTCTGTAAAGTTCTATAGAGAATATATTTTAATTAGCTTCCACTTGATACCACTTCATACACACGGCCCAGATTTGACCCAGTGTCTGATCGTATAGAATGCATTACAAAAGAACTGGTCATTTGAGTGCTTTAATATAGCTTTGCATTAATGTGAGACATCATTTAGACAAGGCATTAAAAGTGTTATTTTAATGACTGAAGTGTGTAGGGTGGGAAGAAGCTTAATCTTTATAGGAAGAACAATTTCAATTAGCTCTAAAATATTAATTTGTTGGTATAACTATATACTCTAATGTATTTGGCTACAAAAAAAAATCTAATGAATAATACATTGCTAGATCCCAGTCTAATTCCTGGGTTGTAACTAATACTGCCAGCTGAAACAAGGAAAATAGTCTTTTAATGTTCACAGTTTGGGAGGCGTGGGGGTGGGGGGGAGGTGAGCCAGTTCCTTAAAACAAGTTTATTTTCAGCATCATTTGGAAAAGGGAGCATAAATAAGGAAAAGAGGACGTGGCTACTGGTTTGTGGAATAGAATCATAGAATAGAATGATTCTAATAGAATAGATTCTAATAGAATAGATTCTAACTAGAAAGTCAGCATTTGTTTTCAAAAGTGCATGTCTGTCTTTGCTTTAAACCACATAACAACTAGCAGGGATATGGCATCCAGCTGTAGAAAGCATGAAGGCATTAAGATAAAATACGTAGGTGCTGTTAAATCCATAGTGTTGTGTCTGAGAAGCAGGTGCATTGTCCTTGTGACTCTTCTGAGCCTACACTTGGATTTCTTAGCCTTATATGCCTTATTTCTTGTGGCTAGTACTGCCCTATCAAATTCTTTGATAAGACAACTTCTCATAAAATCAATGGCAATAACACAATTAGAAATCATTTTTAAGGCAAATGGTGAAATTCCAAAACCTTGTTTGCTGAGGCCTTGGAAACCAGACACAGTTTGAGAATTTCACTGGTTTTCGTTCAAAAATAACTTGTCATTATTCTGGAAGGCTGCAGAGTTGCATTGCAGCATGTTAACTGCATGGGACCCAGAGAGAGCTTTCTCCAAGACAATCCATACCGGTACCTGTGCCAATGCTGGTGATTTTACTGATGAAAAAGCATCATTTTAGGAAGTTCAAAGTAGTCTTATTTCCCTTCCGTGTCAGAATTGGTCACAGGTTCTTTTCTGAAAGAACACTCTCAGCATACTGCTGCAGGGTTTTTTTTTTGCAGTTCATCCCCTGACAGAAGCCAAATGCTCAGTTTGTATAAGGGGCGTAGCTGTATTAAAGCCTGTGAGGTGACCAACTCGAATTAGCCTACGCTTTCCTATTGCTCTAGCAGAATACCTATGCAAAATGTAGTGTTTTAAGCCATTGGTACTGCTTAAGTGCTCATGCTTAGGAAAAACTTCTTGTTCTTATCTACAAAAGAATAGAGGCATTGGTGCCTAGACCTGGTTGTGGGTATTTAATTTACCGAGGATGTGGTTTCAGACAATATACCAGTGCCAGGAATTGCCTCTTGTCTGTCCTCCAGGTCAGCTTGCCACATCAGCCCCTATTTTTTTTCTCACTGACTGAGCAGTGAGTTGTTATGTGCCTTTCTTGGACCCCTAAGTCACTTTCTGGAGTCAGCCATCTAAACTGGAGTCAGCTAAGGCTCTCCAGACGGCACATTTGAATCTCTGAGGTGCGTGTTTAGTGCTGTCTGGTGTAGCCTGTTTTGTACCATCCTTGCCCAGCAAAATGAAAGATGCGTGTTTACTACCAAACTGAGAATGAATGTAATCACTTCTTTCAATAAATAATTTCAGTTTGGGTAGCCTAATTTCTTAGTTTGCATGCTCTGGGATAAAAAAAAATGCTTCATCTCTCGTTTTTGGCAGCCTATTGTTTGTTTCATTTTCTCTGCAATTAATGACGGGAAGTTAAAGACAAAAACAAGCTACGAGTCTTTTAAAGAAGAGAAACCTATTTGCAGTTTCTGAAACTAGGTGAAAGAATGCTTTTGTAATAGATTTCATGCAGCAGTTGGCATTGGCAGTACTGCAAAAAGAGATGTATTCTGTCGTGCTCTGTTTGATCAAGTGCTAAACCCGTGTGATCAATAGAGAGACAGATGTCGGGTGCAGATGGCGATGCCGTGATACCTGGGGCAGAGTGGGCCTGCCAGAATGACAGAATGGGAACAAGGAAGAGCAGCAATGCAACAGAATGTGACAAATGAAATTAGGGTTTATACTAGTCGATAATTTACAGCTAATAGAAAGTGACAGAATTTTTCAGCATACAGCACATTCACTCTCGTAATGCTATAGTCAATGCATTTTTCATGCAAAACAATAGGAGCTGCTATGAAGACCAGGCTCGAGCTATATGTATTTTGTTACGTTGCAACTTGCACAATCGATTTTTAAACAAAGCTGGCAACATCAAATTTCAGGTAAGCGCCAAGTGTATGAAACAAGATTGTATTTTCAACCTTGAAATGAGTCCATCTGATACTGGGATTGTGTAGCAGACCTCTAACAAGAAAACGAAGGCGTGATTACCTGTTTGTGCGAATACAAAGCAGAGAGCCACCACAGCCACGCAAATCAGCACTGAATGGCCATTGTTAGTTGGAGGCTGAGTTTGTCATCAGCTGCATTCTTTTTATTAATTAAAGTCATGGAGTGAGCACAATGAGAATTCCTCTCTCCTCCCCTCTCCAAATTCCAATCTAAAATCCATAGTTAATGCATTTGGCAGCTTATTGTGTTCTATTTCATGCTGATACAATTCAGAGTAGGATGATTGGTAGCTTAGGGTTATAACCTTTATGCTAAAGGTTAGAATCACTTTTATTTCCTTTCCTGGCTTTGCTGAGCCTGGTCAACTATGTATGCATGTGTGGATACATGTGTGGATACTTGTGTATATGTAACTGAAAAAATCATGTATGCATGCACATACACACATATATATATATGAGAATATATGCACACATACACATCAATATATATATGTAAAAGTGCATATATATATGAAATTTTAATATAACTTAATATATATATGAATGTATGCACATACATCAATACATATGTATAATTGCATATATATGACATTTTCATATCATTTCATATATATATGAGTGTATGCACACACACATCAATGTATATATATAATTTCAATTAATACATATATATAATTCCCTATATATGTATTTTTAATATAATTTAATATATATGAATAAATGCACACACATCAATATATATATAAATGCAATCAATACATATATAAAATTATATACATATGTAATTTAAATATGATTTAATATATATGCATTTATATACACACATATCTCTCCATATATGTTATATATATATGACATTTTAATATAATTTCATATATATATATGAATATATGCACACATACATCAATACCTATATAATTGCATATATATAGATGACATTTTAATATGATTTCATATATATTAATGTATGCACACACATGTATATATAATGTGTATATATATGACATTTTGATATCATTTCATATACATGAATATATGCACATACATCAATACATATATATAATTGCATATACATAGATGAAATTTTAGTATGATTTCATATATGTATATGAATGTGCACACATACATCGATACATTTATGTAATTGCATCTACATAGATGAAATTTTAATATGATTTCATATATATATGAATGTATGCACACACACATCAAAACATATATATAATTACATCTACATAGATGAAATTTTAATATGATTTCATATATATATGAATGTATGCACACACACATCAAAACATATATATAATTACATCTACATAGATGAAATTTGAGTATGATTTCATATATATATGAATGTATGCACACATACATCAATACGTATATAAAATTGTACCTGTAGAGATGAAATTATAATATGATTTAATATTTATATGAATGTATGCAAACACACATCAATACATATATATAATTGTAATCAATACCTATATATAATTGCATATCTATATGCAAATTTGATATATAGATATGAATGTATGCACACATACATCAGTACAGAGTCACTGGCTACTGGAATGGGCTGCCCAGGGAGGTGGTGGAGTCACCGTCCCTGGAGCTGTTCAAGGCAAGACTGGACGTGGCACTTGGTGCCATGGTCTGGCCTTGAGATCTGTGGTAAAGGGTTGGACTTGATCTGTGAGGTCTCTTCCAACCCTGATGATACTGTGATACATATATATAAGACTGGATGAGGTACTTGGTGCCATGGTCTAGTTGACTGGATAGGGCTGGGTGCTAGGTTGGACTGGATGATCTTAGAGGTCTCTTCCAATCTGGTTGATTCTGTGATTCTATATATGAAATTCTAATATAATTTAATATATATATTAATGTATGCACACACATCTGATACTGATACTCTGATACACATCAATATTTGTAATTGCATACAGATATACAGCTATGACATTTTAATCTATTAAAAATGAATCCCACATGCTCCCATTCTGCTTTCCAAATTTACCCTGATGTCACCTCTCATAAAAACTGAAGATTGTGAAAGTTGCATTTATGACTGAAAATCTTTCATGGTGCAATTTAATATTTTCTATTTGTGGGACAAAAGGAGTGGGCATTTTTATAATAGAAGAGCAGTTAGGCCCTCTTCTGTAGACTTGATTTTGCATCAGCTCTGGGAGTGAAGGGTCTTCCTTTAACCACCTGTGATATGGCATTCAGATTCTGAATCACAGCAGGAGAAAAAATAAATCCCTCTTGCTCTTCTTTTCCTGCTCCCTACTTCCCTACTACTACTCAGCTTGACATATTTTTCAAACATAAAGGCAAATATCTCCTAATGTCACTTGATTTTTAAGGTGAAGTTTAAACTTCTTTTGGACACAGTAAACACAGAAAATCCCCATTATGAATCACAGAATCATAGAATCAAGCAGGTTGGAAGAGACCTCCAAGCTCATCCAGTCCAACCTAGCACCCAGCCCTGGCCAATGAACTAGACCATGGCACTAAGTGCCTCATCCAGGCTTTGCTTGAACATCAGGGACGGTGCCTCCACCACCTCCCTGGGCAGCCCATTCCAACAGGAAATCACTCTCTCTGTGAAGAACCACCTGGCTACAATGCCCCTTCAGGTAGTTGTAGAACAGCAGTGCCTTTCTTGCAGGCCCCTGACAATCCACCCAGCTATCTGTCACACACATTTCTGTGCTGTATTAGTTCCCGTGGACAGTCATTTTGACTTGATGTCATGATATTCACACCTAGGTTACAGAAGACCTCTTGATGTAATTTTTTCCCCCTGGAGCTGTGCAACTGTCAGTCTTTGTTATGGTTACACAGAGCATAGCTAAAGTTTCCATCAATAATTCCCTGAATAATGATAGATTAGTTTGACAAAAGCAGCTTTGTAGGCTGTTTGTGCGTGCGTCTATTACTAAAACAATGCAATTTCCCATTCTTTGATGTGCCTTTTGGCAACAGAGATTGGTTGTTTTTTCCATGCCTAAGGAAAGTATCTATTTTTATTTTTTTTTAATCCCAGGGCATTTGATTCTTTGCAGATTTGCACCAATACACACTGTCTCTCCATGCAAATTTGGGGCCTCAAATAGATTCATTTAGTCAGAAAAGGAGCTCATCTTGTTCTTTGCTCTGTCTTTCCTACACTAGGTGTGATGTGTTCAGTTGGAATTTTACAGGTGTGACAATGAAGAGTAGAGAGCTATGTTCAGCATTTCTAATATTTTCCACTGATGACACATACTGAAATGTATGATAGGACTTTTTATGTTCTGATTGATAGTTTCTGTGAAACAAATGTTAAGGTGTGTGACAGAAACTCGCCTTTATTACCAATACGGAGTATTGGTGAAAACCATGCCAAAAGACATAGCCCAAAAGTTCTAATATTGACAACTGTGCTTGCTTTGGCTTTTTCTAATACACTAAGCCTACATCTAATAATAAGCTTTATTACATTTATCACTTATTCTGTCTAAAAGAGAGAGGTCTTGAATTACCATCATCTTCAGCAACTCAGATGGTCAAGCCTGGAGTGGAGACAGATTCAGAGACCCCTGGAAAAATGAAATCTATTAACCTTGAAACTCAAATATCTTACTAAGGATGATGTAATGCTTAAAAGAAAACATCATTTTACTGGTAATATATTCTTGCCTTCTACAAAGTTGTAGCCAAGCAAAATAGAGGAGACAGCAGGTCTTTTCCTCTGAGCATTGGCACACTGGTATCATCTTGGAAAGCCAAGCTGGGAGAAGAACAATCATCTGTGATACTGAGAGTCTGGCATGTTTCAGGTGCCATTAATCCACACGCATGTGCCCCAGCTGCTGCACTGGCTGTAAGAGGCTCACCTGTTGCAAAGAGATCGTCTATCCTTGTAACTTAGGGAGCTGAAAAAGAATGAGCAGATGTGTCAGCGGGAGCTGGCATCAGATTAAGAAACAAATCAGGACCAGAGGTTTCTTACAACTCTTTTGGCTTCAGGTTCAGGCCTATAGAAGGGCTGACACTTTCTGTAGTCAGGAGCAGTGGCAGAGCTTTATTTTGATTGACACAGAAATTCTGCTAGTAGACTAGAAGGTTGTTCAAATGGAAATTGTCTGCAGAATTTCTTGTGGAAATCTTTGATGAATAAAATAGTACTAAACGTTCATTCTCCAGTCTTTTGTGGCTACTTAGGAAACTGCTGAGCATTTTCAAGTAGCTGCTAATGTGCATTGAATATATGGTAACCGAAAAGTTCTTAGCATATCTGAAGCTGTCTATATCATAGCTGTCTAATGCTATAAATGATGTGTATGCTCATCTTGTGGAGCCTTTCACCATTAGATGATCATATGGCTTAATGCATAGCTACATTATCCCAGATGTCACATGCAATGCCCCTTTGTATACTGCGAGGTTTCAGAAGTACTGAACAGCTCTATTTCAGTGAAAATATACAGCTTTATCTGAGCCCCAAAGGCAACCATTCAAGAGTATGAGACTAGAGTTATGATTTAAACACATCTAAAGATCTTTTGCTACAGATCACAAAAGCCTATACAGACTTCAGGACAAGACAGAAGCTGTTAGTTTGCCATACGTGAAAGCTCAGTGCACCCAAATTATGAATGCTGTGTGCAGGTCTGATCACAGCTGAAGAAGGGCAGCTGGAGAGATCAAGGGAGAAGCTATCTTAATGACAACGGCCAAAAAAATCTGAGGCTTCTCTGTTTGGTGACGAGAAGGCTGAGGCAGAACGATGATACAGGCTTAAAAAGTGTTAAGGCTGGTGGACAAAGTGAATGAAGAACTGTTATTCTTGAAATCCTGCCGTGCAGCAGGAAACTGGGAGAACAATTTGAAACAGATTATCACAGCATGGAGTTAACTCTCTGAACTTGATGCCACAGGAGCATGGGAAAGCAGACAGCATCAGCAGGTTCAGACAGAGGCTGGACAAATTCATGGACAAAGGATCTGTAAACAGTGCTAAGAGGATGTACCTGCTAACATTCCTAATCCGTGAGCATGCTTGGGAGCGCTGAGGGGAATGAACTGCAGAAGGAAGCCAAATTCTCATATTCTTTCTAAATAACATCACCTGCTGCCACTCCAGAGACAGAATCTGAGCTACAGCCACCACTCTCTTTCCCAGCAGGGTGTTTTTTATCTTTCTAAAGATAATGCTGTGGCACAAAGGCTATAAGAAAAGTCACTCATCTATGAACAATATCAAACAGTAGGAATGCTTCTGAGTAGTGGTTTTTACTGGCACTAGTAGTAAAGGATACTGCTTTAAAACGTTTGCAAGTAAGAATAAGTAGGATTGTGTTTCGTTCTTAAAAGTATTTATTCTTTAAAATATCAGTTTAAAGACAATTTTCATCTCACTGCCATTTGTCATTCAAGTTAGGCTATTTAATGTGATGAGTCTTTGAAAGTAAATGAAAAAGATGTGCTTCCTTCAGCATAGCACAGAGCACTATGCACTCATGCTGTGGCATGAAGATAGGCATGCAGACAAACTGGGCAGAAACAGAAAAACCATCCAAAATTATAGCTATCCCAGAAACCAATATAATATTCCTCACAATTAGGTTGCTACCCAGAGGATTTTTCTGCAGAAGACTGTTCACTGCCATATTCTAGAGCTTTTCCTTCATTACTTGCATTTTGATGGCACCTATATCATGTTAAAACTGGCATATCTCCTTTTTAGCAGGCACAATTCCACCCTAACAGATGGCCATGATGATAGACATGCCAAAGAACCAGTATGTGTATCAAGTTTGATTATTAGGGATGATATTCCTATCCAAGAACTTTTGAGTGGCATTCTGTACTGAGTGGCTGAACCCTTTGGTATGGCTTGGAACAAATGCTGCTTTGCTGAAGTCAAGGGATGTGTTAAGTGCAAAACAAGGAGATGGAATTTAAGGTCTTGGTAAAATGGAAATAAAGACCAATCCACTCTTACAAGAGTCACTCATGAAGCAGAATTGTTGCCTTCTACTGGCTGTCTAATGGTATAATTTAGTGTTTCTGGTGTATTTCTATTAAATAGCTGTTCTTTTTCAAATGGCATCGTGGCTGGCCAGCACAGAGCCTACTGCACCACAGACAGGGCAAAAATCTGCTGAAAGGAGAGCTGAATCAGGAGAAAGTGGCAGCAACACACAGAGGTTTATGAAAGCTGAATTGTTCATCTCAGCTTTGGGCTTCCCCAGTTTAAGAGGGATGGGGATCTGCTGGAGAAGGTCCAGCAGAGGGCTACAAGGATGATGAGGGGACTGGAGCACTGCCTGATGAGGAAAGGCTGAAGGACCTGTGGCTGTTTAGTCTGGAGAAGACTGAGAAGGGTTCTAATAAATGTTTATCAATATCTGAAGACTGGGGGTTGGGGGGGGACAGATTCTGCTTACTTGCTTCCTGGGATAGGACAAGCAGCAATGGATGGAAGCTGCAGCACAGGGCGTTCCACCTCAACACAAGGGGGAACTTCTTGACTGTAAGGGTCCCAGACCACTGGCACAGGCTGCCCAGAGAGGCTGTGGAGTCTCCTTCTCTGGAGCCTTTCAAGGCCTGTCTGGTTGTGTTCCTCTGTGACTTGAGCTAGATTGTGTGGTCCTGCGTTGGCAGGGGAGTTGAACTCAATGATCTCTTTGGGTCCCTTCCAACCCCTGACATCCTGTGATTTTGTGATCTCCTAGCAGTGACTTCTGTTGTCACAGGTGTGTTGTGCAGGACCTGTTTTTTACCTGTCACATTTTTCATAAGAACTAACTCATTTTGAAACAGAAGGCACTTTAGCGACAGCAGAAATCTTTTAGCTGGTTTTAAATGAAATTAGCATCTTGTGAAAAAAATTACATTATCAAGGTCCCCACTTGTATTTGTGTCAGAGGCAAATATCATTCATGAGTGTCAAAAAAGGCATCTAGTAGTCTCATTTTTCCTCTCTGAAAGGAATCACTGTGGTGCATAAAGAAAATCCTAGAATGTGAAATCTTGTTGGAATTTCTGTTAAATATTGCCTTATATTTAGTGGCATTATATTCTTTCTTACTTGCTGATGAATAAGATACTTTGTTCTTTGACATACATCTTTACCAAAGTACTACTGAGGCATCAGCACTGATTTCTTTCATACTCCATTTTAATTTTTTTTTTGTGATGGTATTTAGCATTTTAAATACAGAAGGAAGGCACTGAGCAAGTGGGTTTCACAGAGTTTGTAAAGTGAGGGGTTGTAATTTCTGGGGGTGTTCAGCCTGGAGGAGAGGAGGCTCAGGGAAAACATTTCTGCTCTCTACAACTACCTGAAGGGAGGTTATAGCCAGGTGGGGTTGCAGCAGAAGAGGTTCTGCCTCAACACAAGGGGGAACTTCTTTGCTATAAGGGCCACAGAGCAATGGCTCAGGCTCCCTAAAGAGGTTGTGGAGTCTCCTTCTATAGAGTCCTTCCAGGCCTGTCTGGATGTGTTCCTCTGTGATCTGTGTTAAATAGTATTGTCCTGCTCTGGCAGGGGGGTTGGACTGGATGATCTTGAGTCTCTTCCAACCCCTAACATCCCGTGAGCCTGTGTCTCTTCTCACAGGCACACAGTGACAGAACAAGAGGACACAGCCTCAATCTGCACCAGGGCAGGTTTAGGCTGGATATTAGGAAGAAGTTCTTCACAGCAAGAGTCATTTGCAGTGGAATGGCCAGGGAGGTGGTGCAGTCACCATCCCTGGAGATGTCTAAAAAGAAACTGGATGTGGCACTTGATGCCATGGTTGAGTTAATTAGAAGGTGTTAGGTGATATGTTGGACTCTGATCTCAAAGGTCTTTTCCAACCTGATTAATGCTATGATTCTTTTCCATGTAACCTTGCCTACAGATCCGTTGCTTCCATGGGTTTATCAGGGATTACAGTCAAGCCCAGACATTTGTTTGACCGGTTTGGTGCAAGTTTCTTGATGAAACATTGGTAATAATGAGTTCACCTTTCTTATTCAAAGTATGCCTACACTTCCCACTGCTTTGTGGATGCTTTAAGCTGTAATTTATGGAGTCTATGTGGTATGTTAACTGAGGTTAGCAAGTTGTACCCCAAAGTTTTCACTCATTAGCAGGTGTATAAAGGCACCAGGTAACCTAAACACTACTATTCTTTTTAAGCCAGTAGTCCAGAAAGGGACTTGGGGATACTGGTAGATAGTAGCTGAAGATGAGCCAGCAGTGTGCCCAGGTGTCCAAGAGAGCCAAGGGCATCTTGGCCTGGATCAGGAGCAGTGTGGCCAGAAGGACAAGGGAGGTTATTCTGCCCTTGTACTCAGCACTGCTCAGGCCACACCTTGAGTGCTGTGTCCAGTTCTGGGCTCCTCAATTCAAGAGAGATGTTGAGGTGCTGGAAGGTGTCCAGAGAAGAGTGACAAAGCTGATGAGGGGCCTGGAGCACAGCCCTGTGAGGAGAAGCTGAGAGAGCTGGGGGTGTGCAGCCTGCAGAAGAGGAGGCTCAGGGCAGACCTCATTGCTGCCTACAACTACCTGAAGGGAGGCTGTAGCCAGATGGGGTTGGGCTCTTCTGCCACGCAAGCAGCAACAGAACAAGGGGACACAGTTTCAAGCTGTGCCAGGGGAGGTCTAGGCTGGATGTTAGGAGGAAGTTGTTGTCAGAGAGAGTGATTGGCATTGGAATGGGCTGCCCAGGGAGGTGGTGGAGTTGCCATGTCTGAAGGTGTTCAAGCAAAGCCTGGCTGGGGCACTTAGTGCCATGGTCTAGTTGATTGTCTAGGGCTGGGTGCTAGGTTGGACTGGATGAGCTTGGAGGTCTTTTCCACCCTGGTTGATTCTGTGACTCATGATCTGCAGCTGTTGAACACACTGCAGAAGTGTCATTTGCAAATAGTAGCAAAACTGTTGAGCAAAAAAAAAGAAAAGGTTCCAAAATCTTTTTTTAATTACTTTAAACACAAGCCTTTCAGAACTCTTTAAATGAAGATATGTTCAGGGGGATTTTATTTCTTTTGAGTTTTTCTTCCTTGGAATAATTTATATTATTTTTTTTCTTGATTAGTAATAGAGACACAGTTCAATAAGAGGATTGAAGTAACTTAGAGATTGGGTTACTTTGACAGTGGGAGATTGAAATTGAACTTCACTAGCCTGTGCCTTTTGCAGAAGAAAATAAAACCTGCATAAGCAATAGTTCCAGTTCCTACTTTTGCTATCATTTTTCTATAAGGAACCTGAGGGTGATGTTAGAACACTGCTGTGTTTGAAAAGCACTTTCACTGCCCACAGCTGGCTGGATCTGCTGGATGCACTGTCTGCTTTTGTGACTACCTGGTGTCCTCTGGGAATGCTTCTCTAGAGAAGACTTTGAATCCCTATTTTTTTTCTTGGCTTGGTTAAGACCCTTCTTTATTCTGGAGCTCTTTTGTTGTTGTTTGAGGTTTGGTTGGTTAGGTTTTGGGGGCTTTGGGGGTTTGCTGTTGTTTTCCAGAGAACCTTGTATTTTTAGCTTTTTAGCCTGTTTGTTTTTCTAAAGTAATTTCATCAGTGACAACCTCCTTCACGCTCAACAGTTAAATGTAGGTGCACTGATTTTGTTATAACACCCAGGGCAACCAATGATAAACTAGACAAGGGAGATGCTATTTCATTCTCTAGTACCAAATCATAACCAGTGAAACAACATCTTTTGGAATAATACTGGGTGTAATGTGGCAACCAATGCTAAACTAGACAAGGGAGATGCTGTTTGGTTCTCTAGTACCAAATCTTAACCAGTGAAACAACATCTTTTGGAATAATACTGGGTGTAATGTGGCAACCAATGCTAAACTAGACAAGGGAGATACTGTTTGGTTCTCTAGTACCAAATCTTAACCAGTGAAACAACAGCTTTTGGAATAATGCTAGGTGTAATGTGGCAACCAATGCTAAACTAGACAATGGAGGTGCTATTTCATTCTCTAGTACCAAATCTTAACCAGTGAAACAACAGCTTTTGGAATAATACTGAGTGTAATGTGGCAACCAATGCTAAACTAGACAAGAGAGATGCTGTTTGGTTCTCTAGTACCAAATCTTAACCAGTGAAATAACAGCTTTTGGAATAATACTGGGTGTAATGTTTAAAAAGATACTCCTCTGCTACCAGAATTGCAAAATGACTGTTGATGAAAGATGGATTTTTTCACTATAAGTAATTTTCAAATACAAGATCTACTTCAATCAGCTAATTTATCTGATTAGCAGTGTTTCTTGCTTCATGGTAATGGTAATTCTTTAAGACCAACACTCCAGCTAGGCAGCATTTTTCATCTACTGGAAGTGTTACAGTTAGAAATGCCACTCACAGATAAGCATTCAGGATCTGTGCACAGTTTTAAGATCAATATATTCACTTCCCATGTCTTAAAAAAGTTAATTTTGTGCTCTGTGTCCTCCTTCTGAAATTACAATTTACATTTTGATTCACCATAAAATTCAGTTCAAACTTTTCCCACTATTTCATTCCAGAGATCCGTCTGCTTTTATTTAACAGATTGTCCTTTGATCTCAAGGAGACAATGGCTGTTTTACTCCTTTAATGAAGCTTGTATTATTACAGGCAAAATGAATATTAGACCAAATGGTAGTAGAAATCCCAGAGGGGAAACAGGCTTCTCTGGATCTTGGAAAAGCAGAATAGTCCATTTTAATCTGTGGTTATATTCAATAAACCCATAGTCTCTGTTCTTACTTACTTACTATTTTTATTGATTTTATTCTATTATTATTATTATTATTTCTGTCCATAATATTCAAGATACTAATCAGAATCCCTCTGTCACTGGTGACATATTGGGCAGTTCTTAAGTGTTGCTAGGAAGAGCTGGTCTGCTAAAGGATGTAGGAGTGAAAAAAGACTCTATTTATAATACTTTCAAGCAGCTAATGACCATTCCATACTTGTCCTCTCAACAGACGTTAATCTGAACTATGTT
Source organism: Pogoniulus pusillus (assembly GCF_015220805.1). Classification (NCBI taxonomy): domain Eukaryota; kingdom Metazoa; phylum Chordata; class Aves; order Piciformes; family Lybiidae; genus Pogoniulus; species Pogoniulus pusillus. The sequence goes on from NC_087277.1 coordinate 3,042,786, forward strand.
TCTGTGCCTTTTAGACCTTTATGTCTTCGAAGCTAGGAGACAATCTGATTTGAAAGCAACATTTCAGAGAGAAAATGAAACACACGTGGAGAATAGAAAGGAAAAAACAGAGGAACTTAGAAGTGAGTTGAGAAAGGAGGGCTGAGGAGAATGCGAGTGAGGTGAATTTTAGCAGCACATATACAGTCGCCTTGCCCTAGTATGACGCAGCAGAAAGTGGCCACAAAAGAGATTTATTAATAGCTTAGATATTTTTTCTTAGTCTCTTGATTATTTTTCCACCAATGCTATCCACTGTAGACACAATTTTGGGAACAGTATCATTGGCTGCACCACATTGCTAGGCTGAATTCAGAAGTGGTTTGGGGCATTAAGTCATTCTGTAGAAAAATGCATATGCCACAACTAAGGGTGAGGCATTCTAAGGTCTGTTGCTGTTTGCTGTCAGATGTCATCCCAAATAGTTTCTCAAAAAGAGGACATAGTTTGACTACAGCAATGGCAATGATTTCAGTACAAATCAGTTTGATGACCATAAAGACTAAGGAGCTTCACCTGTCCCATTTCTGACCCTGTTCTACATCCCAATTCTGAAGCAAAACAAAAGACAGGGAAGGAGGGACTTCTAAATCAGCACTGAGGAGCTGGGGGGCAAGAACAACACATGTAGTGATTTGTAAATTGTTAACCAAAAATTAACCACCAGGACCTGCAACACTTGAGTACTGTGTTCAGTTCTGGGCCCCCCAGTTTAGAAGGGACATCGAGATGCTTGAGCGTGTCCAGAGAAGGGCGATGAGGCTGGGGAGAGGCCTTGAGCACAGCCCTATGAGGAGAGGCTGAGGGAGCTGGGATTGGTTAGCCTGGAGAAGAGGAGGCTCAGGGGTGACCTTATTGCTGTCCACAACTACCTGAAGGGTGGTTGTGGCCAGGAGGAGGTTGCTCTCTTCTCTCAGGTGGCCAGCACCAGAACAAGAGGACACAGCCTCAGGCTGCGCCAGGGGAAATTTAGGCTGGAGGTGAGGAGAAAGTTCTTCCCTGAGAGAGTCATTGGACACTGGAATGGGCTGCCCGGGGAGGTGGTGGAGTCGCCGTCCCTGGGGCTGTTCAAGGCAGGATTGGACGTGGCACTTGGTGCCATGGTCTAGCCTTGAGCTCTGTGGTAAAGGGTTGGACTTGATGATCTGTGAGGTCTCTTCCAACCCTGATGATACTGTGATACTTCCAAAAGTTACAGCCTCCCTAAAGAGACTTAGTAATCCTGACAATTAAAATGTATCCATGTCTAATGATAATGTGCACCACTCAAAACTATTTATCTTTTAGACACAATGTGTAGTTCTTTCTAGTACAGGTGTAATACCTCGCAAACATTTTTCACCTGTGAGCAGAAAAGATAAATATTTTGCCAGTTCTTAATGCAAGGGATACATTTATTTTTCATAGATTGGAAAGGAATTTGATTTCTTTTTCTGCAGCTGGTCTTGTAAAGTTCAGCAAATAAGAGCTGTGAACAAAGATTTAAAGTGATGAGCTGTCCCATGCCTGTTTACAAGTCAGGATTTCATTTTACATAGAGTTCTCTATAGCTACTTTTTAAAATTTAAATTAGAAACATGGCCAGCAATGCATGCAAAATGTTCATTCATTGTAGTAAACTACAAAAATATTGCTTTTATGCAATGAGAATGCCATTGTAGAATTTTAAAAGGCATAGAAATAAAAGACTCTGGATTGGAGTGATTTAAACAAACTCACTAGGATATAGTAGATGATTAAAATACAATCTATAATTACATTACACTGGTATCAGGTAAGGATAAAAGCCTATAAATACACTGGGGTCAGGGTAAGCATAAAAAATGAAACAGTTATTTGAATAATCTGAGATCAAGTTGCAGTAATTAAAAATGAATGTATTATTCAAATGAAGGAATTAGGTTACAACACTCCTCATATGAAAATATTATTGTGACAGACTGAAATAAGTTGGAAGCGATTTTGATAAAAAATTGGGGCAAGAAATAGAATGATTTACATTGGGGAAAAAAAAAAAAAAGTAGACAATCTATGTGAAAAAGAGAGGATCCTTCAAATCCCTCAGCAAAACTCATATCTTTCAGCTGGCCTTCGAGAATTAGCTGCCTCTTCCCGGACTTTACTCTCTCGGATATATAGATCAATGCACTGAAAATTCCAAGGGCTGTAGCTAAAGGCTCTGCATGTATTCTCACAGGAATTAATGGGACCTCACCCATTAGTAGGCATGCTGTTTCATCTGCCCCACACATCCTGATTGCCATTACCAGGTCATTTTTGTCACTTGTCTCCTGTTCTTTCTTTGTCGTCTTCTCTCAGTTTAGAGGCCAAAGTCTGCACACAAGACTGGCACAGAATGGTGCTACCCATGCGAGTAGTTGTTGGCTACTTGCAGATTAAGCACTTACTGTAAATAAAGGGGTTTGAATCTGACCTTCACTTGGCAAACTCCTTTGGACAGGAACCTGTGTGGAGGTCACTTGAATACATAAACCAGGGCTATTTAATTATTCATAATAATTAATAATGAAAGAATCAGAAAGCGACTTTTGGATTTAGGCTTTTTTTTTTCCCCAGGTAATGGCTTTTATATCCCTTATATTAATTAACTTTTATAAATGTGCTTTGAGAGCCAGCCCTGAGTGGGTCTTTTCCATTTCCCATAGCAGAAGGGTAGAGAGCTTCTCTGCAGGTGCAGGTATGCACACCAGCAGACCCATACTAAATTCTCACAGAGAAGTGAATGAGAACACATCAGAAGCCGGAGCAAGATCAGGAGTAGCTTTCATTTTTGCCCAGTGACTGCTGTCTGAAATTCTCCTGAAACCTTTCTGCCATCTGCAAAAGTCTACTGAGATCATTTAGTTCATTTAAAATATGCGCAGCTATGTCCTTTTAATCCCCGCCTTGATCCTTTTTGTCATCACATAGTATATTTAAGCCTCTCATTCTTACCTGTGAAATCCTTCATACTTCTCTTTTCTAGTCTCTTTTGTCTTCCCCTCAAAATGCTGTGTTTGCTTTTCCCCCAAAAGTGGTTGTTTGTCCATTCTGTGTCTTTTTTTTTCCTGCAATCACTTATGCATCTCTCAATTTCCTTCTGCTACTGCCAACTCTTTTAATTCCTACTTAAATGCCATCTTATCTTGGCATAGGTCCATTTCCAGAGAACTGGTTCTATCTATTAGATATAGATTAGATATATGAGCTAACATTTAAAAGATTTAGGAGCCTTTAAAAGATTTAGGGGAGTTTAGGTCAAGAAACTGCATAGTCTTGAATGACCTGTCAAAACCAATCAAAGCCTTAAAAAAAAAAAAAAAGTTATATCTGGGGCTTGCTATTTCCATAACTCAAGCATTATTCACTCTTCAGCTGTCTGTTAATTCAGCTAATAATACCATGCATAGGTAAATGAGCAATGAGATAAAATGTTAATTCAGATTCAGAGAGATGAGCTTCCCTGAATTGATCACTGGAGGATACAAGGCACAGGATCTTAGAGATAGTCGCCACGTGTGGTAGTGCCATTAAGTAATGTAGCCACACCAGCTGCAGTATGACTGTGCAACAGACTCTACAACTTAACAAATAACTCTTTCTTTGGTTGAATATCATCCCAGCAGGCTGATCACAGTGGAGAACGGAGAGAATTCTTGTAATGGCCAGTAAGTCAGATTCTTGTACATGTGTACATATACTACAGTGTATGTGTTACCTGACAGACACAGAGATTAACAATAATCAGTTAATATTTTATCATTTCTTATTTAATGAAGACCAAGAATGTGGAGTGTGGTACAGAGCTGAAAGCAGAGAGGAAAGAAAATGAGAAAAGATAATTAATCAGAGAGAAGACACCAAACGAGAACCCCCTAGCTAAAAAGACTTAAACATACAGTAAGAAGCTCTACGGAAAGGCATTTTATATTGTTACATCAAGCAGTATCTCCCAGGACCAGTGAAATAGGTCTAAACTGCCTCTTCTACACATGGGCAATATTTTCCATTATGAAGATAGACACTAAATCCTGTTTCCACTTCCAGGCCATAGAGAGCATTGATTTTTCCGGTGTCTTAATAAAGAAGTACGAGGACACATTTTTTGAGATGGGATAGTACAGGATCACCTTCTCCAGCCCACGAAGGCACATGTTAAGGGAAAGAGTAATGGAGTATTTTAATGATCCTGAGTTGCAGATGCAGATGGTTGTCCACGTGATTGCTAACTTTTAGCAGAACAAAAAGACAGGAGACAATGAAGCATCTCCAGCAGGTTGTGGATACTGTGAGGTTCACTGCTTGTAAACTGGCTAGCGTTCAAGAGACGGTGTTTTAGTCTGAGTTATATGTAGGTTAGGCAATGATGAACTGCGTTTTTCTGTGGTGCCAGATTGCATTCCGTCTCCCATACCCTAGAGAGATTCCGAGTTGTTCATTATACTTTGTCCTGGTTAAAAAGGAAGGGAGGTAGTAGATAACATTTAGTGTCCAACAGGACTGGTCGGTGAAGTGTTGAAATGGGTCTGCTGGGGCAGGGGCTGATCATGAGAGCAACTTTAGCACCAGTGTAAATTTCTAAGCAGACCGGTTACTGATAGGCAATTGCTGCCAGCTCTTTCTTGCTGCTTCATAGCGAGCTGCTATTCCCAGGAGCATCCCAAACATTTAATAGAACTTTTCTTTAATCTCCGTGTGACTCCTTTACTTAGGGTAGCCTCATTCCATTCCTCTAAAGATTTTGTGCAGTTCTAAGAAGGGGCTGGCCAGGACACAGAGGTCCACGCCAGCACCGCAGGGCTAGCAGAATTTCACCTTGGTGTGTAATCCCTGCGCCTCCAAAAGCCAGATCGCTCTTCTGGGATCGCTGCATGCCTGACATCAAATTTCTTCACTAGTCTCATGAGACACAGATAAGCTTCCAAAGGTTCCCACAAACTTTTAACATCACCATCCCCTCGTGTTTCAGCGGGAGTCAGCGCTCCCTGCGCTGATCGTTTTGCTCAGCAACAGAAGTACTCTGAAGTGGCTAGTGTGTTGGATAATGAAGTGGCTAGTGTCTTGGATAATGAAGTGGCTAGTGTGTTGGATAATGAAGTGGCTAGTGTGTTGGATAATGAAGTGGCTAGTGTGTTGGATAATTTCCCACCTTAGCTGCATCTTCTCACAACCCAGTTTTGCAGGAGAATGGTTTAAGCAGAAATAAACACCTACTTGGTTGTAGGTAACAGGTTTCGTTACTATCTCCTGAGAGGCAGGGGTGGAGGGAGGTCACCCTGCCCTGCCTTTGCCCCCTGGTTCTAGGAGCACTTTGGCTCTGGACTGGGGAGCACTTTGGCTCTTGGGGAGAACAGCCAAGGGACGGAGGTTAGGCTCAGATTCTGCCCATGCTGACAGAGGGTCTAATACCTGCGTGTCACGGCCTCGGCCTGCTCTAAACCAACTCTTTTCCGCAGGGCTTCAGCACCCCCAATAGTGCCCCAGCAGCCGCAGCGGCAACCAATCTGTAGGTGCAGATGCGCTGTTTGTAGCCTGGATTTGTTCTTCGGGAGGTTGCTGTGTGACTGGCGTGGAGCAAACCTGCCCAGGGGTGCGTGTGGTTTGTCAGGGGTGCTGCCACGCAGGCCAGCCGACAGAGCGATGCCCTGCCGGGCTGCGGTGCGGCTGTCAGAGCACCGAAGTGCGGTGTTCAGGAGGTCGGCATTCCCTGAATAGCTCCGTAAATGAGCTGACAGGAATGTAAATGTTTTCTGTCACGTTGCAGAGTTTGTTGCAATCTTCTTCGTCACGGTCGCCGGGCGTGAGCGGGCAGTGCCGTGAGCCCCGATCTGGGTCGCGGCAGCCAAGGCGTCTGCCTCTGTCGTGACAGGAAAAGCGCGGCCCGACTGTCGGGAAGGCAGCGGCAGGGGATCGCGTGGAGAGGGTTTAATCAAAGTTCCTGAGCACCTCCCGGCTTTATCAGCCCCGGCGGTGCCATGTGCAGCCTTGTGTAAAATTAAATAAATAACGGCCCCGGCCCCCTCCCGCTCCCCTCCTCCCCTTCCCCTTCCTCCCCCCGGGCCGGAGCGCCGGCGGGGCGGCAGCGCCATCTGCTGGCCGAGCGGCGGCGAGGCGGCAGCGCCATCTGCGGGGTGGGGTGGAGCGCGGCGCGGTCGGACCCCGGGGCAGGCTGTGGGAAGCTTTTCGGGTCCGAGAGGAGTGGAGGAGGTCGGGTTTAGCCCCGAAGGGTTTGCCTCGGACTTCGGTGCTGGAGGGAAGGGGGAGGCTTGTCCAGGGTGCTGTATCCACTGGAAGAAGGCACTAAAATGGCACCGAATTGACTTATCCTGGAGGACTCATCCTTCGAGGAGCCCTTATAGTAGCCTTCCAGTATCTGAAGGGAGCCTACAGAAAGGCTGGGGAGGGACTTGTAATGACAGGATGAGGAGTAGTGGGTTTAAACTGGCTGAGGGGAGATTTAAATTAGATGTTAGGAAGAAGTTCTTTCCAGTGAAGGTGGTGAGACACTGGCACAGGTTGCCCAGGGAGGTGTTTCTAAGACAGGTTGGATGAGGTCTTGAGCGCCTTGTTCTAGTGGGAGGTGTCCCTGCCTATGGCAGGAGGTTGGAACTGGATGATGTTTGAGGTCCCTTCCAACCTAAACCACTCTATGATTAGTTAGCTAATCCTGTGTGGTCCTTGGGGGCAGCTCTGGGACTCAGGCTGCTCGCTGGAATTCGCCTATTGCAGGTGCAAAGGAATGCAGTGGATTCCATAATGCAAAAGGTGCTTCTGCGGTATTGAATCTGCCCTGTTTGAATAAAACTATGAGTCACACGTGCAGATCTATTTGCATAAATAACTTAGTTCGATTTTTGAGGAGTTTGAAAAGTGCAGCATAAGGTTTGCCTATTGCAAGTGGTGTTTCACAGGCAAGCCCTTTTAACATTGCCTTTTGTCTGGCAACCACAAGAAGTTTTGAATTCCATCCTAGTGTTGATCCACTGTTTTGTGATTTTTTTTTTTCCCTAAATAATCCTTCCACAAGTCTTTAAGACTGTTTTTTTTTTCCCCCAACAGCAACTCTCCTAACTTTATAACGTAAGTCAGCATTTTCATCCTGAAGATCTCATCCTAGCAATTTATCTAAGTTTTCACTTCTCGACTTACATGATGAGTTTTAAAACTCTAGAGGTTCAAAGGGTGCTTTTCACTGCCATGTCTTACTGCTTAGAAAAAAAAAAAAAACAACAACCCAAACATTTCTTTGCAAGATTAAAAAGAAAAGAAGAAAGAAACAAACCCACATTTTCATACGTTGGGTTTCTGTATCATTTACATTTCCAGCTCTTTGCCCCCTGTTTGGGTTCTGTTCCAGTACTGCAGATACAAACTGGAGTGCAGAGACCCAGTTCAGCCAGCATATTCATGAGTATATGTTGTTATTGACATGTAAAATTCCCTTAATTTACAAACATAATTGTCTTGAGTAGAATATCTCTTAAACAGTTAACTCCCTACGTCCCAAACTGGCTTGAGGTTTGATTTGTTGGGTTTTATTTTCAGTTCTTGAAGTGATGGTCTGCAGGCACTACTAAGGGTGACAGAGGGTCAGACAAAGGTGCTGTGAGCTAGAGAAAGATTAGCACCGAAGGAAATGGAACAGCTTCTGTGAGCATGGGGGTGACAAGATCATCCTTTAATGTCTTCTATTTCAATACAATTAACAGGTCAACAATCAATTAACAGGAGAAACCTTTCTTTTTACATGGCCGTTTTCCTCTCAGCGATGACTTAAGGTGTTTGCCACGCACATGAAAAGCCTCACTTCGGCTAGATAGATCATTTCAGCCAGAGTCTTGAAAAGTCAATGAGAAATCAAGGTGCATTTAAGGCATCCGTGCATTTTGGGCAGATACTTCTGAAGGAGCAAACTAATTGTAAGTGCCTGGTCACAGCCTTGCGTTTAGAACAGTGGGTGGCTGGGAGCGCAGATTGCAGAAGTATTTGGTCGAGTGCATTGCACTAAATCATAGTGCAAGTCTCTGTTAAATTCAATTTTTAATGCAGATGGATCTTAAGGAGCTGCCATTCTCTGCACGGTGTCAATTCTCTCCTGGTCTCTTCCCCTCATACTTGAATGTTTTAGACATTTAACAAAGCGTTTCTTCCTTCAGGGTGTATCAGCTTTAGAGTACCCCAGTTGCTTAATTTTGGACTCGGTCTAAACTCAGCCACCTTGCTCAGGATGGAGGTTGTCAATACCTAGAAAAGAAAAGCACCTATATTCACTCCCTTTGCAGAAAGCTGCTCAACAAGATAGACAAAATGCTCTTAAGGGTGATCCTGCAGAGGCCCATGGAGTCTATGGAATCCCTCAGACCCTGGCAGACTCCCTCCTGGGGAGCCAACATGCTTTAACTCTTCCCATTGAAGAGGCTGTAAGAAGTGAATACATAAGAAAGAAAGGTAATGAAAACTGACAAGTTGAAAAGAAATTGAGAGTTTAATCTGCAAGGTTGTGCTTGAGGGGGCTTCCATCATGATATTCCTATGGAGTAGCAAAAAGAGGAAAAAATTAAGAGACTGCAGAGTATGATGAACTTACATCATTTTTTTTCTGGCACCAGGCAGTATTTATTAACTTCTCTTCTGCCACTTTGCAGCACCTCTTTGCCTCTCAAAAAGAGAAAATGAAGCGCACAAAACCTAGCAGTCATGATGAACGTGTGAAATGCTCGCAGATTATTTATAAGCATGCGAGTTGTGTAGTAGGAGATTCTCTCCCTTCTGCTCCTGCTTGGTGATGAAGAATGGTATTTTAATAGGCAGATGGTAAAGACAATTACAGTTTGGGGCTCAGCTGGGAGTTACATCAGTTTATTGCAAATTATTAGTTGATAAATGCTTTTGTTTACAAGCAAAGTCTTAAGCAGCTTTGTAATCAGTTTATCAGCTGCAGCCTGAATTTTGACAGCTTGCCTTTGGGTATACAGCCACTTCTTTCCTGGCCATTTAGAAATCATGCTGACCAGGCAGGCAGCGTGGCAGCTCCCATGCACCTGTGTGATGCTCCATAAGCTGGTAGTTCTTATTAAGCCTGTTTTGGAGGAAATTATCAAGTACAGAGTCCTCTGTAATTGCCAATACATGTTACTGTGGACATCGAGAGTCTGAGCTATTTGCTGATTTATACTTTTTATTACTTTTTTATTATTATTGAGTACAGTGGTGACCAGAAGTAGCACAGTCTTGCTGTTACCACTGCAGGATTTGCTTTCTGCTGTTTGCAATCTCTCTTATCAGATGAACTAAGTGATAGACTGGCTGTGGTTTGCAGTGTTTGTGTGCTTTGGGCATTGTGCATAACATGGAAAGTAGAAACGCATTTGGTCATCCTGAGTGTTCAGTCTTTTTTACTGTCAGAAGACAGACATAGAATACCTGGGGTTTAACACATCTGGAGGAAATCTGGGGATTTGGAGTGGGTTTTGTGTGTCTGTGTGTTGGTTTAATGAGATTTTTTTTTTTTTGCAATGGAAAGGGCTGGGTTGGGTGTCTATTGTAGCTTCTATGACATTTACATTTCAAAACCTGCTAAACCATGCAAACCTACTTTTACTTCGTTGTTTGTTTAGTGAGGGAGACACTGATTTGTTACAGTCTTGTTTCTGCTACAGCCAGTGTAAAAGGTTCTAATGGCTTAAGTGGCAGCAACGTTTTGATTTAATTAAGAACTGCTGCTTTGCTTCCATGGTTGTTATACCTGAGGTAAACTAGTTCCTGAACTTCAGCCTGTGAGCAGAATGTTAAGGTGAAGAAAGGTTCAGGATAACTAGAAACAATGGTAGTTGTTCTCCCGAAGTTGCCACGCACCCAACTGAATGCTCCAGCTTCTGCACATTACGAAAGGTGGCTTTTGTTTCATGCACAGCCTTCAGCATCTTCTGGAACATGGCCCCTGCATTAAATGAGCAACTAGGTCTCATAGCCAATGTTTATTTCTTACTCGTTTTGCTATTCTAAAACTTCCTTATTTCTCCTTCTGTTTAATGTGTTTATTTCCTTGACAAATACAACCTATCAATCCAGACCCGTCTATGCAATCCTCCTCCCACACAGGTGCCTTTACCATTCACTCTCCATTTGCCCAGGGGCAAGAAATGAGCCCTGCAACAGCAGGTGCAGAACAGCAGAAAAGCCATTGATAAGATGGAGCATGCCCTGCTTTCTCTGCAAGAAAGAGGTGCCATTAAAGCATATCTATTGTCTCATTTAATCACCTCCTTTTTTCATACACTCCAGTCTCACAAAATAACTCTGAAAAGACAATCCAGAGGCATGATTGCATTTGTAAGGCTACAAAAAGGTCACCTTACAGCTGTGCTGTTAGGCAAGTGGGGACTGTAGGAATGTGTGTATCCAAAGCCCTGCTTCAGCTTAGTCGGTTTCAGCGTTCCATTTTCTCTCTCCCTGAAACCTGGTGCATCCACAAAAGCTGCGGGAAGCAGTGAGGGTCACCTGGGAATGTCTCCTAGAAAGCTCTTCGGAGAGTGCTCATTCAGTGATCCTGTAAGAAGGGAGCTGAGTTTGCTGCGACAATAAGTCCTAGCTGCTTTGCAGTGGTGATGGGAGTGCCATGTGGGTGATGTCAGCAAGGGTTTATCAGGGCTTTGGTTTTTTGGAGCCATTTATCATTTCCTTTCTGAAGGATTAGTAAATTACGAAATAAGACTCAAGTGGGACCTGATTCAAAAGTTCATTTAAAAAAAAAAAAAAAAGGTGTAGAAGAATTTGGAAAGAAAATAAAACCAAAATGGCTAAAGTTGTGTAAGAGCTCTTCTGCTTCTTTGCTCTCGTTTGCGCCAAGTAAATGGAGCAGGTTTAGCATTTGTGGCAGGCTTTAATTTCAACCTCTGAGCAGCAGACTTTTAAGTTCCTGTTCTGTGGGAGGATATTCCAGTTTTCAGCTTCCTTTCCAGAAGTATTGCCATTGGTGCCAAACATTTAATAGTTTTAGGCTGTAGACTGGCATCCACCAGGAACTGCTATCACCTAAGACTTTTTAGAGCCATCTAATAGAAAGATATGTATTGACTCTGATTAGCCCAGGATTTGAACGAGGGTCCCAGAAGAGAGATATAAGCCTCTTAAATGCATAGAACTTCTAAGGATATGGGTTTAACTGTCTCCCCCTGTGGTAAATAAGCTGTGACAGCTCTATTGGGGGGGGATGAAATGGCAAATAAAATTACCACATTATTTTCCTGTGAGTATTTTTGGAGCACTAATCTATTTCTGCGTCCTTACCTAATAGAACTGTTGAGTGTTAACGCTCCGACGTTTAATTGGAGGAAACATGTAGAAATTCTCAAACTTAACAATAAAAAAAAGCAGGCAGACAGCAGTGGGGAGGGGGGAAGAGGTCATATTTAAGTGTTTGTTATATTCCTTGCTCTTCAGAAACAGCGTGCTTCGTTTGGGGTGCATTTGGCAACGTTAATTGGAGAGCTGTCGCGGTACCTATCAGGACGTTAGCAGTGGATGTGCTGCAGCAAGGGAAAGACCTACCCCTTACACTGACACAGAGATGCCAGCTTTGGGGAGTTTACTCCCCTAGGACTGGCAAGTTCCTCTACTATTTTTTATCCTTATCAGCTGCATAATGCCTGCCACTTTTAACTGTAAAATAAACTATTCAGATTAAAAAAACCTCCTGTCAGCTATCAGCATATGACTAAGCTGAAGTCATGCCCAAAGCTTAGGTTGACTCAGGTGCCAGGAGTAGGAGCTGTATTCTGAAGGAGTGTTTTTTCCTCCCTGCTTCTGGTCAGACATTTTATATCTTCAAAATGCAGGGATTTGAAAGACATCTTCCTTCAGCTTGGCTAGTGCTTTCAAGCCGAGTGCTCTTCTGTTGTTTCCTTCTGCAGTTCCTTTAGTTTGCAGTTTATTCACTGAATTAAAAATGAAACCAGCTTATATTTTATACTGAACAGGAAGGTAATAGGAAACTGTTTTTTTCTCACCGTAGTGGTCTAATTTTATAGCATATAATAGATTTTACTCTTCTTTTTTTGTTTGTTTGCAGTAAGTACACTGCAGGCTTACAATAGTTAACATTAAAAGGTTAAGTATCTTTTGGCAATCTCCTTTGACCAGAAAACAAGGGGAAAAAATACAGAAGATGCTGGGCAATCAACTCATTAATTTTAGTGTAACACTAGTTTATTTTTTTTGGTGAGAGTTTGAGAAGTCTGAATTTGCAGGACTGATTTTTGAGCCACTTCACAGGGAAATGGTTGGAACTCTGGCATTAAAATGCTGTGCAAAGTTATATATTTTGTATACACATCTGAAAAAAAAAAAGAGGGGGGGAGGGAGGAATTATTTAGCAACTGGAAAGACCGTTCACAAAATGCCTTTGATTTATTGCTGTATACCCCACAGATCCCTATCACTTCTTCTTACATTATTTTATTCAAAAACCTGTATGAACCATGAGTTGGCATGTTGTAGAATACTGAAAAGGCATTAATCAACCTAAATAAACAAGTACATAGATCTGTCTCACAACTAGGAAGTAGTTAATATTTTTTTTAGCAATTTTATTATATAAAGGAAAAGGTCTAAAAGAGTAGTGCTTAATTATCTGGACTCCTCTGTGCTGGGCTCTCTTTTGATTGTATTAATGAAGCAGCTGGCCCATTGTTTCTCTTTAATTCCTCTATTGTTTTAAGAAGATGTCACAGCTCTTTATTCTTTTATCAGGTGCTGTGCAGGAGGATCCACACAATACCTCATATTCCTACTGTATTTGCCAATGCACAAAGAAACCTCCAAAGCATTTTTCAAAGAAGGGGCACACATAATTTATAAGTTCTGTTCCTTGTACCACTCTACTGTCAAAAATTTCAACAGTATTGGATTTGAATTCATTATAATTTTTTTATTAAGCAGTGTGTCTACATATAGATATATGTACTTTGTTCATGTCAAAAAAATCAGAGATCTTCCCAGGAACTCTGCCACACTGAAACAGCATTCATTTAGCTGAGTCGTCACAGCCCCAGGGGGGAGAAGCAGGAGCAACCCAAATATGAAGATCCCATCCTATAGTGATGTGCAAAGTCTCCTTAACTGCTTAACCTGTGCAACAAAGTGTGTGTGTGTGTGAAGATAACAAATTAACTCCAACATCCATTACCATTAGTAAAAAGCATCATTTTTTTTACAAAGTGGAATCTTTCCTTGGAAGAGGAAGGCTTAATTCAGTTGACAGTGCCTGGAAGATGCTGTGAGTAACAAGTCTGTTGTTTAAATAAATTCTGATAGTCTTTTGACCCTCCTTGCAAAAAGATGCATGTACAGGAAATGGGCTATTATGTTCTCCCAGCGACACAATCAAATCCAGTAAGCACAAATTTTGCCACGTGGAAGGGGTATTTGCGACTTAACTGTCACTGGAAATTGGTTTTGATAGAAATTGCCATTGATTTCCTAATTTTGTATGAACGGTAATTGCCAGTTCTGGGTCAAAAAATTACACTCAGTGGTTCAGCAGTGACAACTAACAGAGAAGAGAGGAAAGCTGGGATTGCCTTTGAATGTGTGTTTATGTTGTTACTCTTCTTCATCTGTAGAAAAGTAGCCACACTTCCTTCCATGACACAGCTGTACTCGATGGAACTGTTTGGTTTAGCAACTTGCTTTCTTAAATCACTTCTCCTGAAAGCAGAGGTATCCGTCAGAAGACTTTGTGGATCCATGCATTTTGAAGCTCTTTTCTCCTAGTGGAGTTACTAGGAGAGCCTGGCCTTAAATACATACTTTTTTTTCCCAGCCTGTGACCCACAGACCACAAATGATCGCTCTTTTAAGGTCTGCAAAAATTAAGTGTAGGGAAAATAAGACCACCATCAGAAGGCTCAGTGTACTGGGGTCTGTGCTTTCCCTGCAAGTGTTGTAGGGTTCTGAGGATGAAGAACAAGCAGAAGGCCATGGCTGTGATTTTAAATCTTTAGAGCAGATTGCTGGTTCCAAATGGAATAATAGAGGTTGCTTTGACCTCACTGCTGTCTACAACTACCTGAAGGGAGGCTGTAGCCAGGTGGGGTTGGGCTCTTCTGCTTCCAGGCAAGCAGCAACAGAACAAGGGGACACAGTCTCAAGTTGTACCACGAGAGGTCTAGGCTGGATATTAGGACGAAGTTGTTGGCAGAGAGAATGATTGGCATTGGAATGAGCTGCCCAGGGAGGTGGTGGAGTGGCCGTCCCTGGAGATGTTGAAGCAAAGCCTGGACGAGGCACTTAGTGCCATGGTCTGGTTGACTGGATAGGGCTGGGTGCTAGGTTGGACTGGATGATCTCGGAAGTCTCTTCCAACCTGCTTGATTCCATGATTCTATGAAAAGGAATTCCAAATGCAGAAGGAAGACTCAAAGAGCTGTTTAAAAGCAAGGAAAGCAAGTTTCTCTTGTGTTTTACGTGTCTGCCTCACATCAAATAAAGTTTTGTGTTAGCATTTTGTGTTAGCACTCTGTCACCACAGCACTCTGAAGACAGAAGATAGAGTATTACTGCATCTAAATATGAATTAATTGGTTTGATTTACTATACATATTTTTCTACTGTGTGGTCCTATTCCTTGATGAGTCCAGATGCAGTTTTGTGTTGGTGGTTTGCAGCATCCCATTGCTTGCATGTTATTATTTTTCCAAAGCAAATGTCTGTCAATCACAGAGCTAAATTAGGAAAAAAATGTGCAAATGTGACACATGGCTAAGATTTTTTTTTTTCCAGCATGCTATGTAATTATTCACCTGATTTTGGCCACTGAAAGAGAAGCCATGAATTGCAGATAGCATGGATGAAGTTAAATGCTTTCATATTAGATACATTTTGCTTATACAGGGTTCTATAGGTATGGCCATACAATATAATTGAAGCTTTGTCAGCTCTGTAGCCTAGCAACAGATAATACTGTTAGGTTACTGAATTGCTCCTGGTTGACAAGTAGGGAGTATTTTTGTGTTTATCATGTTTGCTAATGATGGGATCCTTTCCAAAAGGCTTGTCTTAATCTTAATTAGAGTTTATCAGCAGAGGTCTGCATGACATTGTGCAGACACTGATTTCATAAATAATAAAAAGTGCAAGTGAAAAATTTGGCAGGAGAAGAAGATATTTAAGACCACTGATTCTTGTAAGAGCTGCATGAATTTCCAAAATGTAATCAAGTTTGAACTGTGACTCCATTCTTTATTATCGAAACTTGCAGTACACTCCACTGCAGTTTTGACAGCAATTATGAGTATGATTTATAAGCTTCCTGTTAGGAACCAGATCTGTTTGCACAAGAATCTTGATCATAAACATTGCAAAGAACACTAAGTCCACAGTTTTTTCAGGGACATCAGGGCCTTACTTTTTCCTTTGCATAGAAAGCTGGGTTGCAGGGTGGGGGTTTGGTTTGGTTTGTTTAAGGAATGTCTTGGGTTTGGGTTTTGTTGTTTTTTTTTTCCAAGCAGCAAAAATGTTTGTGAGGAAAGATGCAGACAAAGAAGTGAATCCTGAAATAACCTTTCCATTTGGTGCAAACCGAAGGTATCAGCTACTCAGTGCCTGATGTCTCTTGATAAACAACTCCTGGCAGTGCAATTGGAATGTGATTTTCTTCCTTTTGTTTGCACAATACAATATTCTTTACCTTCCCCAACTTTATTTGGTTAAACAAACATTTCTAATGCTTTGCAATGTGAACTACAAAGAGAGTTCAAGTAAATAAAGTAGTGCCTATAGGCATTTTTTTCCCCTCTTCTCCTTCTTGACATGTATGTATTGTATATCACCTGCATTTCTTTGGTTTATGCATAGGTATAAAGCAATATATTGCAGGCTCTAGAGACTTACTTTCAATTTGGCAGAGTCAGAACTAGGCTTGTAGAGAGCACAGCTTTCCAATAGCAGAAAGCCTTCTGATATTTCAAAAACTTCCATTCAGTGCTAAAACAAGAGTAAGGCTTTTCTTACCCACCTTGTAAAACCAGTAAGACTCTTTTTAGTATCAGTGACTGAGCAGCCAACTTGTTACAGGAGAGAAGAGGCCCAGAATCTCTTGTCTGCCATTGTCTTGCCTTCTAACCAAATAGTATCACCATGATTTCATTCCTGAAGGAACTGTCACTCATCCCTGCTAGAGTTTATCTGGAGGTTCTTTTCTCTTCTTTTGATGACTACATCTGTCTTAAGACTGGGAAACGTGGCCTGGTAAAGCTTTGATAGAACCATTTCACCCCCATAATCTTCTTTCTGGCAAAAAGAGCAGTTGGTTAAAAAATTGTTAGCCAGCTTATTCAGACCTTCATCTCATGCAAAGAGTAAGCTTTGGTGTTTCCTTATGAAATCTTCATGTCTGTGCAAAAGGTTCCAGTAGATGTTTTCCTGTCTCCTTCTCCATCACCACTGGTACTTGGCAGAAATCTGTCATGAGCACCGGCCCTTAGCTTTATGAAGAGATGTGCTCCGGAGGAATCAGCGTGTGTATGTCAGTCTTGGCATGCAGAAATGTTTGTGGGAAGCAACCTTTGTCCTTTTTCCTAACCACCACCTGTAAGGAAGCCCTGATCCCTGACAAAGCTTTCTAGACAGGTTGATACTTCATGTAATAGTCATGATTGGAAATTCCTGTTGGATATGGCAGCCTTTGGCAGGTTCTGTGCACACCATTTCCCTGACTGTGCTGTAGAAGGCTGAAGAAGACTTCTCCTCCTCTGTTTCCCTCTGTGTAGGGAGGCCAGCATATTTGCATTCACTGCATTAAGGGGAATAAAGTTGATTGCATCTTTCAGAACAGCAGCTATTGCCTTAACCCTGTGCAAACAGCGTAGAAGGGAACCGGTCTGTACTCTGTCCTGTCTTTATGGGTGACTGTTGTTGCATTTCCAGTAGCTGGAACAATGCATCATTTGGGAGTTCATCTGGGGATTTAACTTACTGAAGAAAACATGGGCATACATGTCATGATGGCTTAAATGCCTCATTTTCTATAGAGTAGGCTGAAAGAAAACAGCATAAAAATGTCATTCTCCAGTCTGAATCCTGCTGGGCTGAGGGTTTGTGTTCAAATGCAGGAGCAGATTAAATTTCTGTGGTTCTGTTTTCGGTTAACAAGCCAAGCTAGAGATGGTTGTGTTTCCAAAGCTGTCACACATCCCACTCAGCTGTGCCTGCCATAGGTGTGACAGCCTCCAGGAGCTGGGTGGACCAGGCAGCCGAGGTCACTGCTCACTTCAGCTGTCCGAGTTTAATCTGCTGCTGGACATGAGTCAACACCCTGAGGAGCTCTAACACCAGGAGTCTGAGTCAGCCTTTTAGCTGATCCAGACTGATTGCAGCTGGAGACCCAGTCAGTAATCAGCTACACTTTCCTTTTTTTCTCCTTTCCCCAAGGGCACAACATGTCAAGATGTTTGCTGGGATAGAGAAAGTCTCAGTTGGTTCTTCTGCAGTGACTCATTTTTATTTTAATGAGAAATCAAACAAATAACACAGCTGAGGAAGAGTTCTCTCTCTGCATTAAGACAACTGAAGTATGTTGGTTGATTATTATACCTTCTGTATCTAACTGAAGAGAAGTGTGTGCAAATAATGGAAGCCCCCTTCCTCCCAGAAAATGAGCTGTGTGCTGTCTGTAGTAAGAGTGCTCAGTTTCAGGTTTTCAGATTGCAGCATGTGCATCACGTATTTTTATCTACAAGACTAATTAAGAACACTTCAGGAATTTAGCCTCGTTCTCTCTTTTGTACCAGTTTAACTCTGACAGTTTCTGTATATTTACTCCTGATATATAGCAGGCAGCAAGTCAGACTGCCTCATTGCTGTCTACAGCTACCTGAAGGGACATTGTGGAGGGGCTGCTGCTGGGCTCTTCTCATGGGTTGTTGGAGACAGAACAAGGTGGAATGGCCTCAAGCTGAGACTGAGAAGATTTAGATTGGACATTAGGAAAAAAGTTTTTCACAGAGAGAGTGGTCAGGGGCTGGAATGAGGTGCTCAGAGAAGTGGTGGAGCACCAACCCTGGATGTGTTTAAGGGTGGTTTGGATGTCCTGCTTGGGGATATGGTTTAAGGTGAATCTTGTAGAGTAGGTTTCTAGGTTGGATTTGGTGGTCCTGAGAGTCTTTTCTAGCCTGGATGTTTCTGTGATTCTGGGATTCAAAAGTTGGAATTCCTACTTGGGCATTAGGCTTGTACTTTTGTAGTCATTTACGCCACTATTTAGCCTGGAGAAGAGGAGGCTCAGGGGTGACCTCATTGCTGTCTACAACTACCTGAAGGGACATTGTGGCCAGGTGGGGGTTGGTCTCTTCTCCCAGGCAAGCAGCAACAGAACAAGGGGACACAGTCTCAAGTTGTGCCGGGGAAAATATAGGCTGGATGTTAGGAGGAAGTTCCTGCCAGAGAGAGTGATTGGCATTGGAATGGGCTGCCCAGGGAGGTGGTGGAGTCACCATCCCTGGAGGTGTTCAAGAAAAGCCTGGATGAGGCACTTGGTGCCATGGCCTGGTTGACTGGACAGGGCTGGGGGACAGATTGGACTGGCTGATCTTGGAGGTCTCTTCCAACCTGGTTGATTCTATGATTCTATCTTCACATTTCATCTTTCCTTTAGAGGAAATGACTCAGGTTTGTGCCATTGAATGCTGTAGGGTGGTAAACCTCAGTGTGCTTTGGTCCCATCAGGGTCAATTGTTTGTAAACTTTGGAGCCCCCTCCAGCTGCCGCATTCCAGAAGGGTGAATGCAGAGACACTGTTCTGCTTTGAAACTTTCACACCACTTTGAGGTCTGGAAGCTGAGCTGTCTTTGCCTGCCGAAACACATTGTCAAGTGATGCTGTTTTGTTTGCTCATCTTTGAAAGCTAATACAGTGGTTTAATTAATTGTCCAAGATTTCTCTAAAACAATGTCCTAATTCTTCCATTTAGCTCTGGCGTATCATACGCTGTTGTTATCTCCTCGCCCAGATTTTTTTGCAACAAGTTGTTTTAAAACTATAATCTCTTTGAGGGGAAAAAAATGAAGTGCAGTTGAAAAGGCAGTTATGCCAAAAGATAAACACAGCAATATTACTTATCAAAATGAGTACAGTTTTTGCTTGCCTAATGAATACAACATATAGCTTTTTTCTATATATACAAAACCTGAGGGGGGGGGGAGGGAAGCTTTAGAACATACAAAGTATGCAACATTATTTCAGACATAACTGTATTGGATATGTATCTAGGCCTGAGAGTGTAGATAACACAATATAAGTGCTTTGGCTGTCTAAACATGTTAAATAAATGAGCATTCACTATCACATTCAAATACATTAGTAGATGTACTCGCATAGTTAATTCTCTCTTTAATGCACTGCACGTGACAGTTGCAGCACAGAGCCTAGAGTGTATCTTGCTGTCTGATGAAAGTTCTTCCACCTCCCCCCCCCCCCCCCCCCCCCCCCCAACTTTTAAACAAACCTTTATTTGAATAAGCCTTTATGAAACAGATCTTTGGCATATCTTCTTTTCAGGAAGTTCAGTCAGTGTAAGCAGAGATAAAGCAGTCATGTTCCAAAGAATATTACATAAGGGAAGATTTCTCAGAGAAAGAGAGTGGCAACGTTGAGGGAGGGGAAGAACACCCTAGGAGGAAATCTGATTGCTTTCATGCAGCTATTTGCTTTTGTTGTGCTGCAGCTCGCTGTTCAGGATCACACAAACTTGGTGTTAAGGGAAAAAAAATGGACAGGAATTTGGGTGGAAAACAGCAACGAGGAAAGTGCCACACAAAGTATTTTCACCTGTGCCTTGATTTTCTTGCAGCTGTTTGCTTTTGTTGTGCTGCAGCTCGCTGTTCAGGATCACACAAACTTGGTGTTAAGGGAAAAAAAATAGGCAGGAATTTGGGTGGAAAACAGCAATGAGGAAAGTGCCACACAAAGTATTTTCACCTGTGTCTTGATTTTCTTGCAGCTGTTTGCTTTTGTTGTGCTGCAGCTCGCTGTTCAGGATCACACAAACTTGGTGTTAAAGGAAAAAAAATAGACAGGAATTTGGGTGGAAAAACAACAATAGGAAAGTGCCACATAAAATATTTTCACCTATGTCTTGATTTTCTTGCAGCTGTTTGCTTTTGTTGTGCTGCAGCTCGCTGTTCAGGATCACACAAACTTGGTGTTAAAGGAAAAAAAATAGGCAGGAATTTGGGTGGAAAACAACAATGAGGAAAGTGCCACACAAAGTATTTCCACCTGTGCCTTGATTTTCTTGCAGCTGTTTGCTTTTGTTGTGCTGCAGCTCGCTGTTCAGGATCACACAAACTTGGTGTTAAAGGAAAAAAAATATAGGCAGGAAATTGGGTGGAAAACAGCAATGAGGAAAGTGCCACACAAAGTATTTTCACCTGTGTCTTGACTTTCTTGCAGCTGTTTGCTTTTGTTGTGCTGCAGCTCGCTGTTCAGAATCACACAAACTTGGTGTTAAAGGAAAAAAAATAGGCAGGAATTTGGGTGGAAAACAGCAATGAGGAAAGTGCCACACAAAGTATTTTCACCTGTGTCTTGATTTTCTTGCAGCTGTTTGCTTTTGTTGTGCTGCAGCTCGCTGTTCAGGATCACACAAACTTGGTGTTAAAGGAAAAAAAATAGGCAGGAATTTGTGTGGAAAACAACAATGAGGAAAGTGCCACATAAAATATTTTCACCTATGTCTTGATTTTCATGATGCTGGCCTTTTAGAAGACAAAATGGAATGCTGAAATTTATCATTCAGGCTGCAAATAGTTAGGAAAAGTCTCCCCAAAGTGCTATGCTTCCACATTGACAATCCCTGTATTAATAGAAGTAAAGGTCAGTAGCCTCTTTACCTTGAACAAGTCATCAAGATTGTTAAAAGGAGTGTGAAGCTATGGCACTGGTGCTTTTAGTTTTGTAATCTCATCAGTTAAATATTCCTACTTTTATGTTTCCTGTAGGAGGGCAGCTTTGGTGCACCACAACCAAGGCCATCGCAGAGGGCGAGGAGCTGATTGCCTTTGTTGTAGATTTTGACTCCAGGCTGCAAGCTGCTACTCAGATGACTCTCACGGAAGGGATGTATCCTGCACGGCTGCTGGACTCCATACAGTTGCTCCCCCAACAAGCTGCAATGGCATCTATTTTGCCAACAGCCATTGTGAACAGTAAGTGATGAGCACTATTCTCTGGCATTTTTTTAAAGCAGCAGGACCTTGAGGCACATATGAGGAGATAATACAGCTGATAGTGAATTCAAGACCACAGAAACCACACGACTTAAAACCTAGGTCTCAAAGCTTGCTTTTAATCCCACATCATCTCAGATGAACTCAGAGACCTGAAAGGAGGAGGAAGAGCTGAGCTGTGCGAGAGCCTCACTCAGAGTATCTGACCTGCCCTCGTGTGGAGGTTCTGTGATCTGCTCCCAGAGTCTGTAGGACCAGAAACTGTTAAAATCAGGCCTGATGGCTCACAGAGTCCAGCCTCTGCTGCTCAGGTATGCCTGCTGCTTAAACAACTGCAGCTTCTAGTAATAATTCATGATAGATACTCTGTAGAAAGGAAGAACATATCTCTTCAGTAGTTGTTTCAAAATGCAGCAGAGATCATGCCTTATAGCAGTGCTGATTTATTGTAGTATCTCCACTCAATGGGGATGCCCAAGGATGTTTTTTATGTCCTCTGGACATCGGCAGACCCTACCATGGACAAAGTACAGCATGTAATTAAGTACTGTCCTTAGAGAGGAGGAACATGAGTACATGATAAGTCAGTTCCTGAACTGGGACAAGTTAGGTTGAATTAAATTTCTCCTGGCCTCACATACCCTTAGCTCTCAGCACTTTGTAAGCCTGTCCATTTAGACCCCATGCTGGAGCACTTCCCTATGCTTCCCATGAAGTTTAGTACTTCTAAGTATTGTAATTAGATACAGTGAATTAATGATCAGTATTCCAGGTGTGACACACATGCAAGTCCCTGACCTACCACACAGGCTCACACCAGACAGTTAAAATAGCTGTGGTAAAACATTTTACTCCATGGTTTCCTTTATTTAATTCTTTTTCCTTTTGCAATTGATTGCTTTCTGGATAAGCAGTCTTCATAGCTACACATTTATTGTTAGCCTGTTTTAAAAGTTAAACCTCAGAATGTTCAAGTCCTCCAAGTCTCCTCTTTCAGAGATTGAGCTGGCAGCAATCTCAAGCCCTTTTACTAAACATGCTCATGTTTACCCCAGCAGTGGGGCTTCTGGGGGTTGGCATAGCTGTTCACAGAACTAGCAATTAGCACTGAACAGGACCTTTGCAAAAGAAGGTGTCAGAAACCCATACATGGACGACCAAGTGACCACAGTTACACCACTGCGTGTAGCCAACGGCTGCAAGAGAGCCACCCGGGAGGGAATTACCTCACCTAAAGGGCTAAGAGTCACTGAGATCTTGTATTGGCTGAGGTTGCATTGTTGTACAAATCTGCATGAAGCTAACTCTGGGCTTTGGCAAAGGAGTCGGAGTGCTGCAGCATGAAATTTCTGGAGCTACCTTTGCTGCCAGTAGTGCCTTTTGCAGGGCTCTGGAAAGCCACTTTGGTCATTGAAACTTCTGCTGCTAGGAAGAGGCCAAGCTTATGGTGCATCAGGTCTGGCTATATATATATCTAACAGCAGCTGAAAGTAACCTATGTGGCTTTAACTTTAGGAGGCTGTTAAGGTATCAATTCTCACTGTCCAGAACTTTCCACCCAGGTTCTGGCTGTGCCTCTGACCAGGTGGGGATGTTTCCATGTTTCGTTCTTGAGCTGGTGAAATTCAGTTTCTTCAGTAAAGGCTTGAGCTCAATACAGGTCCAGCAATGTGCTGAACACAGCTCTAGATGGCACTTTGGAACATGGTTTTGTGGGCATGGTGGTGTTGGGTTGATGGTTGGACTAGATGATCTTAGAGGTCTTAGAATCATAGAATCAACCAGGTTGG
This sequence comes from Pogoniulus pusillus, assembly GCF_015220805.1. NCBI lineage: Eukaryota > Metazoa > Chordata > Aves > Piciformes > Lybiidae > Pogoniulus > Pogoniulus pusillus. The sequence goes on from NC_087277.1 coordinate 3,065,839, forward strand.
AAGAGACCTCCAAGATCAGCCAGTCCAACCTAGCACCCAGCCCTGTCCAGTCAACTAGACCATGGCACTAGGTGCCTCAGCCAGGCTTTGCTTCAACACCTCCAGGCACAGCGACTCCACCACCTCCCTGGGCAGCCCATTCCAATGCCAATCACTCTCTCTGCCAACAACTTCCTCCTAACATCCAGCCTAGACCTGCCCTGGCACAACTTGAGACTGTGTCCCCTTGTTCTGTTGCTGGTTGCCTGGGAGAAGAGGCCAACCCCCACCTGGCTACAATGTCCCTTCAGGTAGTTGTAGTCTTTTCCAACCTTTCTGATTCTATGATTTGTAGTGAGGCATTTCTGAACCATTCTTTTGCTGGATGGCAGAGGAAAAAAAAAATGAGTTTCTGGAAAAAATTAAGTGTTGTAAGAGCATATTTTAATGTTTCATGACACTATCTACTTGGGAAAAAAACACTCTCTGTTAGGAGGAAGTTCTTCAGAGAGAGAGAGATTGGCATTGGAATGGGGTGCCCGGGGCGGGGGGGGTGGAGTCGCTGTCCCTAGTGGTGTTCAAGCAAAGCCTGGATGAGGCACTTAGTGCTATGGTCTAGTTGATTGGCCAGGCATGGGTGCTAAGTTGGACTGGATGATCTTGGAAGTCTCTTCCAACCTGGTTGATTCTGTGATCACCCAAAGTAGTTGAAAATTGCTCATGTTTGGTCACAAAATTATTTGTGGAATTAGGATTTGGATAACACTGGGGAGGTCAAGAAGAAAAAATGAAATTTATTGTTCTGGGTTTCTTATTCACCTTAAGTCAAATGCAAATTTTGGTAGGGGAACTATTAGAGGGAAATAAGAGATTATAGGAATCCCTTCCTCCCACATGCCTTTCTGCTGTGGTAATTGAGGGGTTTCTGTTGTTAAATGGAATCCATGGGTCAAATTCCAACTCCATTTCACATTACTGCAGAGAGGTGGAGGAGTCGCCATCCCTGGAGGTGTTCAAGCAAAGCCTGGATGAGGCACTTAGTGCCATGGTCTGGTTGATTGGCCAGGGCTGGGTGCTGGCTTGGACTGAATGAGCTTGGAGGTCTCTTCCAACCTGGTTGATTCTGTTACAATTCCAATATGTCACCTTTGGCTGATTGAGCTTAAATTTGAATATTTAATTTCCTGAATCAATCCATTTACATTTTTGGAAGCTATCCATCATTAACAAAATAAGTTTTGCCTTTGAAGAATTAAAGCATTCATTTCAGCTAGCCACTACCTATTTTCCACCACGTTAGAGGAGCATGGTGCTTTTAGAGTTTCCCCCTCCATCACAATTCACCAGACTAACTCAGCCAGATGAAAGTTAAGGAATGAAGCTATATTTACAGCAAGGCAATTTTACAAGCATATGTACACAATATATATACAAGTTAAAAATAATACAGCACTACAAAACACAAACCATAGAACTGCCCAGGAGGGCTTTCAAACTAGCTCCCCTCCTTCCTTACGAGGCTGGTGAGAGGTCTTGAGCACAGCCCTATGAGGAGAGGCTGAGGGAGCTGGGATTGGTTAGCCTGGAGAAGAGGAGGCTCAGGGGAGACCTCATTGCTGTCTACAACTACCTGAAGGGTGGCTGTGGCCAGGAGGAGTTTGCTCTCTTCTCTCAGGTGGCCAGCACCAGAACAAGAGGACACAGCCTCAGGCTGTGCCAGGGGAGATTTAGGCTGGAGGTGAGGAGAAAGTTCTTCCCTGAGAGAGTCATTGGACACTGGAATGGGCTGCCCGGGGAGGTGGTGGAGTCGCCGTCCCTGGGGCTGTTCAGGGCAGGACTGGACGTGGCACTTGGTGCCATGGTCTGGCCTTGAGCTCTGTGGTAAAGGCTTGGACTTGATGGTCTGTGAGGTCTCTTCCAACCTTGGTGATACTGTGATACTGTTCCACCCCCACCCTTATATCAGTCTTACAAGTCTTACATCTTGGGGGGGGTGAGGGGTTGATTTAGTTGTGGCAATTAACAAGGCAGGAAGTATAAAATACTTAGTTGCTTTATTTCCAAAAAACCCCACTCAGAGCTATGTACAAATGAGTTAAATGTGGGTTCTAGTTTGGTCAGGAGAAATCTTCACAAGGATATTTATGGGCAATTCATTCATTTAGAAGAATCAGAAAACTGGAAAAGTTTAGCCACAATATGTCTTTGTCCCATTTACAGATAGGCAGCCTAAAGCCCTAGGGAAAGTCTGAGTGGAGGAGCAGTAATTTTTGAGGTAGTCCCTGGCTCCTTTGCAACACTGTTGGAACTGTTCGGCATCTTGGTAGGCATTGAGAGGCTTCTAGATCTTCCCAAGCTCCAGCAGGGTGCTGGGAAAGAGGCAGACCCTCTCTGACCTGATCCTGGTTCCTCTTGGCACAGAGGTTTGCAGAGGTGCAGGCAGGATCTCTTGCAGATGTGCAGAGAGCTCAATGTCGGTGGCACTTCTCACCACGTCATGGGGCGCTTAATGCCTTCTTCTGGGAAACTTGAGGCACTTAAGTTTCCAGGTATTTCTAGCCCAAAACATCAGGACTAAGCTGGTCTGAAGCTCTAGGCAGAACAGAACATGTTGTCCAAGTCAAGAGCAGTGAGGCAGAGCACATTGTCTGAGCAAAGCAGAACTTAGAGTAGAGCAGAACTTAGAGTAGAGCAGCACCCCGTGAGGCAGAGGTTCCATGAGGCAGAGGCAGCACAACTGTTTGAAACTTAGCTCAATTTGTATTATTTGTCCGAGTGCAAAGGCTCCTTTGGGCACAGATATTCACCAATCAAAGGCATTTGCCAAACTGACCATATTAGGTGACCCCAGGGCTTGCTTACCCTTATTTGGGTAAGACACTTACAAGTACTTAAACATCTGTGGGTACCTGTTTATCACTTTGCAGTGGACATAATGGACCAAGCCTTTGTTTTCCACCTGCCCTTTCTTGTCCCATCAGCAGAAGGGTGAGGCAAGCCAGGACATGTTTTAGGCCTGTTAGCCTTCCAAAACAGGGTGAGATTGCCAGATAAGGAGTTAGAAGCAGAATGATTAGTTTGGGTTACACAGATTCAGGCAAAGATAGTTGCTGCAGCAGCAGCCAGAGACACACTGAGGGACTCAGTTTGTTTCTTGTTTTTCTATCTCTCAGCAGAATCTATGAGTGATACAGACATCACTATTATTTTCTCTCATTAAAATGTTCTCTCATAAAAATATTCCAATCAGCCTGAAGCCAGCACAAGGAACAATAGTTTCAGATCTCATTCCTACACATTGTTCTCCCTAGGTTTCCATTCTGTCATCATGAAGAATTCCTTCAGTGTGTTTCCTCTGCATGAGCCAGCAGTGTGCCCAGGTGGCCAAGAGAGCCAATGGCATCCCCTGGCCTGCATCAGGAATGGTGTGGTCAGCAGGAGCAGGGAGGTCATTCTGCCCCTGTACTCTGCACTGGTTAGACCACACCTTGAGTACTGTGTTCAGTTCTGGGCCCCCCAGTTTAGGAGGGACACTGAGATGCTTGAGCATGTCCAGAGAAGGGCGATGAGGCTGGGGAGAGGCCTTGAGCACAGCCCTACGAGGAGAGGCTGAGGGAGCTGGGATTGGTTAGCCTGGAGAAGAGGAGGCTCAGGGGTGACCTCATTGCTGTCTACAACTACCTGAGGGGTGGTTGTAGCCAGGAGGAGGTTGCTCTCTTCTCTCAGGTGGCCAGCGCCAGAACGAGAGGACACAGCCTCAGGCTGTGCCAGGGGAGATTTAGGCTGGAGGTGAGGAGAAAGTTCTTCCCTGAGAGAGTCATTGGGCACTGGAATGGGCTGCCCGGGGAGGTGGTGGAGTCGCCGTCCCTGGAGCTGTTCAAGGCAGGATTGGACGTGGCACTTGGTGCCATGGTCTGGCCTTGAGCTCTGTGGTAAAGGGTTGGACTTGATCTGTGAGGTCTCTTCCAACCCTGGTGATACTGTGATACTGTGATACTGTGAAATGAGAATCACATATTCCCCATGCATAACTGGAGTTAGAGACTGTCCAGGCCATCTAGCCCTAGCAAATAAAGATGTTTGGAAGTCTTATTCATTAGGATAATCATAAAGTCCCATTCTGAGCTGGAATGCAGGCAGGTGAATTCAAACAGGACGTGTTGCCCATATCACAATTTCCTATTACTGCTGTTGGATTTTCTTCTTCTGTGAAATCTCAGTGATTCAACATTTTAAACTATTTGAAGCTGAAAAACAAATGCTGGAACGTCAGCTGGACATGGCAAATAACTCAAGCTGTATCAGTAATGTTTTAGTAGTGGTGCCTACTGGAGTGCTAACTGCTCCATTAAATGTCTGTGTCTTAAATCCATGCACAGCTGTTCAGTGACAACAGTAAAACCAGAAAAGGGCAGTGGAGAAAATATTTGGTTTCCAAATTCATGAGGAGAAAAATAGACAAGCATTAGCCATGTGGTCAGTGGAGCAAACTGAGCAGTGTAAATTTTGGCTGCATTTGTAGATATTTACCAAATAAAAGACTCATCTGTTTCAGTGGGTTGGAGTCTTTGACTTGGTTCACTCAAAGGAATTGGAACAGAGCAGTTGTCCTATACACATCAGTATTTGAATCTAAACATAAGTTGGGAATGATAATCAGCTTTGCAGGCTGTGTTTTCAGAGCAGCTATAACCATTCTTCTGTGTTAACTTAGTTACAATCACTTGCTGGTGATTTTGTGTTCTGAAGTCCCTGAGAGCTTTGATGTTCACCAAAATGTGGTTTGATGTTGGCTGCAGTTGCTTTTACTCTCTGATCCTGAGATCAGCCGGCACAATCTGGCTGCACTCATCATTTCATCCTCTCTTAGTCTCAAAAAGAGGCAAGAATTGTCCAAAGCAGATACAAGGAGTCATCCTGGACCCACGGCTGCTCCCAAACAGGAGCCAACACGGTGCCCAGGTGGCCAGAATCCCCTCCCTCGCCCTGCTGGCCACACTTCTCCTGCTGCAGCCCAGGCTCTGGTTGGCTTTCTGGGCTGCAAGTGCACACTGCTGGCTCATGCTGAGCTTCTCATCCACCAGCACCCCCAGGTGCTAGAAATTTTAACTTTTTCTGTTAATAATAGTAGGAACACAGGAAACAAAAAGGCTGCTTGGTATAATATTGCATTCAACACTCTAGGGTCTCAAGGAAATTAGATATAAATAAGTCTGGCTTCTGCAGTCTGGGGGTTGGTCTCCTCTCCCAGACAACCAGCAACAGAACAAGGGGACACAGTCTCAAGTTGTGCCAGGGGAAGTATAGGCTGGATGTTAGGAGGAAGTTCTTCACAGAGAGAGTGATTGGCATTGGAATGGGCTGCCCAGGGAGGTGGTGGAGTCGCCATCACTGGAGGTGTTCAAGAAAAGCCTGGATGAGGCACTTGGTGCCATGGTCTGGTTGACTGGCTAGGGCTGGGTGTTAGGTTGGCCTGAATGATCTTGGGGATCTCTTCCAACCTGGCTGATTCCATTCTATTCTATCCTAGTATCTGAGGAACGGGACTTTACTGTATTAACTGCATAAGCATTCTGAAGATAAACATTCTTCAGGGTGATCTGCAATTAGCATTCCAAAATTTCAAGGTCCAATGTTGGAAATGGCATAGGGAAAAAAAAAAAGGTCCAAACTGAAAGATATCATCTGTTGAGTAGTGATGTATTGGAAATACAGCTTAGGTCTTGAGTTAATAGTGCATATTCACAGCAAACTATTTATTTAATTCATCTTTTACAGTAACTACCTGATAAAAACTTCTGGGTTTTCAGTGACCATTTTTCAAACCTCCTTTTGACTGTGTCCCATGTTCAATCTCTCACCTGCAAGTGGCATTTTAATAAGCCCATGGCTCTATTTTCAATTTGTTTTCCTTTTAATAAGCATGTGTTTAATGGGGAATTGAGGAAAATTAATCCAGCTGTGATAATTGGTTGGCACCGAGTGCACCATGGCTAACCTGCACCTGGTTCTATTTGCTTGCAGAGGACATATTCCCTTGCAAGTCCTGTGGCATTTGGTATCGGAGCGAGCGCAACCTGCAAGCCCATCTCATGTATTACTGCAGTGGGAGGCAAAGAGAGGGGCCCCAGCTGTCAGAGGAGAATGAAGATAGTGCTCAGCATATATCCAGTGTCTGCCCCTTTCCACAGTGCACCAAAAGCTTTTCTAATGCAAGAGCTCTGGAGATGCACCTAAATTCTCACAGTGGTAAGTACCATCTGTTTTCCTGTGTCACCTTCTAGGTGCACCTACTGGAATTATTCACTGTAGACATTCAGTGGATCAGTGTCTCTCCAAATACATGCAAATGTTAGGTGTAGATACTACCAGAGTATCAACAGCTTCAGACCACTGCTCTACACCAAGCACCTCTCCCAGGTGTCATTTTCTTTACCTGCTAACCCTCATTTGAATGCTGTCTCTTAACGTGTGCATGCATACATACAGGCAGCATTTCCTTACTGCTGAACCTGTCCTCAGGAGTCAGACACAGAACACTGCTGCCTGGTGTCTGAAAGATTCAATCAGTTACCCCAGAATTCCATCCATCAAGCATGGGTCTGCTAGACTACAGTCTCTACCAACTCTGTTTCAATGCTCAGCAGAGAAGTACACCCCACCAGAGAGAAAGTCCTTCTAAAATAAGATACTAAGGTCCTAGAGTAGGCTTCTTAGACAGGATGCTTTATGAATCAGGGTCCAGAACTCTCTTGTGTTTTTCCTGGGACACTTGTTTCATAATAATACTCTTTTACCTCCTTATAAATATAAATCAGGGATAGTATTTTCTTTGCTCATGTTGTTAAAATAATAATACATACTGTTTTATACATACATCCATACTGCAACACTACATAGTTCCCACTGTATAGGTCTCCAGTTCAAGAAGGACATAGGACTGCTTGAGAGAGTCCGGTGCAGAGCCACAAAGATGATGAAAGGAATAGAACATCTCTCTTACAAGGAGAAGCTGAGGCATCTGGGGCTCTTGAGCTTGGAGAGGAGGAGACTGAGAGGTGACCTCATTCATGGTTATAAGTATGTAAGGGTGAGTGCCAAGAGGATGGAGCCAGGCTCTGTGCAGGACAAGGGGCGGTGGGGGGAAGATGAGGCATAGGAAGTTTGATGGAAACATGAGAAGGAATTTTTTCCCTGTGAGTGTGACAGAACCCTGAAACAGGCTGCCCAGGGGAGTTGTGGAGACTCCCTCTCTGGAGATATTCAAAACCTGCCTATGTGATCTACTATAGGTGGTCCTGCTCCAGCAGGGGATTGGACTGGATGAGCTTTTGAGGTCCCTTTCAGGCCCTAACCTGTAATTCTATGATACATAAAAATGGGGCTTACAAAATTCCTGAGATTAAAAGTCTTGAACTCAGCAGGAGTCTTATGTCCTTCCCTAGGGGCCCTCAGGGTGTGCTTTTTGAGTTTGTTTTAAATTAGGGCTGGAAACACAGGTTGAGAGTTTGCAGAGCATCCTGCACTGGAGTTCTCAATAGCAGAGGAAGCAAGACTGCAGTGTCAGTTTATGGCTATGTTGGCTGTCTGGTGTACAAAGCTTTATCTAAAGGGCTATGTTAAAGAAGGTGAAGTCTAAAGGACATGAATGTGTGCTTTAGTCACAGATGAAAGTCTTATTCAGCTGCAGTGTGGAAGCTGGAAGAGTGGGAGTCTACTGCGTGGACTTGGTGAAATGAAAACTTCTCATGTGGTAGGTGGGCAGGCAGTACAAGTCTAGAGAAGGCATCACACTGCCTTGGAGGACTTTGGTACCTACCAGAACAGTAGAAGAGTGCTAAGGGAGGAACTTCCATATGTAGTCAACATACACAACGCTTCGCCATTCATTTAGAGGTCAGATCTTTTTGTGCTTGCAGATCTTAACTGAATATCCTGTCTCTTGCCTAGTGAATATTTCACTGTTCAGTGAAGCAACAAAACAGCAGGAGCAGCTGCAGCAAGAGCAGGTGAATGCAGCCCAATGTGTCTTACAGCCCAGTAATTAACACCAGGTGCTCTTGGAAAAGAACAAATTCACTTCTCCCCAGGGAGAGGAAAATTCTGAAATCCTACCCATTGTGTAAGAGAGATGCTTCAGCTCTTCACATTTAGTGATGGGCCATTGGCTTAGGCCTTGGGAGGGTTTTCAGCCATGAGCTGTGAGTGACCAGATCTTTTTGCAGCCTAGAGATAAGTGTGCTTTTCCTTGAGAGACATGTGCCTGAGATCCTGCTGAACTTCCAGCAAGAATCTTTAAGTATTTCTTAACTCAGAGGCTAAAAGTCAGGCCTTCCCCTTCTTTTTCAGTCATAAACTAGTCAGTTCAATCATGCTTGAGCTCTTTCAGATCCTGTCAAATTTTCAATACAGATTAGCACAAGTTGTAAGGGCTTCTGCAGTAGAAGTGAAACACTCCGTTGTCAAACGCCCTGTAAGCTGGTGCTGCGTTTGCCTCAGCTTCTGTAGCTGTTCCTGCTGGGAGCCGAGGCAGATCTACATCGCTGGAGCACGGACTGAAATGCTGGATCTGTCAAGACACTCCGTAGTGACTGTATCACATGAAACACCATCTTCTAGCAGTGGAGGAGCGAAAGCCACCTGGTGGGGAACAGGCACCAGTTAAAGTGCTGTGTATCCCCTCTGCTCCCTTCTGGCCTCTGGGGTCAAGAGCAGGACAGATTCAAGTATCACTGACAGCTGTGGGAGTCACCGATCCTATGGGAGAAGTGAGGACCTTTGGGTACATCAGAATGGCTTTGCACAGCCTGACCCCCAAAAGTGTTACAGCTTTATGTTGTGTGACTACCATGAAGCTACTTCACCTGACCAAGGTGTGTGTACATAGACAGAACAAATACCTGCTCCAGCTATGAGCCCTACCAATATTTTTCAGTTTTCATTGTCCATCAGGTTATCAAGATCTGTGCTGCTACAGCAGAGGAGTTGGATTTTACCTCTTTTCAAGGCGTTTTCAGTTTCAAAACACTGTGGAGCAGTGGGGTTTTTTTTTTCCAGTAGTGATTGTAAGGTGGCTTTAAATGTATTACTCCAAGCAGGGAAAACTGAAGTGATATAATGAGGAAAAGGTATTTTGTTACAGCAGTAGTTGCCTGCAGCTTTTATATGTGGAAAATAAAATGTTGAAGCCCTGTCTTACTCCTCCTGCTCCCTTCAGAATGAACACAGCTCATCAGGCCTTTCTGATGAGGATAGATCTGTAGCCTGTACCCACACTACTTCCAACTCATGTGGGCAAAGAGCTAAGCACCAGCAACGCTCAAAATGCTGCTCCTGCTCCGTGGCTTTCAGGCACTCTTGAGTTTGAGGGATGTACCTCAAGTCACGTCATAACCTTGAGCCTCTTCACGCTGATGTTCTCTCTGTGCATTCAAAATCTGCAGTGATTGTGTAAGGGTAACATTGTGTCTCCTTTAGTTAAAAATGTAATTTCTAAGACCTTCTCATTTAAATTAAGCCCAGTCTATTTTTATCCATTTCCCTTGTTCTTTCCTTCCCTTCATCTCTGCTGAATGCTCGCAGATACTGAGGCTGTCCAAAGCAGAGCAGAAGTCTGGGAATATCCTCCAAGTTGTTTGAGGAGAGAAGTTCAGAAGCACTTCAAGTATTTTCAGGGTGACTAATACCATCCTAGCAGAAGCAAATGAGTTGTTCCCACAGCATTTGTGCCTCCCGTGCAGCTGGTTTGCCAGTGTGCTTCACGAAGGAGAAAATGGTCACTTTCTCTTGTATTGTATTTGTCTTTTCTCTAGGAGTGAAAATGGAGGAATTTCTGCCGCCGGGTGCTAGTCTGAAGTGCACAGTTTGTACTTACACGGCAGACTCGGTGATTAACTTTCATCAGCACCTGTTCTCGCATCTTACTCAAGCTGCCTTTAGATGCAATCACTGCCATTTTGGCTTCCAAACTCAGAGGGAGTTGCTGCAGCACCAAGAGTTACATGTCTCTGGCAACAAAATTCAGAGAGAAAGTGACATTGAGCAGTCTCCAAGTGGAAATGAAGAAGGTTTACAGCCGGCAACAGATCTGTTGAGCAGAAATGATGTTCCCCAGAGCCAAAAGACCATGCAGACTAAAGATGCAAGTTCTGATACAGAGCTTGATAAATGTGAAAAAAAGGCTCCACTTTTCCTTCCAAACCAGAGGCCAGAAGCCCAACCTGTGACAAATAAGCAGAGTTTTTCTTACACTAAAATAAAATCCGAACCATCCAGTCCAAGACTTGCTTCGTCACCAGTTCAGCCTAACATTGGTCCTTCGTTCCCAATGGGACCTTTTCTTTCCCAGTTTGCTTTTCCCCAAGACATCACTGTGGTTCCTCAGGCATCGGAGATACTCGCCAAAATGTCTGAACTGGTCCATCGAAGACTGAGGCATGGAAGTAGCAATTACCCTCCTGTAATTTACAGTCCTCTGATGCCCAAAGGGGCTACGTGTTTTGAGTGTAATATAACATTCAATAATTTGGACAACTACTTGGTACACAAAAAGCACTACTGCAGCAGCCGATGGCAGCAGATGGCAAAGTCCCCGGATTTTTCCAGCGTTCCAGAGAAAATGCCAGAAGCTGTAAGTCCCAGCAACGGTCAAAGCTCTATCAGCATCTTGAATGCGGCTCCCCACACAGCGGAGCCAGAGAATCAACTTCTGCAGACGTCTTGCATAAACTCTTCCAATGTTTTAGATTTGATCGGGCCAAACAGTAAAAGTCACGAGAAAGACTTCACAGCACAGCCTAAGAAGTTGCCAACGGCAAGCAACGGCGATGAGAAGATAAACGGCAAACCCGACGCCAAGAATCCCGGCGCGTCTTTAGTGGAAGGGGAGAGCGATCCCAACAAGACCACGTGTGAAGCTTGTAACATTACTTTCAGCAGGCATGAGACCTACATGGTCCACAAGCAGTATTACTGTGCCACCCGCCACGACCCCCCGCTGAAGAGGTCTGCTTCCAACAAAGTGCCTGCCATGCAGAGAACCATGCGCACCCGCAAGCGGAGGAAGATGTATGAGATGTGCCTGCCAGAGCAGGAGCAAAGGCCCCCACTAGCTCAGCAGAGGTTTCTAGACGTGGCTAATCTCGGCAATCCTTGCACATCCACTCAAGAGTCAGCAGAAGGCCTCGGAGAATGTTACCACCCTCGCTGCGACATCTTCCCAGGAATAGTCTCGAAGCACCTGGAGACGTCGCTGTCCATTAACAAGTGCGTTCCAGTGTCAAAGTGTGATACTCCCCACTCCACCGTGTCCTGTCTGGAGATGGATGTGCCGATAGATCTCAGTAAGAAGTGCTTACCCCCGTCCGAGAGGACGTCCACTTCTCCCAAAAGGCTGCTGGACTACCACGAGTGCACGGTGTGCAAGATCAGCTTCAACAAGGTAGAGAACTACCTGGCTCACAAGCAGAATTTCTGCCCTGTCACTGCCCATCAGCGCAACGACCTGGGGCAGCTGGACAGTAAGGGGTTTCCAAACCCAGAGAGCGAACGGAGCAGCCCAGACGTCAGTTACGAGAGGAGCATCATCAAGTGTGAGAAAAACGGCAACTCCAAACAGTCCTCCCCGAACGGGAACTTATTTTCCACACACTTAGCAACACTTCAAGGACTGAAAGTCTTCAGCGAAGCGGCCCAGCTGATTGCTACAAAAGAAGAGAGCAAACATTTGTTTCTTCCGCAATGCCTTTACCCCGGAGCAATAAAGAAAGCTAAAGGAGCAGATCAGCTTTCCCCCTACTATGGAATTAAGCCAAGCGATTACATTTCTGGTTCTCTCGTCATTCATAACACTGATTTAGATCAAAGCACAAACACGGGAAGTGAATCCCCTAAGGGCCCGGTGCCTTCCAATGGGTGTGCTGGGCAGAAGAAAGAGTCTCTTCCGCTGCTGCCCAAAAACCGAGGCATGGTAATAGTTAATGGGGGACTAAAACAGGAGGAAAGGCCTGCGGCAAACCCACAGCAAGAGAACATTTCCCAGAACCCTCCGCATGAAGATGGGCACAAGTCTCCCTCCTGGATCTCTGAGAATCCCTTAACCGCAAACGAAAACGTGTCTCCAGCAGTCCCCACGGCAGAGGAACAGTTGTCTAGTATAGCTAAAGGCGTGAATGGCTCTAGCCAGGCCCCAGGCAGTGGGAAGTATTGCCGACTGTGTGACATCCAGTTCAACAACCTTTCAAACTTTATAACTCATAAGAAGTTTTATTGCTCGTCACATGCAGCAGAACATGTCAAATGAAAGGATGGGTCACCTCTGCTACCTGTCCTTAGCCTGTCGTTCCCTACAATCTAAGGAGAGCTGTTTGAATTACATCTGGACAATCAGGAGATCTCACTGCGCCCAGCTGAAGGCTTTCAAGGTGTAATTTCATTACAGTCCATTAGTAAAGTGTATAATTATTGGTGCCATTTTCAACGACGACGACAACGACGAGGAGAAGCAAACCACACACACAGAAGAATATTAATTTATTTTACCAGCAGTATTCATAGCTGTAGTTATGTTATTTTTTATTTAAAAACTTTATATTAAAGTCATTTGTAATGTTATTGTATAGTTATTGTGTAGCACATATGGTTTGCACTGTATAGTAGATTTTAAAGAAAATAGTGGCAAACAATACAGAAAAGCATTTTAGAACTAGCTTCAAAAGCACTTGTGTATCCTGATTTCATCTTCTCTTTTCGTTTCCCTTATATGCTCTTGCAGATAATGTGTATAGGCTAAAATATAACTTGCAAAGGAGTTTCAACTATGCTGTAAAGTTCGCCTTAAAATTCCCAATTTTTTGAACAACTGGGCTGGGTTTGCAGTTTATATTTTAGCAGATACAAGTCCCTTAGTCATTAGGCTTTGCATTTGTATGTAGCAGTATGTTTCTGTCCACTTTCTTAACCTGAAACGTACGTTAAATGAAGATGGCAGTTCTTTTTCCCTTGTATAGTACTTGTATTTTCTTTCGCTGATGCATCTCTGTCTCAATTTTTAAACCTTTGCTGTTAAATGCAATACTTTATAAAAAGAATGAACAAAATTACTGGAAGCAGTATTGTAAGTAATGAGGTCATATCAATGCGTTTTCTCTTTTGAAAGGCACAGTCTAAACCAGAAAACACAAACCCTAATCTCAATGCTGCAATTATGAATCTAATTCATAGATAAGATATATTTAAATATAAGAGTAGCAATACTGCAACTGGTGATCACAAAGATAATGTTCTACTTCTGATAGAAATAATTTCTCAACAAATGTTGTTACTATGCATGTATATGGATGGAATAAAATTCCAGATAATTGGAGAAGTTTGGCAGTTATTTCTTTAAATTGCTTTGCTTTTGTTTTTCAAGGAAGTTTTGGAGCTCCCGAGCTGTAAAGGAGCTCTTGGGAGCACGTTCACATTGCCCCCTCTTTAGTGGAAGCGAAGAGTTGAAAAAGGAGGATGTGCAAAGGAGGTACAAAGGATGCCTCTACTTCGAGGGAGCCCTTGCTGACAGGTTGCTGGTACAGTTAAGTCTTGAGATGACCTAGTGAACTGAACCTTAAAATGTGCATGTCTGAAACCAGGTAGGCTGTTCTCTTCACTGCAGCTAAGGAAGACGCAGCCCTGGCAGTACCTCCCCACGGCAAAATCAGCAGAGCAATCTGCTTCATTCCTTATGTGCTCAGTGCTCCCACGGAAACCAGGAGAGCATTCGTTTAAACAGAACAGCAGCTTGCCCCTCTAGTTCAATATACAGAGACCAGTCAGTAATTTATGCTACATGAAAAACTCAACTACTCAGTAGTTAATACTCCTCCCTTGCAATTGTCCAGGCTCCTGAACTCTGTTTTCATTAAAAGTGAGGATTATAAAAGTGACCTATTGATGCATTTTTCATCCCACAAACGGGAAAGGTAAGCTATGACCTCAACAGTCATGTAGACAGTTGCAAGTCATTTAGTTCCTCTATCAGCCAAAGAAACGACCCAGAACTACAGAAGCATGGAAACATCCAGGTTGGCAAAGCCCCTCAGGATCACTGACTCCAACCTAGAACCCTACCCTACAAGATTCACCTTAAACCATAGCCCCAAGCCCCACATCCAAACGATGCATCTCGGGTGGGTGACTCCAGCACCTCCCTGGGTAGCTCATTCCAGTTGCTAACAACAGAGGTAGAGGGATGGTATTTCAGCTCAGCAGCCTGCTGGAGTCTAGCATAACAAATGCAATACCACTGACTTCCAGCAACCCTATCTCTGTGTACTTTGGAATGGGATTTGTCCTTATTTTTCAGTTATTTTTAACTGTAGGTACATGTGATCCAGTAGCAAAAATAGTGAGTGTTTAGGAAGATCCTGTTAACAACTCTGAGGAGTTAGCTGGGCTTTAGAGAACAGGAGTGGTTGGATCTGAACATTCTCACTCCCAGCAAAGGTAACAGCAGGGCCAAAATCAGCCCTATAGCAGACACCTTAGGTCATTAAATTTGTGAAGGAGGAAAAGCATTACACAGGGAGGATAAAGCAGACAGATCAGTCATGATTATCAATTAAACATTTACTAGGGAATATCACACCACTAAGTCAAAGACTCCTCAATATTTGAGACAGACCTTTTTTTGGTGGCTAACATTACTTTGAAGATTACCCATCACACAAAATTGGTTTGAAGAACTGAGTGATTGCATCTAGAGTGAAATAAGCTAATTCAGAAGGATATAGATGCACAGGTAAAGTTGGCCAGAAAGCCACAGGTAATGTAGTTTACAATCGCTGAGCTCTGGGGCTGTATTTTGGCTGTGAGGAGGCAGAGGAAGTATCAGAGTTGAAGGGAACACTTAGCAGAAGAGTGGTGCTGAAAAAGAAAGTTCTTGTCACGAACCATTCTGGCTCTGGAAACACTGAGGGTACCAGATCTATGCCAGAGGTCAAGCAAAGCCTTCTGTCCTGCACTATATTCTTCCCACTGGCTAGTCCACTTGGTTTCACTCAGCAGGATCTACCTGGTAACATTTTCTCTTTATACATCAGGTTGAGCAGTCCCTTTTTCAGCAGTTCCAAACAAGCACAACCTGTTCATCTGTGGGTACAGCATTACCCAGTTTGATGCCTGTTCCTCTGACTCCACTGGAGCGCCTAGCAACTGACGTGCTAAACCCCAAAGCTGGACCTTTGCACTGGAAGTTAAACTTTGCGCTAGCTAGGTGGGTAGCAAGTACAGGTTACTGATGTTTGGCTTCTCTTACATCTGTGAAGAACAGCATTTATGTGAGCTAAGGGCTCACACACATGAGGTGGGGAGCTCACATACATGAGCTAGGAGCTCACATACGGGAGCTGGGGTCAGGCACTGTTTCTTTCTTGGAACTTCGCGTGCTGTTCTCCATGTCTTAACATTCTCATTTAAGAAACACTCTGGCTAGCCAGATATCTCTCTCATGTCTCTTAAACCAGTTTGCAAAATGCTGGCCTAATCCCAGCTGGGGGCTGCAAGCACATCTGTGTTTGAGTATGAATATTGTTTACAGGAATAAACTACTTAAACCTGCTTTCTGACTAAGTGATTATTTGTATTCTCTTCAGCCTGTATGCATTTGTTCAAGGTAATAACAGAAGAAGGAAACTGCCTGCAGGTAAAAAACTTCTTTTGGCTGTAGGCTCTTCCCCAGTTCTGCTTTTAGGCTTTTGGAAGCTTTTTAATTACTTATCAGGCCACCTATACAAAGAGGACCCATCCTTAGTGGGCTTTTGACACCTGGAACCCAGCAGGAAGCAGAGGACCTTGGTTAAATGATTTGGATCCACTAATCCCTGTCAGCAGGAACCAGTGAATAAATCTTTAGGGCTATCGAGTGGAGATGAACAGCTCAACAAAAGGTATTAAAATATTCCCTGGTTTTGTGCTACAAAAAAAGTAAAATTGCTCCACATGAAGCTGTAAGATTTAAAGAGAGCCAATTCCTGCCTGATTCCACGTGTGCTGCTTGCTTGGTGGGCTTTGTGTTCAACTTTTTTGGCTTTATGGGGAAGATTTCCTCGTTCACAAAATCCCAGATCCACAGGCAATGCTCAGAACTGATGTGCCTGCACCTCTGTCTGCCTCATTTATTTGTCTCTAAAAGTAAGACTTGGAAATGCTGTTGTGATTCCCATTCCTGTCACAGTTTTCACACAACTGCCATGTGGTCTCTCATGTCTCCATCTGCATTTGTTTTTTTACAGGCTGGTGACTTTATTCATTGTAACCATAAATTTGAGGAGGATGTTCTTCAGCATGACAGTGGTGAGAGCCCGGAATGGGTTTCCCAGGGAGGTGGTTGAGGCCCCATGTCTGGAGATGTTTAAGGCCAGGCTGGATGGGGCTTTGACCAGCCTGATCTAGGGTAGGGTGTCCCTGCCCATGGCAGAGGGATTGGAACTAGATGATCCTTGTGGTCCCCTCTAACCCTGACTGATTCTATGATTCTATAAATCACGTGGACGTGGGTAATGCAGGTATGAAAAGGTTTTGCTGCAAGCTGAAGTCTGTCTTGAATTAATTGTAGTGATGTTACTGTCCTGATGCTGCTTTGCCATTGCTACAGGTGATCATAAACCTACATCGCTGACGTTCGCTGTGGCTGCATGCTGCTGACTTTCCCAGCCTCTCATTTCCAGCAGGTAGCTACTGACATTGTCCACAGGAATGTGGTAGTCACATTCCAGACAGTCTGAGGGGGCGTATAAGGCAATTGATTGCACCCTTGTACAATAAGTGCTGCACCACTGAGAAATGCAGAAGTGTGTGGGGGGGGAGAAACCCAAAATCCTAAATAAAAACCAAAACTCACAAGCCTAAGGTAGAAATGAAAAAAACTAAATCCAAGCCAGAATCACCATCAAGGTGAGGTGGAAGTGGCCTAATGGATTGATCTGAGTGTATGTAAGCAGCAAACTTGAATCCACTCTAAAAAGGTGGAGCTGAGGTAGAGCTCTGAACAGCCAGGAAACCTGACTTGAAAAAAAAATCTGTGGTGAATAAACTCAGGGTGGTGGTGGAATAATCTCACTGAGGAGCAAAGAAGGTAAGGGAAGAGGGAATCAACCTGTCAGTGACATGGGCACACTGCTGGCTGCAGCAGGCAGCAATTATGTGGCATCAGTAGTACAAAAATGCTGCACATTCCAGGGCTGTTGAGGGAGGCTGAAATACTGAAGAGACAAACCCCTTGCAAGATCATTCCCCAAAGCTGAATATTCTGGGCCCCAGCAGTCTTCTTTTCCCCAAGGTTGACAATGAGGAAGAGAACCACAAATCTTCCTACTTCCATGGCCCAAGCACTGTGCTGCCAGGAGCTGCCAGGGCAGACAACAGACAGAACAGGTGTGTGACACCAGTTAAAGGTAAGTCAGATGGCCAAGCTTCAGCTGTGCTAGCCTGAGAGCATACCTGGTCCTTGCAAGTATATGTCACTGACAGTGCTTTGAACCCACATCCCTCAGAGCCACAGCAAAATGAGCTGAAATTGTACTGGTGACATTTGTGTATGGAGTGAAACAGAGCAGAGAGCACTTGGTGATTAAAGCTGCTTCATGACAAGGAGGCAGGAGATGAATGAATTGTGACTGGAAGTGTGAGACAAGAGATTGTCTACTGGGATGGACAAGAAACAACAGTTCTGACAGTCTCAACTTCTGAATGCATGATTTTTTCTTGCCATATACACACGTCTCATTGCTGACTACAACTCCCTGAAGGGAGGCTGTGGCCAGGTGGGGTTGGGCTCTTCTGCCAGGCAAGAACAGAACAAGGGGACACAGTCTCAAGTTGTGCCAGGGGAGGTCTAGGCTGGATGTTAGGAGGAAGTTGTTGGCAGGGAGAGTGATTGGCATTGGAATGGGCTGCCCAGGGAGGTGGTGGAGTCACCATCCCTGGAGGTGCTGAAGCAAAGCCTGCCTGGGACACTTAGTGCCATGGTCTGGTTGACTGGATAGGGCTGGGTGCTAGGTTGGCCTGGATGAGCTTGGAGGTCTCTTCCAACCAACAATTCTATGATTCTGTGATCTCATGTGTGTGTGTGAACAGACACAGAGAGGTCAACATGCCCGAAAGAGGGGAAGAACCTCACCTAGAAGCTAGAACAAGCTTCTGAATGAGGTGACCAGACAAAGTCTTTGTAGCAGAAGTAGTAGCTAGACCCTTTAATCCTCAGTGCATAGGTAACTGACACCCTTGGGTGGGTGGAGGGTGATGATACCTTCAGGGGCTTCTTAATTTAGTTGCACCTCTGAAAAATTCCTCTCCCCTTTCTGCTCTCAGCTGTGTTACACAGGTTCCAGGACAAGCTGTTTGCTTCTACCTCCCCTCTCAGTTGTCCATTAACTCATTTTTTCCACCTGGCAGTTTAGCTGGGTTTGTAACTGTCTTGGTTTGGCTTCTGCTGTGGTTTGGAGTTTTTTAAACTAATTGTTTAGTCCATCCTGAGTCAAGGTGTCTGATTCATGGTGGAAGCAGGTGAAAGAAGCCACTTGAGCTGGTCTGTTGGAAAGGATGGTGACCTCTAGCAGCAAGGTGGTAAGAGGTGGTTGCTGCCAGCTCAGCTGTGAGGCAGCACAGGGAAGAAACCTATGGATGCATCGATCCCACAGTGTTCACAAAACTCCTTCATACACCTCAGTCTGGCAGGAGCCTTTCACAGAACAACTAACAACAAAATCAATAGCTCACCTAACTTTATGCACCTGCTTTTTGTCTGCAGGTGCATATGACCAACAGATGTTGCTTTCCAACTGGACAGAGTGCTGAATCAGAAAAGCCACAGCTGTGATGAATAGAATCAATAAAGGAGGAAACACCTTTAGAAGTAGTTTGCATCTGAGCTTTCCTAGTTCTCAGGTGCTCTGAAGTGAAGCTGCGAGGCCAGGTTCATGTGATGGTTGTATGGATGTAAATGTCATCACTTTTCAGGACCCTCAGCATTGCTCCTGCTTTGAAATCGTTGAAACAGCTGCCTGCTCAATGGTTCACATTCACTAGCAAGGTCCTTGCTTTAAGAAGAGAGACTTCTGCATGCCAGAAGTTCTGTCCCGTGGCTGTGGCCAGCTGGTACAAAGCAGACTGTAGAAACCACAGTCCTCAATGTACAGGGTGCCAGGAGCAGCCCTGCCACACCTGCTCCTGCGTGAAGCACAAGCCTCAAGGATGGTAAGTGGAGAAACTGCAATGTGAAATGGTGGTTTGGCTGCGAGTGTGTGTGGTGCCTCTGCATGGCTGAGTTATCCAAGTCACCTGGGAGGATTCACCTTCAGTTATTCTGCTTCCCCTCTCTTCTTTCTTTTTGGGAAAGCCTTGTTAAACCCTTTGCAACTTGAATCGTGGAGGGATGTGGGGGAACTACCAGTGGGCTGATGGTGTTGGCATTTGGCTTGAGGGAGAACAGACTGCCACTTTGATGGTTTGACAGTTTTGATCTCATGCTAATTCTGATGGAACTACCCCCAAGAGGTACATTTATGGAATCCAATAAAAGACCTGCAGGTTCAAAGACTGATCAAGGGAGAAAATTGTTTTAGAGAGACTACATCTCAGTCTGTGATTGAAGTCTCTGTATCAGAGTAAGTATGCAAAGGGAAGGGAAGATGTTGGTTTACTGCCACGAGTTTTCAGAGCAGAACAGAAAAGGGACCCCCTCAAATGGTGTCTTTCAGCAAGAGCAAGGTGGATTTAAACTCTTTTTCTAGACCAAAGGAAGGAGACTGCATCAGGAGCAGTGTGGCCAGCAGGACAAGGGAGGTTATTCTGCCCCTGTACTCAGCACTGCTCAGGCCACAGCTTGAGTGCTGTGTCCAGTTCTGGGCCCCTCAATTCAAGAGAGATGTTGAGGTGCTGGAAGGTGTCCAGAGAAGGGGAGCAAAGCTGGTGAGGGGCCTGGAGCACAAACCCTATGAGGAGAGGGCTGAGGGAGCTGGGGGTGTGCAGCCTGCAGAAGAGGAGGCTCAGGGCAGAGCTCATTGCTGTCTGCAACTACCTGAGAGGACATTGCAGCCAGGTGGGGGGTGGCCTCTTCTACCAGGCAAGCAGCAACAGAACAAGGGGACACAGCCTGAAGTTGTGCCAGGGTAGGTCTAGGCTGGCTGTTAGGAGGAAGTTGTTGTCAGAGAGAGTGATTGGCATTGGAATGGGCTGCCCAGGGAGGTGGTGGAGTCACCATCCCTGGAGGTGTTCAAGCAAATCCTGGATGAGGCACTTAGTGCCATGGTCCAGTTGATTGGCTAGGGCTGGGTGCTAGGTTGGAGTGGATGATCTTGGAGGTCTCTTCCAACCTGGTTGATTCTGTGAACAGACTCTGCAGGTGTAATTTGAGGAAGATTAACTTAAAAGTCCTTCCCCTCCCACTCCCTTGAAACCAAAAGCGCAGCTCAGCCCAGGCAGTGTATGCAGCAGGAGCGAGGCACAGGGGCTGGGATGCAGCCACCACATTGCTGAGGGTTCCCCTGCACTTGCCACATCTTGCTTCCTGCATTCTTCCTCTGGCAGGTCTCTCTCGTCACTCAGCTAGGTGAATAAGGCCCCCCACAGTGCCAGGGACCTGCCTGGGCTTGGCACAGCTGCTCTGGCAGCTGTTCATTGGCACTCTTAGCTGAGAGCAGGAAGAGGATTGTTTCCTATTGGAGCAGCACTGGGTAGAAGAGGCATGAGCTTTCCAAACACATCCACAGGTACAGGAACATTTATTGCTGGCCAGCTGACACTGCACAGCTTACTCCCCCAGGCAAACTTACTCATTTGATTTAGAAAAGACTGATTTTTCAAGGATTAGGCATCTAAAAGGCAAAGAAGTGACCTATTGAGAGACTAAACAGTAAAAGCAATATTTATGGGTTTAGGAAGCTTTGGAAAGGGTAGAATTTTTGCCTTGTTGCTTTTCAAGTTACACTTCAAATATATAGAAGTGTGTCAGTGAGTGGTTTCTCTTTGTGTTATTGCATGTGCACAGTTTGGTTCTTGGATCCTGTTGAAGGAGAAGGGATACCTACAAGGGAGGAAGCATAACTTAGTGCAAGAAGTGCTAAGGGGAGATGCAGAGACTTGTGTCTTATCCTATCTCCTGACTCTTCCTCTTTCAGACCTCTGCTCTTCATCCTGGAGTTCTGTCCATATGTGATGGTTTGGGTGTTCTCTGCCCCCCCCACACTTTGCAAATCACCCAGACTAGACTCATCCAGCTCTGGAAATTGAATGAAGCTTTATATTTACAGCTTAGCTCAATATACAAGCAGATAGTTACAGTATATACAGTTACAAACAGAGATATACAAGGTAAAAGGTAATAACAATTCAAGAAAGATGTTGAGGTGCTGGAACATGTCCAGAGAAGGGCAACAAAGCTGGTGAGGGGCCTGGAGCACAAATCCTATGAGGAGAGGTTGAGGGAGCTGGGCCTGTTTAGCCTGGAGAAGAGGAGGCTCAGAGGTGATCTTATTACTGTCTACAACTACCTGAAGGGGCATTGTAGCCAGGTGGGGGGTGGCCTCTTCTCCCAGGCAACCAGCAATAGAACAAGGGGACACAGTCTCAAGTTGTGCCAGGGTAGGTATAGTCTGGATATTAGGAAGAAGTTCTTCACAGAGAGAGTGATTGGCATTGGAATGGGCTGCCCAGGGAGGTGGTGGAGGCACCGTCCCTGGGGGTCTTCAAGAAAAGCCTGGATGAGGCACTTAGTGCCATGGTCTGGTTGATTGGATAGGGCTGGGTGCTAGGTTGGACTGGATGATCTTGGAGGTCTCTTCTAACCTGGTTGATTCTGTGATTCTAACAGAAGCACAACAGCCCTCTCAGAAACCTGAGTCCCCAGATTTCTTTCCCAGGCAAGGAATTTCAAATCTTTCTTATTGTCAGATAAGATTAAAAATAAAAAAAATACTGAAATACAAACCCTGTGAGGAGAGGCTGAGGGAGCTGGGGGTGTGCAGCCTGCAGAAGAGGAGGCTCAGGGCAGACCTCATTGCTGTCTGCAGCTGCCTGAAGGGAGGCTGTAGCCAGGTGGGATTGGTCTCTTCTGCCAGGCAAGCAGCAACAGAAGAAGGGGACACAGCCTGAAGTTGTGCTGGGGGAGCTATAGGCTGGATGTGATTGGCATTGGAATGGGCTGCCCTGGGAGGTGGTGGAGTTGTCATCCCTGGAGGTGTTGAAGCAAAGCCTGGCTGGGGCACTTAGTGCCATGGTCTGGTTGATTGGACAGGGCTGGGTGCTAGGTTGGAGTGGATGAGCTTGGAGGTCTCTTCCAACCTGCTTGATTCTATGATTTATGAACCCCTACTTTGGGCTGTGGAAGACCCTGTTGTGGAGAAATACACTGCAAGCACCTCCTACAGATGCTCAGAACCAGCAGTGAGAGATGTGGCACAGGCTCAGATAAAAATCATTGGTTTCTTTACAGCAAACCCTTTGATGGAAAAGGCAGCATTCTGGAAACAGGAATTCCCCTGCCATGGAGAGTTCTCTCAGAAATGGAGCTGAGGTAAAGTTAGTACTCTGCTGAGTATCAAACCCCCTTCTCTCTGCAGGGTTACTCACTGCTGCTAACAAATCACCCATAAAAATGCAGGTCAGGCTTTTGGAACCTACATCTAATGCTAACAAAACTCCCATTTAAATGAGTTATGGAATAGCTCACTCCAGTTGCAGTGTCTACAAGGAGATAAAAGAGAATATGTCTCTGTGACCTTTACACAGGAGCTGCTGCATTTATAGACTCTACAGCTCCTTTTGTATGTGATACCTCTGGCTGCAGAGTAGGAGCTACTATCATCTCCTCAAAACTATAGAGGGATAGAGCCCTGCTGCAGCAAAGGCAGTGTCATAGGAGGGCTGAGGCTGGAAGTCACTCAGCCCAGCCTCTGCCCAAGAGGAGTCAGCATGCTCAGGGCTGCTCTTCATTTAGCATTAATCAGACTGGATTCTCCTTTCAGTTGCACCAGAAAAAAAGTAATTTATGCTGATTTATTTTTTTTACAATGCCACTGAGAACAGAATGTGTCCCAGAAACTGCAGTTAGCTTATCTGAGTCATAGAAGCAACCAGGCTGGAAGAGACCTCCGAGATCAACAGAAACTGCAGTTAGCTTGTCTAAATCATAAAATCAGCCAGGTTGGAAGAGACTTCCAAGATCATCCAGTCCACCCTAGCACATAGCCCTAGCCAATCAGCTAGGTTGGGTCTGATCCCAAAGTGCATGCAAACCCAAGGTGCTCAATTGCTGTCAAATTATTCTATTTCCCCTGTGCTCTGCACTGCTCAGGCCACACCTTGAGTGCTGTGTCCAGTTCTGGGCCCCTCAGTTCAAGAGAGATGTTGAGGTGCTGGAAGGTGTCCAGAGAAGGGCAACAAAGCTGGTGAGGGGCCTGGAGCACAGCCCTGTGAATAGAGGCTGAGGGAGCTGGGGGTGTTTAGTCTGGAGAAGAGGAGGCTCAGGGCAGACCTCATTGCTGTCTATAACTATCTGAGGGGAGGCTGTAGCCAGGTGGGGTTGATCTCTTCTGCCAGGCAACCAGCAAGAGAACAAGGGGACACAGCCTCAAGTTGTGGCAGGGGAGGTCTAGGCTGGCTGTTAGGAGGAAGTTGTTGTCAGAGAGAGTGATTGGCATTGGAATGGGCTGCCCAGGGAGGTGGTGGAGTCATCATCCCTGAAGGTGTTTAAGAGGAGGTTGGATGAGGCACTTAATGCCATGGCTTAGTTAATCTGAAGAGTTAGGTGAGAGCTTGGACTCGATGATCCTAGAGGTCTTTTCCAGCCTGGTCAAGTCTGTGATTCTGTGAAATAAGTTTTACTCTCCACTCTCCCAGCTGGAGGCTACCCTCATCAGCCAGTAAAAACTGCCACAACTAATCTCAGAGCCTTATTTAGACCTTTCCTTGGAAGTAAATGAGGAAGGCAGGACTATTTTTTGTCTCTGGTAATATCAGGAACATTCTGAATAAAAATAAGCATGCAGATTATTCCCATGGTGTGCCCTAGTTCAGCCTATACTGATGAGCTGTTCACCACAGTGACTGCAGGGCTGGTTCAGGTGTAGGCAAACACTTCTGATCAGCACAGGCCATGTGGAAAGGGAAGGGTTAATATTTATTCTTTAGACACCATCCTGCAGGCATTTCATACTTTAAAGTAAATGAAAAATGAAAACCCAACAACAAACCCAAACCAGCTCCCAACCAGTGTATGCTGTGTGTTTGATCAGGAGGCCTATCCATCAGGTAATTCAGCTCCCAGTTAAAAGATAAACTAATACTGATGCATTTGCATTTTCTCCCCCATTCTTTAAGCTGACTTTTGTCCCCTGTGAGCAACACTGGGCACGTGGAGTTACCCAAAAATGAATATTTTGTTTACTTCCATGGATGGCTCAGATGGCTCACATTAACGACTCTTAACCTTTCAACTGATTTATAAACATGTAAGAGTAAAATGTCAGCATTCATTTGTCAGCTTGCAGCAAACTGTCAGCATTTGTTTCTCAGATAAAATAGAATATCTGTCTAAGAATTTACATTAGGCTTTGGAATCAAACTAGATTAACACTGGTGCAGCTCAGCACATTAATACCTTAATGTTCATTTTGGGCTATGTCTTGCTACAATTGAGTGAATTCAGTGGGACTTGTTGCTGAAAAATGTGAACAACTCCTGCAATCTCTTCTAACACATCAGCAGAATGATCCATAAAAGGGAAGGGATAAAGTTTTACAGCATAAGTACTGGATTTTGGCAAGCAATGGTGTGCGCTCATGAGGAGCAAGAGAGAAAGCTGCAGTCATAGAATCAAGCAGGTTGGAAGAGACCTCCAAGCTCATCCAGTCCAATCTAGCACCCAGCCCTAGCCAGTCAACTAGACCATGGCACTAAGTGCCTCATCCAGGCTTTGCTTCAACACCTCCAGGGGCAGTGCCTCCACCACCTCCCTGGGCAGCCCATTCCAATGGGAAATCACTCCCTCTGTGAAGAGGTGGGCTTGGAGATTCACACTGTACTTCTGCAGTCCAGAATGGGAGAAATAAGTACCTTAAAGAGGTCTACAAGAAAGCTGGGGAGGGACTCTATAGGCTGTCAGGTAGGGACAGGACTGGGGGGAAATGGAGCAAAGCTGGAAATGGGTAGATTCAGACTGGATGTTAGGAAGAAGTTTTTCAGCATGAGGGTGGTGATACTCTGGAACAGGTTGCCCAGGGAGGTGGTGGAAGCCTCATCCCTAGAGATGTTTAAGACCAGGCTGAACGAGGCTCTAGAGAGTCTGATCTAGTGTGAAGCATCCCTGATCATAGAATCAAGCAGGTTGGAAGAGACCTCCAAGCTCATCTAGCCCAACGTATCACCCAGCATTATCCAATCAACCAGACCATGGCACTAAGTGCCTTATCCAGGCTTTGCTTCAACATCTCCAGGGATGGCAACTCCACCACCTCCCTGGGCAGCCCATTCCAATGCCAATCCAGCCCCTAACATCCTGTGAGCTGTGGTTGCCTGGATATCAAAATTAATAGAGATTATTAATTTTGCATAATGCATCACATAACCACATTACCTTGTCCTGAATGCTGCCATGGTCCTGCTTCAGCAAACTGCTTTAAAAAGCTGTTGTTTCATAGGGTTTCTGTATTCCTGATGTCCTGTTTCACATTTGCTCTAAGGAACAAACTTCTGATCCTGGACTTCCCTCTTCTGGCAGTTCAGTATATTCCTCAGTCTTGGTTTAAGCAACTCATGACTTGGGTGGTCAGACATAAGTAAATAGAGTAACTTCAGTGATGATTATTGAACACCCAATAGGAAAATATGAAGGGGGGAAAAATAGTTGCTTCAAATTTCATGAGCAAATTAAAATGATGTTGAGAAACCTGCTGCAGCCTTGTACACAGACATTATTCATCAGCTGGTGAAAGGCCTGGGACACAAACCCTGTGAGGAGAGGCTGAGGGAGCTGGGGGTGTGCAGCCTGCAGCAGAGGAGGCTCAGGGCAGAGCTCATTGCTGTCTGCAGCTACCTGAGGGGACATTGCAGCCAGGTGGGGTTGGCCTCTTCTGCCAGGCAACCAGCAACAGAACAAGGAGACACAGTCTCATGTTGTGCCAGGGGAGGTCTAGGCTGGATGTTAGGAGGAAGTTGTTGGCAGAGAGAGTGATTGGCATTGGAATGGGCTGCCCAGGGAGGTGGTGGAGTCACCATCCCTGGAGGTGTTGAAGCCAAGCCTGGATGAGGCATTTAGTGCCATGGTCTGGTTGACTGGATAAGGCTGGGTGCTAGGTTGGGTTGGCTGCTTTTGGAGGTCTCTTCCAACCTGGCTGATTCTATGATTTCTATCTGTTATTGATCCAGCATTGATAAGAGCCTCTCAGGATGTATTTGCTGTACTCACAGGTCATTGTTAATAGGGAATAAGAAAACCAACATTCTTTACAATTAGCTGAATCTCCCTCACTCCTAATGTAACAACCCTGACCATGGGCAGATTAGTGTGAAATTTAATTTGTGTTAATCTGCCCAAGACCGAGGAAGCACAAAGTATATTTTACGCAATGTTTACTCACTCTCCCCTCTTACAGATAAATGCATGAGTGACAAATCATGCAGCTCCAGCTCCACTGCACTCAGTATCTGCACTGCCATTAGGCCTGGAGTTCATTATGCCATTTTTTCATGCCACAGAGAAAAGAAAAACAACAAGCAAATAACTAACCACAAACCCAGGCTCGTGTCCTTAAAACAAATACAGGAATTTGTAGCTGTCAAGTTTGCAGATTTAGGGGAGTTGGCTTAGGAGCTGTAACTTTGTGACTACTTGTGTAGTAGGTTATGTAGAAATACATCTCTTTTTTAATACTCTATTTATATATTTATGCTATATTTATGTATTAAAATAATAGAATCAACAAGGTTGGAAGAGACCTCCAAGCTCAGCCAGGCCAACCTAGCAGCCAGCCCTAAACAATCAACCAGACCATGGCACTAAGTGCCTCATCCAGGCTTTGCTTCAACACCTCCAGGCACAGAGACTCCACCACCTCCCTGGGCAGCCCATTCCAATGCCAATCACTCTCTCTGCCAACAGCTTCCTCCTAGCATCCAGCCTAGACCTGCCCTGCCACAACTTGAGACTGTGTCCTCTTGTTCTGTTACTGGTTGCCTGGCAGAAGAGCCCAACCCCCACCTGGCTACAGCCTCCCTTCAGGCAGCTGCAGACAGCAATGAGCTCTGCCCTGAGCCTCCTCTTCTCCAGACTAAACACCCCCAGCTCCCTCAGCCTCTCCTCACAGGGCTGTGCTCCAGGCCCCTCACCAGCTTTGTTGCCCTTCTCTGGACACCTTCCAGCACCTCAACATCTCTCTTGAATTGAGGAGCCCAGAACTGGACACAGCACTCAAGGTGTGGCCTGAGCAGTGCTGAGTACAGGGGCAGAATAACCTCCCTTGTCCTACTGACCACACTGCTCCTGAGCCAGGCCAGGATGCCATTGGCTCTCCTGCCCACCTGGGCACACTGCTGGCATATGTTAGCCTACTATCTATAGTGTAAAATATAGTATAGGACATATTGACACTATATACTGTACTATAGTTTACACTATATTTTATACTGCAGTTTATACTCTATCATAGTTACACTATACCATACTTTGTATGCTATTTCTAGTGTTTTGGAAAACAGAGCTGGAAGGAACCTCTGGAGATCTTCTACTCCAACCCCCATGCCTGAACAGGACCATAGAATCTAGTGCAAGTTGCACCAGAACACATCCAGATGGGTCTAAAAAGTCTCCAGAGAAGGAGACTCCACAACCTCTCTGGGCAGCCTGTTCCAGTGCTCTGTCACCCTTTACAGTTTAGAAGTTCTTACTCTTGTTGAGGTGGAATCTCCTGTGCTGTAGTTTCCTTCCGTTACCCCTAGTCCTATCCCAGGGCACAAGTGAGCAGAGGCTGTCACTGTCCCTTCCTTCCTGACCCCCAGTCCTCAGACAGACACTGATCAGATCCCCTCTCAGCTTTCTCCCCTGCAGAATAACCAGCCCCAGAGCTCTGAGCCTTTTCTCATCAGATTGTGCTTTAGTCCCTTCAGCATCCCTGGAGCCCTCCCTTGGACTCTCTCCAGTGCATCACTGTCCCTCTTGAACTGGGAAGCCCAGAACTGCATGCAATATGCCAAGTGGGGCCTCACTAGGGCAGAGTAGAGGGGGAGGAAAACCTCCTTTAACGTGCTGGACACACTCTTAATGCACCCCAGACTTACCTGAGGAGGTCTTTTTGGAAGAAAACGATGAAAAGCAACAGATTTTATGGCTAAAATCAAGACCATGAACATCTGAAAACAGCAGCTCCTCTGATTTTGACTGCAGTAGGAGTGCTGCTGGATTTGCAGGGTCTTGTTGCAGGAATTGAATCACAGAATCAGAGGATGTCAGAGGCTGGAAAGGACCTCTGAAGCTCACCTGGTCCAGACCCCCTGCCAGAGCAGGATCACTCAGAGCAGATCACACTGGAATGCATCCAGATGGTTCTTGAATATCTCCAGAGAGGGAGACTCCACAACCCACTCTGGGCAGCCTCTTCCAGTGTTCTGTCACCCTCACAGGGGAAAAACTGTTCCTCAGGTTCACACAGAACATCCTGTGCCTCATCTTCCACCTCTTGCCCTGTCTCTAGGCATCAGCAAGAAGAGCCTGTCCTGGCCCTCACCCCTTCCGTCTTTATAACCACGAATGAGGTCACCCCTCAGTCCCCTCCTCTCCAAGCTAGCAAGCCCCAGCTCCCTCAGGTTCTCCTCATAAGGAAGATGTTCCAGCCCCTTAATGCCCTAATTGGCTCTAATTTGCTTTAGCATGATAAAACCAGGTGTGCAGATTGGCCCTGTGCCTGCAGCAGCCCCTGTGTCTCCAAAGATTACTCTGGAAACACCATTTCTGTTCAGACATTGCAGAGCTCTCTCAGTAATTCTCACATAGCTGGGAAATCTGCAGTGTCCTCCTAGAAAAGGCCTGCAAAGCAGTGGGATGGATGCTTTGAGAGTTATTTCTAAGTGGCATTTGGGAGCATGTTTGCTGTAACAGCAAGGGCTGTGCAGTAGCTTCCAAGAGCTGTTTGGCAGTTGCTCTTTTTTTTGTTGTTGTTTTGGGTTTGGCTGGGGTTTTTTTGTCTTTAATATTATTATTCTGCATGATTTATGCTTGAGGCCAAATGGAATTGAGGTGGTTTTGCTTTAGGAGTCTGGCAGGTTTCAGCCTGTGTTTTGCTACCCATGGACAAGCCTGTCTCTAGTTTACTGATGCAATGCAGTAAAAGAAGCCCAGGGTTGCTGAGTGTTATGAGCAGTGTGAGGGGTGCTCAGGCTGGATGAGCAGGTGCCTGGTATGGCTGCAAATTTGGACATACTTCTTTAGGATCACATCCAACTTGCCCAGCCAGTACACTGGGGGAGGTCTAGGCTGGATGTTGGGAGGAAATTCTACACAGAGAGAGTGATTGGCATTGGAATGGGCTGCCCAGGGAGGTGGTGGAGTTGCCATCTCTGGAGGTGTTGAAGCCAAGCCTGGATGAGGCACTTAGTGCCATGGTCTGGTTGATTGGCCAGGGCTGGGTGCTAGGTTGGCCTGGATGATCCTGGAGGTCTCTTCCAACCTGGTTGATTGTATGATTTTAATACATAAATATAGCATAAATATATAAATAGATTCTATGATTCCATGATTCTTTTATGTCGTTCAGAGTAGCAGGATGGCTCCATAGGAGCTCTCAGTGAAAAGATCCTCGAGGACTTTTAGGACTCTCTTATTTTTCACCTTTCAAAACTAGTTTAACCTCTTTCTTAAGTTCATTCAAGAACTGGGCCCTAAGATTATTGGCACTAACTCACTGGCTGTGTGTGAAATTCGAAGTTACAGTTCAGATCACTTTCTCCCGCTGAAAATCGATGACATTTGTGCCTGCACATTGCAGAGCCACACTCCCAGCTGCAGCTGGTGTTATAGATTATAGATTACTATCTGTGCCTTTTTACAAGGTCATCCATTTCTTTCTTCCTGCCCCACGAGTTTTCCCTGCTCTTGTCATTTAGAACGGCGCTGTCTCTATCGATCGGCATCTTCACGGCCTCAGTTTTCATGTCAGCCTCCTGCTGTCTCAAAATTGAAGCTTTAAAAGTTCTTATCCTCTGCAGGCATTGTAACTGGAATCACACCTGACCTATTACTACTGCTGTAATATCTTCCAGATGATTACTGTTAAGTATGGCACCGCTGATAGGATCTGGAGAGCCAAGCACGGGCTCCGTAGCTGAGAGGGACTTTGCTGCTGCTATGGGAAAACAGTTCTGTTTTCCCAGAAATTGGTATCATCAAGGGAATCTGAACACCTCAGCAATAGAATAGGAACTAAAACACACCTGTCAAGTAGTTCTACCTCTCCATTTTAGAACAAGACCTATGGAGTTCCTACAGAACCACTTTGACACATTTAAATGGTTTGGTTGGAGAAGGGGACCGTGGAAACACTTGGGCTACATTGAACAGTAACAACAAAATTAACACCTTTGAGGCTTTGTATGTTTTGATTAACTCCATGAGTTACTTGGGCTTAAGCTACAAGAACTGGGGCCTTTCAGCCTAGAGAAGAGAAGACTTCAAGGAGACTTTGGAGTGGCCTTCCAGTATCTGAAGGGGGCTACAGGAGGGCTGGGGAGGGACTATTGACAAGGTCTGGTAATGACAGGATGAGGAGGAATGGGTTTAAACTGGCAGAGGGGAGATTCAAACTGGATGTTAGGAAGAAGTTCTTTGCAGTGAGGTTGGTGAGACACTGGCACAGGTTGCCCAGGGAGGCAGTTGAAGCCCCATCCCTGGAAGTGTTTAAGGCCAGGCTGGATGAGGCTGCGGGCAGCCTGATCTAGGGTAGGATGTCCCTGCCCATGGCAGGAGGGTTGGAACTAGATGATCCTTGTGGTCCCTTCCAACCCTGACTGATTCTATGATATCTTTTGCACAAATGATAGGAAAACACCACCCCTGATTTCATTTCAGAAGCTCTAAACGAGCTGGTTGCTGAACTTGATGAGTTATTAATGAAGCTGGCATAAAGTAGATAGGAGGTCAGTGGGATACAGACAGTAATTAAAATGCAAAGTTTGCATTGTTTCTATGTAATGCCACTGGGACACAGGATGCTGGTGGTGAATACAGTTTAAGAAACAACCCAGTGGCATCTATAAACAGGAGATAAAAGGATTTTTGGGTCATTACAGATAGTGAGAAAAACTTTGTGGAGAGAAGAAAAACCAAAGGAGAGGTATTTTAAATTTTAACATTGTTATTTCTTTCCAAGGTAGGTTTTCTTTTACAGTAAAATTGATCAGTAGGTGATCAGAACCAAAACAAGTGGCAAACAGATGCCTATGTTTTGCTGTGAATTCAATTTGTCTGATGTAATCTGGCTCCTAATCAGCCAATGGGGCCTTGAAAATTCCCTCCCTTCTATGCTGACAGCAGTGTCTTTCTAACATAACCTATCACATAGACTCACAAGTCCATGGGACCAGATGGGACCCATCCTAGGGTGCTGAGAGAGCTGGCAGATGAGTTGCCCAAGCCACTCTCCATCATTCATCAACAGTGCTGGCTCACTGGAGAGGTCCCCAAAGACTGAGACCTGCACATCCACAAGAAGGGCTGGAGGAGGAACTGGAAAATTCCAGACCTGTCAGCCTGACCTCAGTGCCAGGCAAGGGCATGGAACAGGTCGTCTTGAGTGCCATCACAAAGCACCTACAGGGTGGCTAAGGGATCAGGCCCAGCCAGCATGGTTTTAGGAAGGGCAGGTCCTGCCTCACCAACCGGATCTCCTTTTATGATCAGGTTCCTGCCTGGTGAATGTGGGGCAGGCTGTGGATGGAGTCTACCTGGACTGCAGCAAAGCCTTTGACACTGTTTGCCACAACAAGCTCCTGGCCAAGCTGGCAGCTCATGGCTTGGACAGATTCACTATGGTATGGGTGAAGAACTGGCTGGATGGCAGAGCCCAGAGAGTGGTGGTGAATGGTGCCACATCCAGCTGGCAGCTGGCACTGGTGGTGTTCCCCAGGGATCAGTGCTGGGCCCAGTCCTGTTCAATATCTTTATTGATGATCTGGATGAGGGGATTGAGTCCAACATCAGTACATTTGCAGATGACACCAAACTAGGAGCAGCTGTGGAGCTGTTGCAGGGTAGGAGAGAGATGGATCTGCCCAGGGAGGTGGTAGAGCTGCCCAGGGAGGTGGTGGAGTCTCTGTTTCTGGAGGTGTTCAAGCAAAGCCTGGCTGGGGCACTTAGTGCCATGGTCTGGTTGATTGGACAGGGCTGGGTGCTAGGTTGGCCTGGATGAGCTTGGAGGTCTCCTCCAACCTGCTTGATTCTATGATTCTAAGGCACAGCCTGAAGTGAGAGATGAGCAGTGTGTATGTGTGAAGTGGCTGTCCTATCTATGTCTTGACTAGTTGCATTTCTCAGCAGAAGACTGGTGATACAGGTTACTGTTGGCTTTCTTCTCCCAGCTAAGGATTTAATTTCCCTCAGTGAAAATTAACCTCAAAGCAGCACACTCTGTGACAGTTTGGGTGTTCCCTGCCTCTTTTCCCCCCCATTATGAAATCACCCAGACTAGACTCAGCTGAGCTGGAAGTTAAGGAATGAAGCTTTACATTCGCAGCTTAGCACAGTATACAAGCAGATGTTTACTATATACATACAGCTATAGACAGAAATATACAAGTTAAAGGTAATACAGAAACACAGCAGCCCTCCCAGAAACCAGAGTCCCCAGAAGGGGCTCCCAACCACCCTGCCACCTCCTTTCCACCCACCCCTCTACCTTATCCCAGAGTTTTCCTAAGTTAGAAAGCAGAAAGATTAGTTACACAGACAGCAGGCCAGGGAGAAAAGTACAGCACCCAGAGACCCACACCAACGACTCTCTTATCTGTGTTTATGTTCTTGTTTTCATACATCTCAGCATGCCTATAGTGCAGTAGACATCATCATTGTTTCCTTTTCACAGCCAGCCTACAATCTCATTCTTCTCACCAAAACATTCCAGTTAGCCTCTAACTAGCACAAACTCAGTATCACAGTATTATCAGGGTTGGAAGAGACCTCACAGATCATCAAGTCCAACTCTTTGCAGAGCAGCTGTTTTCTAACACACGTGTTGATAAAAATGGTGTTCTCTATCACGAAGGAAGAGAGGTTTCATTCTTATAGCAGCTCAAAAGCCTGTTTCAATCTGTTTATTCATTTACTCCTTCCCAAGACAGGAAAGTTCATAAGTGCTGCCCCAGTCTGACATCTCCTGTAGCCCTGCACCAAAGGGGAAGATGTCTAATACACCCAAGGGATGCAGCAAGTGTGTTTCCAGCTCCCATTCCTCCTCTGCTGCATTCCTGGGAAACCACAGCTTCCAGATGCTCAGTGCTGTGAGTTAGAAATAGCCTGTTTATCCCTGAAGAAACAGAGTGGCATGTGAAAGAGATTACACAGCTCCAGAAAGATGCAATAAAAGGAAATTCTCCTGGGAGAAAAGAAGAAAAAAATAACCAAGAGTTTCCAAGGAGCATCTGATCCTAAAGCTGGGTAGTACTTGTGCTGCCAGTTTCATCCCTGGGCTCACCAAGTTTGAGGAGAAAATATTGTAGCCTCTGCTATGGTTTCAGGCAAAATCATCACAATCCTCATCATTTTCTACACATATTACCCATAAGGGAGGACTGCCTCAAACAGTCAGCAGCAATCCAACTCGTGCTCATTGTACAGTGGTTGCTGTTGCTAAGGTTATGTCTCCACAGCAGAGTGCATAATGAATGTGTAGGCTGCAGTGTGCAGGAGTATTCGTGTTGAGTATCTGCCAGTGCATCCACAGTCTTTGAGCAGGATGGCAGCGAGCAGTTTCCTGGCTGGCTCTCAGATTCCAGTGCTGTGTTGCAGTCCATGCTCCTGGCTTCGTGGAGGGTGAGAGGGAAAAATACACCACCACTGGAAAAATCAAAGGCTGCCTTCTGCCTTGGAGATCTCTTCACACAGGTGTGAGATGAGATGAGGCTGAGGGAGATAGGGGTGTTCAATCTGGAGATGAGGCTCAGGGTAGACCTCATTGCTCTTTACAACTACCTGAAAGGACGCTGTAGGCAGGTGGGGGTTGGTCACAGTCACAGAGCAAGGGGATACAGCCTCAGACTGTGCCAGGGCAGGTTTAGGCTGGATGTTAGGAAGAAGTTCTTCATGGAAAGAGTGATTGGCATTGGATTGGGCTGCCCAGGAGGTGGTGGAGTCACCATCCCTGGAGGTGTTTAAGAGGAAGCTGGATCAGGCACTTAGTGCCATGGTTTAGTTAATTAGAAGGATTGATAGTTTGGACTCGATGATCTTTGAGGTCTTTTCTAACCTGGTTAATTAGAATGGAATGGAATAAGCCAAGTTGGAAGAGACCTCCAAGATCCTCCCAACCCTATCACCCAGCCCTATCCAATCAACCAGACCATGGCACTAAGTGCCCCAGCCAGGCTTTGTTTGAACACCTCCAGGGACAGCGACTCCATCACCTCCCTGGGCAGCCCATTCCAATGCCAATCACTCTCTCTGCCAACAACTTCCTCCTAACATCCAGCCTAGACCTCCCCTGGCACAGCTTGAGACTGTGTCCCCTTGTTCTGGTGCTGGTTGCCTGGACAGAAAAGACATGATGTAGAGGGACAGTGACATGTGGCTGTGTTCAGCTCTCCTATAGGAAATAGAGTGTGGCAGAGTTGGATGCACTGGACTGCAGCCTGCAATGGCAGGTGGGACATAAGAGAGGAGCAAACATAAGTGTATGCCTGTCAAAGTGCAAACCAGACTGGTGAGTAGGAGTGGGAAAGGGCTGCTGTCAGTGCTGGTAAGTGCCCCCAGTGTGGTGTGGCTTCTACAACAGGCAGCCCTCCTCTGCTTGCACTAGTGGGTTGTTTGGGGTTGTGCTTTTTATCCTGGACCCTGGGCTTAAAAGGTGATTCAGTCAGAAAAACTGGGTAGGTAGTAACCACACCAGAAGTGGCAATTTCCAGTTTCTAACAGCCCATGTCCAATCCCTCAAACTGCAGCTTTATCAAGCCCTTTCTTTTTTTTCCTCTATAGACAGCACAGACAGCAGAAAATCCTCAGTAGCAGAAGCTATTTAAAGCCCCTGGTCCAATATCGAATCCTCAGATTTGGCAGTGGCAGGTTTCAGCTGGATTTTCTGGGCAGTAAATAACTGAGCAGCAAATTTACTCTTTTTAATACAATGGCAGCAGTCCTTGGAAGTAGCAGCAATGACTTCAGATGGTGCCAAAATTTAAATGAAAAATCTGACTGGAGCTGGCCTAACAGCCTGCTGGCAGCACAGCCTGCTCTTCTGTGGGAGACTGGGGTTCAGGGGTGTGCAGACACCCCCAGGAGGGCTGCAGAGATGATGCACTGCCAACCTGACACACTGCCTGAAAGCACCAGGAGGAGGGACACAGAGCAGTGGCAGAGCAGTGGCAAACCTTGTGTCCCAAAAGCCATTACAGGTATGTGTGTGCCAAAAGGATGACTCAGAAAAGCCTGAAGATCCTGACTAGGATGCTTTCTACTCTGCTGCTGCCTTTTACATTCCTTTTTATTCCCTTTACTCCTGGAGAGGGGTAAGACTGGTGCCATGGTCTGGTTGACTGGACAGGGCTGGGTGCTAGGTTGCACTGGATGATGTTGGAGGTCTCTTCCAACCTGGTTGATTCTATGATTCTTGTAATTAAAGAGTCATTTCTGTCATCCAGTCCCACATGTGCTCATGGCCCCAAACTGGAACGCATATTCCTTTATACTAGTGGAAACATTATTCCTTTCCGTAGAAGAAACATAAAGGTGACAAAAATACCTCTGCAGGAGCAGCTTTTTCCTTTGGGAAGCACAGAATCATAGAATGGTCCAGGTTGGAAGGGACCTCAAGGATCATCCAGCTCCACTCCCCTGCCATAGGCAGGGACACCTCCCACTAGAGCAGGCTGAACCTAGGTACATAGTTGGTAAGATTTCTTTCAAGTGCAGCCCGTGTAGGTTTGTGCTCCAGCACAAATGTACACAGTCATCACTCTGGAGAAAATCAAAATCAATGGAAAAATGCCAATGAAGAAGAAATCCTTATAGCTGCAGGTAAATTTGTCTTTTCAGGTGCCCAATAAGAAAGTCTATGTCTCCTAGCCAGGCTAGTCCAGCCTGATAGCTGCCTGGGATCAACCAGATTGGAAGAGACCTCCAACCTCATCCAGTCCAACCTAGCACCCAGCCCTAGCCAGTCAACCAGACCATGGCACTAAGTGCCCCATCCAGGCTTTGCTTCAACACCTCCAGGGATGGCAACTCCACCACCTCCCTGGGCAGCCCATTCCAATGCCAATCACTCTCTCTGCCAACAACTTCCTCCTAACATCCAGCCTAGACCTCCCCTGGCACAACTTCAGGCTGTGTCCCCTTGTTCTGTTGCTGGTTGCCTGGCAGAAGAGACCAACCCCACCTGGCTGCAACCTCCCCTCAGGTGGTTGCAGACAGCAATGAGCTCTGCCCTGAGCCTCCTCTGCTGCAGGCTGCACACCCCCAGCTCCCTCAGCCTCTCCTCACAGGGCTCTGCTCCAGGCCCCTCACCAGCTTTGTCACCCTTCTCTGGACATGTTCCATTACCTCAACATCTCTCTTGAGTTGAGGAGCCCAGAACTGGACAGGATAAGCTTTAGCTCTCTCCTGAGATGCAGTGGGTGTATGAGTACATGCAGCAATATATATGCAGACTGTGGCAACAGTCCTGGGAATTGGGAAGCTATCTAAGGTTTGCTAATACAGACATAGCCTGTGAAGCTCTTCTTGCAATGAAATCCCCAGCAGTGCAAGCAGGGAAAACCACTGTTTCCCCTCTGTGGAAAAATCCTGAGGACCAGCACATAACTCCCAGTCTCTCTTGGCTTGCAGCATAGTGGTCGCTGCATAATTGTATAACAGCTCGGTCCAATCAGTGCTAATTTGAAGCATCTTCCACCACTCAGAAGTGAAATATAGGTTGGATAGTACTTAAGTGAGTCCAGGAGGATAATCGTTGCCCACATGCTTAAGTTAAGCAGATGCCTCAGAGCTTTGCTGTAATGTGGCTTCAGCAAAAGGACATGGAGAAACTGCATTAGCAGGAGCGCTTGGATTACAGTGCACTGTAATCACCTGCTCGCTTCTGTCGGGAGCGTATTATCAGCAGCCTCCTTTTAAAGTTACTTGCTGTGATGTTGGGGAATTTGATTTATTTATTTATTTTAAACTACTTTTGGGCCCAAAGTCAGCTTTTCAATTCAAGCTCTAAGCCCTTGAGAAAGGGATTTGGAACGGATCTCCCCCCAGCCCCGCGCTGCGACTGGAACAAACCCCCACCAGAAGAGTGTGTGTTGGGATGGCTGCTCTGTGAGAAACAAAGCTTTTTCCTCCTCAAGTGCCTTGTGATTGCTGTTCTCTTTCTGTTTCTCAGCCCCCCCAGCTAGACAGCTTGCTTCACTGCTAGGTGAGGTATTGCAACCTTGGGAATATGCTGTGGGGAAGGCAGAAATGCCTAAGAATCATCACAGAAACCTTCGGGTTGGAAAAGACCCTCAGGATCAAGAGCAGTGTGGGCAGCAGGGCAAGGGAGGGGATTCTGCCCCTTGGCTCTGCTCTCCTCACACCCCACCTGCAGTCCTGGGTGCAGTTCTGGAGCCCCCAACACAAGGATATGGAAGTGTTGGAGCCAGTCCAGAGGAGGCCACCAAGATGCTGAGAGGGCTGCAGCAGCTCTGCTCTGAGCACAGGCTGAGAGAGTTGGGGCTGTGCAGCCTGGAGAAGAGAAGGCTTCAAGGAGACATTGGAGTGGCCTTGCAGGATCTGAAGGGGGCTACAGGAAGGCTGGGGAGGGACTATTGACAAGGTCTGGTAATGACAGGATGAGGAGCAATGGGTTTAAACTGTCAGAGGAGAGATTTAGACTAGATATTAGGAAGAAGTTCTTTGCAGTGAGGGTGGTGAGACATTGGCACAGGTTGCCCAGGGAGGTTGTGGCTGCTTCCTCCCTGGAGGTGTTTAAGGCCAGATTGGATGAGGCCTTGAATGACCTGCTCTAGTGGGAGGTGTCCCTGCCTATGGCAGGGTGTTGGAACTGGATGATGTTTGAGGTCCCTTCCAACCTGAACCATTCTATGATTCTATGATCACCAAGTCCAACCTATACCCCTGCTCTACAAGGTTCAACCTAAACCATACCCCCAAGCACCACATCCAAATGACCTTTGAACACATCCAGGGTTGGTGACTCAACCACAGAATCAGAGAATGTTAGGGGCTGCAAAGTACCTCTAAAGACCAGCTGCCAGAGCAGAACCACCTTTATTTTTTTTTCTTAAAGTCCAATTATCATGTTTATTATTTTTTTATCCCACTTCTCCCTCATCCTATCTCCTCTCTATCTCCCCTTTCCCCCATCTCCCTCTGTTCCTCTCTATCTCCCCTTTCCCCCATCTCCCTCTGTTCCTCTCTATCTCCTCTTCCCCCTCCATCTCCCTCCTTTCCTCTCTATCTCTTCTCCCCATCTCCTTCCTTTCCCCCCTCTTTCTCTTTTCATCTCCATCCTTCTCCATCTCCATCTCCCTCCTTTTCCACCCTATCTGCCCCTTTCCCACCCTGCAGTGCATATCTCCCTTCTTTAACCCAGAGCACCTGGGCTCTGCTGGAGTCTCCTCCTACCCCAGGTGTGACCACTTTGCCCTCCCTGCCCATTCCCCTATTTAATCTGCCCCAGAAAGGCAGAAGCCCCAAGTTTGCCCAACTGGGCAGAGGGATCCTCCTCCTGTCATCTCTGGTGAGTCCCATGGTGCGCACCGGGTGAATGGTGGAGGGGATCTAAAGGCCGGGGGGCCTGGTGGGCCCCCCGGCTAGGTAGGGCAGAGACTTGATGGCCGTTGTAACATCACCCACGGGTGTTGGCTGCACCTTCTTTTTTAGGCTGAGCTCCTCTATGTTTAGCTGCCTCTTTCTGCACGCTCATGACGAGCTGAAGCGCTCGGTGGAAGGGGAAGCTCACAGGTGAGTAGCATGGTGTTGTCATAGAACTGTTTTGGTTGGAAAAGCACTCCAAGATGGTCAAGTCCAACCTCCAACCCAACACCCCCACAGCCATTAAGCCATGACCCAAAGTGCCATGGTCACACATTGCTTGAACACCTCTAGGGATGGCAACGACTCCACCACCTCCCTGAGCAGCCTGTTCCAACGCCTGACTACTCTTGCAGCATTGTTCCTCATGCCCAACCTAAACCACCTCTGCCACAATTTCAGGCCATGTTTTCCTCATTTTATCACCTGATACTAGTAAGAAGAAATACTGCACTTGTCTTCAATTACTCATTTTCTGGTTTGGCTCAGTCATTTTGACTGAAGCACAAAGATGAATGGCAGAGTGTCTGTCAGAGGCTGGAAGGGACCTCCAAAGCTCATCCAGCCCAATGCCCTTGCAGAGCAGGATCACCTATACCAGATCACACAGGCATGCAGCCAGGTGGGTTTTCAATATCTCCAGAGAGGAAGACTCCACAACCCCTCCCTGGGCAACCTGTTCCAGTGTTCTGTCACCATCACTGTGAAAAAATTCCTTCTCATGTTTACATGAAACTTGCTATGCTTCAGCTTCCACCCACTGCCCCTCATCCTCTTGTTGGGCATCACCCAGCAGATTCCAGCTCCAGCCTCCTGGCACTCACCCTGCATGTATTTATAATCATGAATGAGGTCATCCCTCAGGCTTCTCATCTCCAAGATGAAGAGCCCCAGCTCCTTCAGGCTCTCATCATAAGAGAGCTGTTCCATTCCCTTCATCATCTTTGTGGCTGTATACTGGACCCTCTCAAACAGTTCTATGTCCCTCTTGAACTGGCCGACCCAGAAATGGACACGGTGAGAAGAGATCAACACCAACCTCTCCACAATGTAGTTGCAGACAGTGATGAGGCCTCTCCTCAGCCTCCTCTGTTTCAAACTAACCAGCCTCAGCATTTTCAGTCCCTCTTAAGGTTTGTTCCCCAGGCCATTCACCAGTTTCATTACCCTCCTCTGCACTTGCTCCAGCGCCTCAATTCATCACATCTCTGTCTTGATCCCTGAAGTGTTTTTGTGTTACCACCTTCAGACCTACTAGTGGAACTGATTGTGTAAGAGCTCCCTAACCCATTTCACTCAAAATCAGCCTCGTGGGCAGCGTGGTGCACATTTGGCCTTCTGAGAACTGCAGCTGTGATAGGGATCAGTTTTAATCACTTTCCATGTGAATGGGTAGAAAGATTAAAGAAATTGTTACTTGTCCTCATGCTTCGCTTGGGCACACAGGAAATAAAGTCATGAATGCTCTTCAGAAAACTCAAGAGGTTTAGGGAAGAAAAAGAAGCCTTCATAAAACCTGAATTTGCATTACATCTGTTTTGCAATCATGCAACATGCCAAAGTGACTCAGCAAATGAGAGGATAAGAGAGTACTTGTTCCTAGGAAAGAATAGTTGACCTGATGGAAGACTGATTACACAATGATAGGTGTGAAGTGCCACACTGATTTGTCACTGATTTCTTTTTCTTGTCATCATCTTGATAATAGGAAATCCAGGACTGGATTAGTACATGTGGTGGTAGGCTTGATGGGGCAAACATGGGCTTATCCACGCCCAGACATGTTCCCCTGCCCCCCTCCCCCCCACCCTGTGTGCTGGGGGAAGCAACTGTGGGAGGGGAGGGCAAAAGTCCTGGCCTCGCCTAATATGGTGAAGCCTGGCAAAGTGACCTTCTGATTGGCTAATCAATGTCCAATGCCCCCATTAGCCTTGGGTTGGATACTGATATGAGGGATAAGCAGGTAGCACAGGCTGCTGCTGCCTCCTTTTACATCCTGGATTTGCCTGGAGAGCTTACCAGGAACAGGCTCTAAATGCCTGCATGGGATGAGCCTGCAGAGCCAGCGTGACATCATGCTCAGACTGCACATGGCAAGACATCCTGCCTGCACCTGAGAGCCTCCTGCTAAGACAAGAAGTCCTGGAGATACACAGATCATCCAGAGGAGCCAGGAGACAAGGTCAGAGATTGTCTGTCTCCTTTCCCCAGAAGCCTGGGAAGAATCAAGTCTCAGCAGCTGACAAGACAGAGTCCCACGTGCTTTGGGTACTGTCTGATTTATCCTTTGTGAGTAAATACTTCAAAGCCTTTTCCAGTATAATATTTGCATTTGCCACTTTAAGAAATAAATGCTCTGGTTTTGCCTGTGCCCTGCCTGTATAAATTTCCAACCTGTGCATAAGTTTTCTGGCCAGTTTTAATGTTAATGAACAGCTTCCATAGTTATTAACAATCAACACCTGGATATCAAAATGAATACACATTATTAATTTTGCATCATCCCTCGCAGTACTTCCTTATAAAAATGAAGGTTGGGGTTTTTGTTCCAGTCACATATAGCAAAGGAGGCAGGAATTGTTTGCTATATGGAAAAGGGTTAGGGAGAAGTGGGTTTTATTGGGGATTTTGTTTATTCCTGAGGGAAGACAGACCTTTCCTGTGACTGCTTTATGCTGATGAAAGTGTTATGGATGCCTTTAGGGCTGGGAACTGGAGGCAGAAGAGCTGCATGACCACTGCCATGAACCTGCATGGGATATCTTCCCAGCACAGTATGAACTTGTAGGCTGACTAAATGCCTGCCAAATCCTGCCAAAATTCACATGCTGTTCAAGTGTGCTCTTGGCAGGCTTTCTCAAAGTAACCAATGGTCTTTGATGGTGTTTGCCAGCCTGACTTCAGAAATTTGGCTTTGGCTTCTCTAGAAAATAAAGATGACAGAGAATTCCTACAAGCTATTTTTCATTTGAAGCACTGATTTTGAATAGAATTCTTCTCCTCCTCTTTTTTATTTTTGCTTCCAGATTCAGCCTGCTGTGAGGTTCCCTGTGGGCTGCCTCGGGAAGGATGATTTGCAGCACATGGGTAAGGGGAAGCCTCAGACTTATGAGAGAGGCTGGGGACATCAAAGTGCAGAATAACAGGGCTAGTTTGCCTCACCAGAGACTTTTTCATACATCCTGTTGTCTTAGAAGAGATTCTTTTTCCATGTTATCCCTAAAAGAGGTTTATCTAAGAGAACTTTTAGGATGCTAATGCTAAAAACACCATGATATGTCCTCACCACTGGAAAGTTATTCTTAATATTTAGCAACTTTGGCTGTAATTTGTGCCAATTTCTTCCCATCCAATTCACTATGGACATGGACAGATTTATCTCATTCCACACTGAAGCAATCCCTGTGTACTCATCACCCTGTTTCCATCAATCTTCTTCATATTAAGTACACTTGGTGTGTTTGACTTTAGAATCATAGAATCAAGCAGGTTGGAAGAGACCTCCAAGCTCATCCAGTCCAACCTAGCACCCAGCCCTGCCCAATCAACCAGACCATGGCACTTAGTGCCTCATCCAGGCTTTTCTTCAACATCTCCAGGGATGGTGACTCCACCACCTCCCTGGGCAGCCCATTCCAATGCCAATCACTCTCTCTGCCAACAACTTCCTCCTAACATCCAGCCTAGACCAGGGAGGTGGTGGAGTCACCATCCCTGGAGGTATTCAAGCAAAGCCTGGATGAGGCACTTAGTGCCATGGTCTGGTTGATTGGCCAGGGCTGGGTCCTAGGTTGGTCTGGATGATCTTGGAGCTCACTTCCAACCTGGTTCATTCTATGATTTTGTGACCCTGTCTCTCTTAACGGCAAACCTGCTTGCAACTTGTGTCCTGGGATAGGACAAGAGGCAATGGATGGAAACTGCAGCACAGGAAGTTCCACCCCAATATGAGGACAGACTTCTTAACTGTAAGAGTGACACAGCACTGGCACAGGCTGCCCAGAGAGGTTGTGGAGTCTCCTTGTCTGGAGCCTTTAAATCCCTGTCTGAATGTGTTCCTATGCAACCTGCCCTAGATTCTCTGGCACTGCTCTGGCAGGGGGGTTGGACTAGAACATCTTCAGAGGTCCCTTCCAAACCCTATCATCTTGTGATCTGTTTTCCAAAATACTAGCAATATTATACAGAGCATGGAATAGTGTAGGTATGATATGATATAGTGCAGAGTGTAGTAGTGCAGAGTGTAGTGTATAGTACAGATTTATAAATATAGTCTATATAAAAAGGAATCTTTTCTACATAACCTACAAGAAAGTAGCCACAAAGCTACAGCTACGGAGTTGACATCCTGGGCTGGCTCAGGAGCAGTGTGGGCAGCAGGACAAGGGAGGTTATTCTGTCACTGTGCTCAGCACTGCTCAGGCCACACCTTGAGTGCTGTGTCTAGTTCTGGGCTCCTCAATTCAAGAGAGATGTTGAGGTGCTGGAAGGCATCCAGAGAAGGGCAACAAAGCTGGTGAGGGGCCTGGAACACAAACCCTATGAGGAGAGGCTGAGGGAGCTGGGGGTGTGCAGCCTG
The DNA here is from genome assembly GCF_015220805.1 of Pogoniulus pusillus. Taxonomy (NCBI): domain Eukaryota; kingdom Metazoa; phylum Chordata; class Aves; order Piciformes; family Lybiidae; genus Pogoniulus; species Pogoniulus pusillus. The sequence continues at coordinate 3,109,422 of NC_087277.1, forward strand.
CAGAAGAGGAGGCTCAGGGCAGACCTCATTGCTGTCTGCAGCTCCCTGAAGGGAGGCTGTAGCCAGATGGGGTTGGGCTCTTCTGCCACACAACCAGCAACAGAACAAGGGGACACAGCCTCAAGCTGTTCCAGGGGAGGTCTAGGCTGGATGTTAGGAGGAAGTTCCTGGCAGAGAAAGTGATTGGCATTGGAATGGGCTGCCCAGGGAGGTGGTGGAGTTGCTGTGGCTGGAGGTGTTCAAGCCTGGCTGGGGCACTCAATGCCATGGTCTGGTTGCTTGGCTAGGGCTGGGTGCTAGGTTGGAGTGGATGATCTTGGAGGTCTCTTCCAACCTGGTTGATTCTACGATTCTAAGCAAACTTGCTTCCCTAAAAACACTTAACACACCTAAATCTGTTTTTAAACTTGATAGCCACAGATGTCTACATCTCCTGTGCAACCTGTGCTAGATTCTGTGGTCCTGCTCTGGCAGGAGGGGTGAACTGGAAGGTCCCCAGCAGTGCCTTCCTATTCCTAACACCCTGTGATCTTTCCACGCTTGCAACTCGCACCTTCAGCCACCAGAGGGCAGCAATTCCACACAGCCGTGCTGAAACCTCAGCCTCTGCCGTAAAACACAGGGAAGCAGAAGGGCAAAAATCCCAGCCGCGACAACTTGCCTTATTCTCTCCTCTTCTGTAGGGTTAGTTACTGTGCTGAAGTGCTCTTGAGTAGGAAATAACATCACTTTTCAACAAGATGCAGATGAACCTTTTTTTTCCCCCCACAGATCTTTGTCAAGTTAGAATCATAGTTAGGTTGGAAGGGACCTCAAGGATCAGCCAGTTCTAACCCCCTGCCATAGGCAGGGACACCTCCCACTAGAACAGGTTGCTCAAGGCTTCATCTAACCTGGCCTTGAACACCTCCAGGGAGGTTGTGGAGCACAGAATCACCCAATGTGATCTTTGATCACATTGGGTGATTCTGTGCTCCACAACCTCCCTGGGCAACCTGTGCCAGTGTCTCACCACCCTCACTCTAAAGAACTTCTTCCTAACATCTAGTTTGAATCTCCCCTCTGCCAGTTTAAATCAATTCCTCCTCATCCTGCCATTACAAGACCTTGTCAACAGTCCCTCCCCAGCCTTCCTGTAGCCCCCTTCAGATACTGGAAGGCCTCTCCAAGGTCTCCTTGAAGCCTTCTCTTTTCCAGGCTGCACAGCCCCAACTCTTGTAGCCTGTGTAGATTTACAGCAACCTCACATAAGTTGTTTTTTCCCTTCCTTGGTACAAGTAATATGTAGCAGGTGTACATGCAGTACTCTGGAGGTGCTTTGTCAGGGTACTTCTAGTTCTGCTATGCATTTAATTCAGTTACTCCACGTGGTGTTTGGCTAAGGAGATATGATTTCATAAACACATGTGTTTAAATATTTGTTTTCTTACTGTATGCTGTGTTACAAACAGTGTTGAAATAACAGCATTTATTGAAAGAGTGAAATGGCTTGAACTATGTCTCCAGCAGCAAAAGGAAAGATTCAGGATTTCCTTATGATCTTTGTGGTAATTAAAGTAATGGAATTTTAAAGCCAGTTAAAAAAACTAACTCTGAGTATTTTTTTTCAGTGAAGGTTTAGAGGTGAAATGAAGCTTTCATCAAGTGCTTGAATCACAGACACATCCTGGCTGGCAAAACCCCTCAGGATCACCGACTCCAATCTATAATCCCACTCTGCAACATTCACCTTAAATCGTGTCTCTAAGCACCACATCCAAACCACCCTTAAACACATCCAGGGTTGGTGACTCCACCACCTCTCTGGGCAGCTCATTCCAGCCTTGTTGCAAAGCCTAAGACAACCTGTCTCAGCATGGGTCAGAGATGCTTGTGTTTGTTTCCCCGACAGGAGCATGAGCTGGGGCATGACATGCTTGCTCCCTGACTCTTGGGTCAGGCCAGACAAGGAGCAATGCCTTCAGCACAGAAAGCCTCTGTCTCCTCCTGCCTCTGTGCAACTGAGGCCAGGCTGTCCAGGAAAAAATGCACACAGGATGTATTTTTCCCACCTGTAAGTCCATGGATCACAGTTGCTATGGATTGTGGACCAAGCACATATGGGTATGGCTGTATCAATGCCACCTGTGCTGGTGCGATGTCATAAAGCTGTGCAAAAACATTGCAGGAACTCAGGCTTCCCCACCCCCACCTCCCCAGCTTCCTGAAAAGCACCCAAAGCTCACTCCTGAACACAGGCTTGTCTTCAGTCCCTTGGCTTGACTGCTGCACTTAAAGTATAGGCATAGTTAGCTGGCAAAAGCAAAGAGAAAAACCACTTGAAGGACACATAAAGAAGAAAAACTACTCTGGCTTTGTGCACTGCAGTAAAACCAATCCTTTTTACTCTGCATTTTTAACTCAACAGAACATCTTCCATTCCTGACTGGCATCCAGATGTTCCCTCAGAGCCCAGAATAATCACAGGATGTTAGAGGTTGGAGGGGATCTTCTGAGATCATAAATTCCAACCCCCCTGCCAAAAGCAGGATCACCCAGGGTAGTTTGCACAGGAGTGCATCCAGGTGGGTTTGGAAAGCCTCCAGAGAAGGAGACTCCCCAGCCTCTCTGGGCAGCCTGCTCCAGGGCACTGTCACCCTCACTGTATAGAAATTTCTCCTCATGTTGAGGTGAAACCTTCTCTGTTCAAGTTTTCAGCTGTTGCTCCTTGTCTGACCAGTACTGACCACCAAAAAGAGATTGGTCCCCTCCACTTGACACCTTCCTCTCAGGTATTTACAGACATTGATCAGATCCCCTCTCAGTCTTCTCAAGACTAAACAGCCCCAGGGCTCACAGTCTCTGGTCAGAAGGGAGATGCTCAAGTTCTCTAATCATCCTCGTGGACACTCTCCAACAGGTCCCTGTCTCTCTTGAATTGGGAAGCTCAAAACTGGACACGGTGTTCCAGGTGTGGTCTCACCAGGGCAGAGTAGAGTGGAAGAACCACCTCCCTAGCCCTGATGCACCCCAGCATACCATTGGCTCTCTTGGTAACAAGGGCACCTTGCTGGCTCATGCAGAACTTGCTGTCCACTAGGACTCCGAGGGCTTTCTCCACGGAGCTGCTTTCCAGCAGGGCAACCCCTAACCTGTGTTGGTGCCCGCTGTTGTTCCTGCCCAGATGCTGTAGTTGAGAGATGTTATTCCTCTCCAGACACTATAGATGTTATTCCTCCCTGGATGCTATAGCTGATAGACATTATTCCTCCCTGGAAGCTATAGTTGAGAGATGTTATTCCTCCCTGGATGCTATAGTTGACAGACATTATTCCTCCCTGGAAGCTATAGTTGAGAGATGTTATTCCTCTCCAGACACTATAGATGCTATTCCTCCCTGGATGCTATAGTTGATAGATGTTATTCCTCCCCAGACACTATAGATGTTATTCCTCCCTGGATGCTATAGTTGATAGACATTATTCCTCCCCAGATGCTATAGTTGAGAGATGTTATTCCTCTCCAGACACTATAGATGCTATTCCTCCCCAGATGCTATAGTTGATAGATGTTATTCCTCCCTGGATGCTGTACTTGATAGACATTATTCCTCCCCAGATGCTATAGTTGATAGATGTTACTCCTCCCTGGATGCTATAGTTGATGTTAACCCAATCCTAGTCTCTGGGGTTTTGAATTGCAAGGTTGGGTTTCAGATACTTTGTGGCAGAGCCTTACTTCTGGATATAAGCTGGATGTTAGGAGGAAGTTGTTGGCAGAGAGAGTGATTGGCATTGGAATGGGCTGCCCAGGAAGGTGATGGAGGCACTGACCCTGGAGGTGTTGAAGCAAAGCCTGGATGAGGCACTTAGTGCCATGGTCTATTTAACTGGCTAGGGCTGGATGCTAGGTTGGACTGGCTGAGCTTGGAGGTGTCTTCCAACCTGGTCGATTCCATGATTCTGCAAGCAGTCCAGCCCAGCTGAGCTCCGTGCTGGGATCACTGCCCTGAGAAGACAGAGCCAGACAGTGCTCAAGATGAGAAACTTTCGGTTGGTTTTACCACTGTATTATTTCAGATACCCACGAGATGGTGCTGCTATGCTTTGGGTGAACCTTGCAGCCGGGCTAGAAAGCCTGCGAGGAAAAAGGAGCTGCGAGTTTTGAGCCGGGAATGTCATATTGGTATTTTCTTGACAAGTATAGATGGAGCTTAATTGCAGTGAACAAAACCTTCATCCACGTGGCTCAGTGGAAGACAGTAGAGTACAATAGGCAACCCTTGGTATCTAACACCTCTACGAGGGGAAGCCTAATAGCAATTTCTGAATATCAGATCCACCCTTTCAGTTTATAACAAAAGGTTCCTTTCCAGTGGCATTTCATCTAGATTAAAGCTCTCCCTTGTGGGCCCTACAATAAAGAAAGTCTACCACAACGATGGCAGGATAGAGCTTCTTTTGTTCCTTGCTCTTAAGGATGGACTAACTTGCTCTTGTCATTTATACAGGAACTAATGACCCACTGCTGTTCAAGAAGATAAAGCTAAACCACTCCCTCCTTGTCTTCCATGTGTACAGCTTTGAGGTCACTCTACTGTCAGTAAGTTTGCAGATGACACCAAGCTAGGAGCAGGTGTGGATCTGTTGGAGGCTAGGAGAACCCTGCAGAGGGACCTGGCCAGGCTGGATGGGTAGGCAGAGGCCAACGGGGTGAGATTTAACAAGGCCAAGTGCAGGGTTCTGCACTTTGGCCACAACAACCCCAAGCAGTGCTACAGGCTGGGGACAGAGTGGCTGAGAGCAGCCAGGCAGAGAGGGACCTGGGGGTGCTGGGAGAGAGTAGCTGAAGATGAGGCAGCAGTGTGCCCAGGTGGGCAGGAGAGCCAATGGCATCCTGGGCTGGCTCAGGAGCAGTGTGGCCAGCAGGACAAGGGAGGTTCTTCTGCCTCTGTACTCGGTACTGCTCAGGCCACACCTTGAGTGCTGTGTCCAGTTCTGGGCCCCTCAATTCAAGAGAGATGTTGAGGTGCTGGAAGGTGTCCAGAGAAGGGCAATGAGGCTGGGGAGGGGCCTGGAGCACAGCCCTGTGAGGAGAGGCTGAGGGAGCTGGGAGTGTGCAGCCTGCAGCAGAGGAGGCTCAGGGCAGAGCTCATTGCTGTCTACAACTACCTGAAGGGAGGCTGTAGCCAGGTGGGGTTGGGCTCTGCTGCCAGGCAAGCAGCAACAGAACAAGGGGACAGAGTCTCAAGTTGTGGCAGGGGAGATCTAGGCTGTCCTTACCAGAGGCTCAGACTGTAGGTTTATGCAGCTTGCCATGAGCACCATGACCATGCAGTTGCAGTCTACTTGTATTGTCATTCCTGAGTGAAGTGACAAGAGCCTGCTCAGGAAGCTATGTTTCTGGGGATTTGATGGATAGGCATCAAGGAATTCTGGAGAGCAGGAGAAACCTTTTCAATGATAGAGTTTCAAATGCTGGAATAGGCTTCCTAAGGAGGTGTTTGAACCACCATGCCTGGAGGTGTTTAAATGACACATGGAGGTGATGCTAAAGGACAGGATTTAGCACCAGACTTGGTACACTTAGATAATGGTTGGACTTGATATTAAAGGCCTTTTCCAACTGAGATGATTCTATGATTCTATGAAAATTCTTTGGGAAAACTAGAGGAGATGAATCCTCCTGTGCTGTCTGCCAGCTCTCCCACATGCCAACTGTCTTCATCCACCTGTCCAAAGACATAAGCAGATTGTCCAGCAGTCAGAGGAAGCTCTAGTTCATGCTGCATGCAGGGACCAGTGATAGGATTGTAGCTATATTGAACTATGACAGTTCAAAGCTTTCCCAATTGCTGTCCTGGATCTGCAGGACGATCATAGAATCAGCCAGGTTGGAAGAGACCTCCAAGGTCATCCAGTCCAACCTAGCACCCAGCCCTAGCCAGTCATCTAGACCATGATACCTCTTTGTCTGCTGCCAGTCCCTTGCTGTGTCCTTCTCTATAAGAAAGCAGCACCCAGGACTGTCCTGTGCCCAAGCTGACCTCGAGGGTCTCTGAAACCAATTCTGCAGTTGGCTTGCCTGTGCTCTAGAGAGTTGCATGTTTTCTCTGCAATACCTTTTTACTTCTGCCAAAGCATTTTATGCCATTTCCCTCATGGCTTTTAGTTTGTGTTCTGCATCTTGAGTTTAAAGACAGTCTGTGGCTCTGAGGCTTGGATGACAGAATTTTGCTCCTCTGCCATTTGTGTTAGTTGCCCTTTCAGATCAGCATTTTGAGCTTGAACTTTTTCTGCCTAGTGCATCAGCCCACAGAGGCAAGAAGTTTCTTCAGCCAGTTTGTTGTTCAACATCTCTCATCTCCACAAGCTGCAGCTCTGACTCCTCACACCTATGGCTGAGGGGGCTCACAGAATATGAGCTCTCTTTCTCTGCTGTCAGTTGGGCCTGGAGCTTCTCAGCTGCCTGCTGTAAAATTTCATTCTGCTGGTTCTGTGCCAGCAAAGCTCTGGCAGGCTCTCACTTTTATCCAGCACTCTGCTGAGGAAACAGTTTCATGCACAGTTCCTCAGCAGAGCTTTGGATGGGCAGTGGCACCTGGAATCAAGTGCTCAGTGGCGTCCTGGAGATGCCTGCATCCTGTTTTCAGGCATCTGATGAAGGCAGCTAGATTAGCATTTTTGCAGCTGGAGCCTCTCTGCCTCCTTGCACATCTCTGGAGAGCTTCTCCATCTCAGGAGGCAGTCCTCTATCTCCAGGCTGCCCAGGGTACACTGCATACGGGTGTTCCACTCCAGAAGCTGGCTGCTGTTGGCTGCATGTGTTCTGAGAAAGCACCAGATATTCCTCCACAGGGCCTGGACCCAGGAGCAGAGCATCTACCACAGCCTGGCATGCTGCCTGCTGCTCGGCACTGTGACTTTTGGGAGATGCCCTGTAGTGTCAAACACAAAGGCCAAGGCTTGCTCTGGTGGTAGCCTTTGCCAGGGCCTATTTTCCTCGGGGGAACAGGAGCTCTGCATCTTCTAATGGTCTTACTTCCCAGGAGGGATTTCAAGATTCATTCTTTACTTGCCATCAGCAGGCAATGTCCAGGCACTTCCTGGCCAGCATGGCCTCAGTGCACCGAGCAGTAGCTTCAGCGGATGAGACTCAGGGCAGACCTCATTGCTGTCTGCAGCTACCTGCAGGGAGGCTGTAACCAGATGGGGTTGGGCTCTGCTGCCAGGCAAGCAGCAACAGAAGAAGGGGACACAGTCTCAAGTTGTGCCAGAGGAGGTCTAGGCTGGATGATAGGAGGAACTTGTTGGCAGAGAGAGTGATTGGCATTGGACTGGGCTGCCCAGGGAGGTGATGGAGTCACTGTCCCTGGAGGTGTTGAAGCAAAGCCTGGATGAGGCACTTAGTGCCATGGTCTGGTTGATTGTCTAGTTCTGGGTGCTAGGTTGGACTGGATGATCTTGGAGGTGTCTTCCAACCTGCTTGATTCTCTGATTCTCTTGCCAGAACACTTTGCAGAGCTAATAAAGAACATAGTTTCCTTTAATGCTATATATTGCTGGCAAAGAAACCTGAGCTCACAAGCTCTTTTTGCTGAAACATCTTATTTGTCTGCAAATGTCAGCCTGCACCAGCTCCCATTTGGAAGAGATTAATGGCCATGAGAGTGTGCAGTAACTCTGCCTTATGAAACACATTTCATCAGGCTCTACCATAGCTCCGCTCCTACCTGCATGGATTATTTTGGTCAGAACCGAGATCTCACTGGCAGGCTGATGACATATGTACCAGCACAGATATATTCTGAAGATCACTATCTGAAGACACCACTCATGTCTGATGCTGCTGGACCTGAAGCTGTTAAAGGTTATGTCTGTGAAGGCAAGGAGTCTCACTTACTATGGTCATTCACCATGGCCTCAGAACTGATACAGTTTCCAGACTTCTTAAATATCTGAACTCTTGGGAGATTAAGAAAGAGATGTATCCACAGCATGTTGCCACTTTATTCCCACCTGCTTGGTTCTATGGTTCTACGAGCCAGCAGTGTGCATTTGCAGCCTGAAGGGCCAACCAGATCCTGGACTGTGTCAGCAGAATTGTGGCCAGCAGGTGGAGGGAGGAGATTCTCCCCCTCTACTCCACTCTGCTGAGACCCCACCTGGAGTTCTGCATCCAGTTCTGGAGCCCCCATTATAAGAGGGATGTGGAGATGCTGGAGCGTGTCCAGAGATGGCCACAAGGATGCTCAGAGGGCTACAGCAGCTCTGCTATGAGGACAGACTGAAAGAGTTGGGGTCTTCTGCCAGGCAACCAGCAACAGAAGAAGGGGACACAGTCTCAAGTTGTGCCAGGGCAGGTCTAGGCTGGATGTTCCTGACAGAGAGAATGATTGGCATTGGAATGGGCTGCCCAGGGAGGTGGTGGAGTCACCGTCCCTGGAGGTGTTGAAGCCAAGCCTGGCTGGGGCACTTAGTGCCGTGGTCTGGTTGATTGGACAGGGCTGGGTGCTAGGTTGGACTGGATGATGTTGGAGGTCTCTTCTAACCTGGCTGATTCTCTGATTCTATGAAAGCAGACAGGAGCTTCCCGAGCCCATCTAGTGGACAAGTGCTATAACTGAACCTTTTTTCCCCCAGTTTAATTGTTATATAGACTCAATCTTGGAGGTCTCTTCCAACCTGGTTGATTCTATGATACATTTCAGGTTTTCTGTATTGTGAGGATGTACCTTCCACCAGCTAGAGGCTGATGGCCTCTAGTTGCTGTGGCCAAGAGATAATACATTTTGTGCCTAGGTGCCATCAGCCTAGCAGAATGAATAAGTCTTTAGACTAAAATGATAAATGGTACCATATCCCCTGAACAGTTTACAGTGTCTTTTTCATTTTTCATTTCTGTGTAATTCTTGACCTCATGCAGCCAAATTTGTCAAAATGAGGAATATTCACAGAATCATGGAATGGTTTGAGTTGGAAAGGACCTCCAAAGGTCACCCAGTCCAGTGCCTCTGCAGTGAGCAGGGACATCATCCTGCTCAGAGTGGGTTGCTCAGAGCCTTGTCAAGCCTGACCTTGAATGTTTCCAGCAATGGGGCCTCAACTGCCTCCCTTTAAATTCATCTGCCCTTTCTTCAGAAGAGCTGTGGCTGCTCTTGCTTCTTCTTTAGCTTGTTCTGTCCTGCACAGGCCTGCTCTTCACTTGGCCCTTTCCTCTTTCTTTCTCTCCTCACAGGGCTGTGTTCCAGGCCCCTCCCCAGCCTTGCTGCTCTTCTCTGGACATGTTCCAGTACCTCAACATCTCTCTTGAATTGAGGAGCCACTCGGTCCTCAGCCTGTGGTGCTGCTTGGGGCTGTGGTGGCCAAAGTGTAGAACCCTGCACTTGGCCTTGTTCAATCTCATCCCATTGACCTCTGCCCACCCATCCAGCCTGTTAAGGTCCCTCTGCAGGGCTCTCCTACCTTCCAACAGGTCAACACCTGCACCTACCTTGGTATCATCTGCAAACTACTGGTGATCTGGATGAGGGGATTGAGTCCAGCATCAGTAAAACATATTGAACAGGACTGTACCCAGCACTGATCCCTGGGGCACAGCACTAGTGCCAGCTGGATGTGGCACCATTCATCACCACTCTCTGGGCCCAGCCCTCCAGCCAGTTCTTGACCCATACCAGAGTGAATCTGTCCAAGCCATGAGCTGCCAGCTTGGCCACTCGCTGGTTGTGGCAGACGGTGCCAAAGGCTTTGCTGCAGCCCAGGTAAAATGAAAGAAGGTAGCATTGAATTGCCTTTGGAAAAGCAGAACTTTAAGACAGAGAGGAAAAAAGGAGAGAGAAAAAGAAAGTGTATCTCTGCATGTAGTCTTGATTTGGTTATCTTAGAAGACAGAACCACGGAGGCATGCTGAGGGGGACAGTCAGGTGGCACAGCTCTAAGAGAACTGACCTCTGGGCATAACAGTTCTGAAGACCATGATTGAAACTCACACCAGTTAATGTCTAGCGTGAAATCTGGTTTGGAGGGAGGGGATGTAAACAAATCCAACCTAACAAAAAATAGCCTGGCAAGGATGAACTCAGTGGAAAGGAAAAGTGCTGCAAGAGACTCTGAGGTAATGGCATATAGCACAATTCCCTCTGCCTGCTCCTAGCTGCCTGTAGGTAAGCTTTATTCTGAACCTTTATTCACGAGCTCTGTTGCATACCCTTTGATAGTTCATGTGGTTCTTACAGCCTTTTCAGTTTCCTGTTGCAGCTTGGAGCATTAACATCTTTCTGATAGGCAGAAATGCCACATGTCACATTCTCTCTCTCAACCTGCTGGTCTACTTTTAAGTGATAGTGCACATGCATATAGAATCATAGAATCAACCAGGTTGGAAGAGCCCTCCAAGCTCATCCAGTCCAACCTAGCACCCAGCCCTGTCCAATCAACCAGACCATGGCACTAAGTGCCTCAGCCAGTCTGTTCTTGAACATGTCCTTCCCAGAGAGAGTGATTGGCATTGGAATTGGCTGCCCAGGGAGGTGCTGGAGTCGCTGTGCCTAGAGGTGTTCAAGCAAAGCCTGGCTGGGGCACTTAGTGCCATGGTCTGGTTGACTGGCTAGGGCTGGGTGCTAGGTTGGACTGGCTGAACTTGGAGGTCTCTTCCAACCTGGCTGATTCTATGATTCTATTCCATGGATGCCCCCAGGATTCTAAGATTCTTTCATACAGGTTATTCCATATCTCTCTATTGACAGAGAAAGGACATTAGACTGGATCTGAGTTGATCTCTTACCTCTATCCCTCTGTTACAGGTTACTACATAACCTCAAGCCCATCTATGCCAACAAGGAAAGAGACAAAGTTTGTTACTTCCTAGCCAGCAGCCTGAAAAGCTCTGGCAAAGGCTGGATGTGTCTCTCCACTGCTGCAGTACGAGTGCCACATTAGCACCAGTGAATGCTTACTTGTGACGATGAGCTTCCAACAGCTGCAGCAGCCTGCTTTTACCACAGAGAGCTGCAAAATCCTTAGGTGGGTGCTGTGCTTTGGCAGAGGCCAAGGCCTAGCTGTTGGTTTGTACTGGGTAAATTAAGGTTTAACCCTCCAAACTTGGTATACAGAGTCATTGGGCAGCATAATTTGATCCATGAGCCCTTTGTTCTGTTCACTAAGCTCATGTTGGCTGCTGACTTCGACCAAATGGTGCCCCACAAAATCATGCAGGCTGGTGCCATGGTCTAGCCTTGTGCTCTGTGGTAATGGGTTGGACTTGATGATCTGTGAGGTCTCTTCCAACCCTGATGATACTGTGATACTGTCTCAAACTCTGTAGTGTCATGCTCCCATTTTGGGCTAACTGGCAAAACAATTCCCAGTCACAGAGGTGCTGGATATCCTAAAGCCCTAAAGGACAACTTGGCCAGGTAAAAATAGGTGCATGCAATATTTTGGCTGCAGTTTTAAAGCAGCTCTAAAATGTTATTACTTTATTTAAGGCTCCCAGCTGAACCCAGATTTATCAGTCTGCAGGGAGAGGCATCTTCTCATAAGAGCTCAGCAGTAAGCAGACAGCAAACTACATTACTTGAATGAAAAAGTGAAGTGTCATATGAGCTCCACTCCACTGGAAATGGATTAAAACACAGCCTGTGGCCTTCTCACTAAATCACAGAAGACACTCACTGCTGTGAATTTTATTTCCCCCAGTTTTAAAAAGGAACCATTCCTACTAAAAATTCTCTCTCTTTCTCTCTCTCTTTCTCTTTTCTTTCTTTCTTTCTTTCTTTCTTTCTTTCTTTCTTTCTTTCTTTCTTTCTTTCTTTCTTTCTTTCTTTCTTTCTTTCTTTCTTTCTTTCTTTCTTTCTTTCTTTCTTTCTTTCTTTCTTTCTTTCTTTCTTTCTTTCTTTCTTTCCTTCCTTCCTTCCTTCCTTCCTTCCTTCCTTCCTTCCTTCCTTCCTTCCTTCCTTCCTTCCTTCCTTCCTTCCTTCCTTTCCTTCCTTCCTTCCTTCCTTCCTTTCCTTCCTTCCTTCCTTCCTTCCTTCCTTCCTTCCTTCCTTCCTTCCTTCCTTCCTTCCTTCCTTCCTTCCTTCCTTCCTTCCTTCCTTCCTTCCTTCCTTCCTTCCTTCCTTCCCTTTCCTCCTTTCTTTCTTTCCTACTTTCTCTGTGTGGCTCACCTCCAGCTAAAGCAAGTGTGTCTCCAAGGGACAGAGCAGCCCAGGATATGCAAAGAGCTCTTGTTCATGTTCAGTGCTGAGGGGCTGGGAAGGTTGTGCTCTCCTTGGAAACAACGGTGCCTGCTGAGTCTTCTCCTTAGCAAGAGGGAATGACACCACCTGGCTTCTCTCTGCCCTTAGCAAGATGAAGCCTCTGAAGCAGCCCAGAAAGCCAACCAGAGCCTGGGCTGCTTTAAGAGAAGTGTGGGCAGCAAGGAGAGGGGAGTGAGCTTCACACTGATGTGACCCCACCTGGAACACTGTGTCCAGTTTTGGAGTCCCTATGACAAGAGGGCTATGGATGTGCTGGAAGGTGTCCAGAGAAGGACCACGAGGATGATCACAGGGCTGGAGCTGCTCTGCTGTGAGGACAGACTGAGAGAGTTGGGGCTGTTCAATCTGGAGAGCAGAAGGCTCCCAGGTGCCCTCATTGTGGCCTTTCAGAATGTTAAGGGGGTTACAAGAAAGCTGGGGATGTCAGGTATGACTGAGGGGAATAGTAGAAAGCTAGAAATGGGTAGATTCAGACTGGATGTTAGGAAGAAGTTCTTCAGCATGACATTGGTGAGAGCCTGGAATGGGTTGCCCAGGGAGGTGTTGGAAACTTCATCCTTGGAGGTGTTTAAGGCCAGGCTGGATGAGGCTGTGGGCAGTCTGATCTACGGTAGGGTGTCCCTGCCCTTGGAGGGGGGTTGGAACTAGATGCACATTGCTTACTGAATAGTGAGCACAGGGCAGTACAAAGCCAATAGACAGCAGCAGACAGATCTGCCCTGAGTGACCCATCAGGACACTCACTAAAGCACACACTCAATCCAAAGACAAAGTTCAGAGGTGATGTGATTACAGCTTTGTAAGTTCTTTGCCTGGAGAAGAGCAGGCTCAGGGCAGACCTCATTGCTGTGTACAACTACCTGAAGGGAGGCTGTAGCCAGGTGGGGTTGGGCTCTTCTGCCAGGCAACCAGCAACAGAACACGGGGACACAGTCTCAAGTTGTGCTGGGAGAGGTCTAGGCTGGATGTTAGGAGGAAGTTGTTGGCAGAGAGAGTGATTGGCATTGGAATGGGCTGCCCAGGGAGGTGGTGGAGTCCCTGGAGGTGTTGAAGCAAAGTCTGGATGAGGCACTTAGTGCCATGGTCTGGTTGACTGGCTAGGGCTGGGTGCTAGGTTGGACTGGATGATCTTGGAGGTCTCTTCCAACCTGGTTGATGCTATGATTCTGTGACTCCACAAGAAACAGACAGGCTGGGCAGTGCTTTGCCCTGTGTGCCCTGTCACTGTTTTGCTGCAGCAGTAGCAGGGAGCTCAGGGATTTGTTTATTCCCTGCATGTGGAGCTCTCCAGATTTTTCTGATGTGATTGGTTCAGATGCAGGTAGGTGGCTTTCAAGAGGGATTTTTCTGCTCAAAGGGATTGCATTTTGAGCTGAACAGATAGCCTTGGACATAATTAACTCTTACAGCTTTCTTTTAGACTCTATCAGAGTCGGACTTGTATTGTGTCTGCAGCCCAACAGACTGAATTTCACAGCAAGCTGGAAAACACCCTCCCCAAATTAATTTCATATGTGATGATAATTTTTGGCAATATCCCCTACTGAACAGAAAACTGCTTTTTGAATCTTGGAGTTTAAATAGATTTCTCCCCCTTCCTCAGTTGTGCCCTGAGTTTAAATGTCGTCCCACAGCTGAGCCTACCTTCTTGATGCAAAGCTTAGTGGAAAAGCCTGGATTGCAAAGTCCATGAGTGTGAGCCATATCCAAGCTCTGAAAATATTGACACTATTTGATTCTGATTTTGAGTGTAATCATGCACTTCCACTGTCTGCCATTAGTGAGCCATGTAAACATGTATTGACTGACATGTAAGAAGGGAAAATACTCCTTCACAGTAAAAGTCAGCTGTGCTCAGACAGATCTCACTGGCACACAAAACTGGCAGTGCGACCAGACTTCAGCAGATGTAGAATCATTGAATCACAGAGTGGTTTAGGTTGGAAAGGAGCTCAAAGATCATCCAGCTCTAACCCCCTGCCATAGGCAGGGACACTTCCCACTAGAACAGGTCACTCAAGGCCTCATCCAACCTGGCCTTGAACACCTCCAGGGAGGTTGTGGAGCACAGAATCACCCAACGTGATCTCTGATCACATTGAGTGATTCTGTGCTCCACAACCTCCCTGGGCAACCTGTGCCAGTGTCTCACCACCCTCACTCTAAAGAACTTCTTCCTAACATCCAGTTTCAATCTCCCCTCTGCCAGTTTAAACCCATTCCTCCTCATCCTGTCACAACCAGACCTTGTCAATAGTCCCTCCCCAGCCCTCCTGTAGCCCCCTTCAGATCCTGCAAGGCCACTCCAAGGTCTCCTCAAAGCCTTCTCTTCTCCAGGCTGCACAGCCCCAACTCTCTCAGTCTGTCCTCACAGCAGAGCTGCTGCAGCCCTCTCAGCATCTTGGTGGCCTCCTCTGCACTGGCTCCAACACTTCCATGTCCTGCTTGTGCTGGGGGCTCCAGAACTGTTCACAGGACTGCAGGTGGGGTGTGAGGAGAGGAGAGCAGAGCCAAGGGGCAGAATCCCCTCCCTTGCCCTGTGCCCACACTGCTCTTGCTGCAGCCCAGCACAGGGTTGTGTCTGGGCTGCACTCACACTGCAGGCTCCTGTGGAGCTTTGCATCAGCCCAGACCCCCAGGTCCTGTTCCTCAGGGCTGCTCTCAGCCATTCCCCACCCAGTCTGTACATCATGGAGCGAAGAACATGTGGAGAATATTTACATAACCTCTGGGATATGTCCATGATAACAGAACAAATAGCATAAAAACCAAGACAAACTGATCATGTAGTAGCCCCCACAGCTACTTTTAGTTCTAGACCGAAATATTACACAACTGTGGTAGTTTGAGGGATCCTTGGTCCCTCAACAACCTATTTCAAAGATGAAATGGAAAAAGCAATAAAGAATAAAGCACTGATAAAACAGATAACTGCTCTAAGGGATAAGGGAGAGGCAGATATTTGACTTCAAAAAGAATTCCCAGCACTGTCCCACTTGATAATCCTGCCCCAAGTCAGAGATGTGTGATCTGGATGGGAGCACAGCCAGATGAGACACACAGACAGATGAAAAGCAGCTCTCAGAGGCTTGCTGTCAAAAAGGTGTCTCAAGTAGAGTCCCAGGGGAGCATGTCCAGAGCTAATATTTTCATTAGCCACCTGGATGATGGAAGAGAAAGCCTGCTTATGAAATTTGCTGACAGCTCAGAGCCAGGATGGATGGCAAGCAGGATGTGGGACAGGATCAGAATTCCAAATTACCTTGGTGCATTGGAGTGAGGGACGGAAGGAGAGGGAGAGGGGCAAGGGAGAAACTGCACTTGAAGAAGAGAAAGAACATAAATACAAAGTGGAGACTAACTGCCTAGACTATCACAGCAGGAAAGGATATGGATCAGACACTGGCTGCAGGCCTGCCTGTGCTAGACTCCTGTCACCTAAGAGGCATGTTACACACTGGGAGCTATTAATGGGGGACAAAACATAAGTCCAGAGGAAATCCATCATTGTTAACCATGTTCTAGCTCAGAGAGATTCCTCTAAGTACAGGTGGAAGGTGAAATTATTCAGTTACTTCTTTAGGGAGCTCAGTCAATCTTTGATAGCTGAAACATCCCTCTGGAAAAACATGGGTAAAGCACAGGGTTGTCTTTCTGCTCAGTCCCGTGGCAGTGATGCTGTTAGCTGCTGAAAATGAGCTGTTTTCCATTTCAGAGTCTGGTTTGCAAGACTTTGTGTGACTTGGAAATATAAAGAGGAATTGGCACTGAGGTTAAAGAAGACCTAGATTCTTGGCATCCCTCCCTTTTAATTTTTGACTCTTTCAGCCCAGCCACCCCCACACCTGGCAAAGTCAATACTTGAAGCACTGCTTGCTTTCAGTTGCATCATCTTATACTTTGTTAAAAAACAACAACCAAAACCCAAAATGCCCAAAGAAACCCAGTCAAATCAAACCACCCCCACCTCCACAAACCTTCACTCCACCACTTTTAGGGAGGTGGTGGAATTGTTGTCCCTGGAGGTGTTGAAGCAAAGCCTGGATGAGGCACTTAGTGCCATGGTCTGGTTGATTGGCTAGGGCTGGGTGCTAGGTTGGCCTGGCTGAGCTTGGAGGTCTCTTCCAACCTGCTTGGTTCTATGACTCTGTGAAACCAACCCAAAACTCCACAGCAAAACTCATAGAGATCCTGATTTAAATATGCTTTGAAATAATACCTTAAATATTTCTAGCTAGCTCAGACATGGAGGAGTACTACTTAATCCCCTTCAGGAGAATGTAGTTCTAGCTTCCCATATGAAAAAGATTGCTTTGGTTTTGTGTTCCTGGCCCAGAAAGAGTCATTTTCAAATCCTCTCAGATTGTCATTAATCTCTGGGTGCTGCTTACCTCGGCTTTGTCATTTAGGCACTGGCACTTGATGTATACTTGATAGTCACATTCATATTCATTGTGACAGCTGAGGAAAACACACCACTAAACTCTGCAGCTAAGGCAATTTATTTTCTGTACCCATAAAAAGGTATAAAGCAACATTTATATTCTGTGTGCTTTCCCTTGCCTGCATAAATGAACCCTGGGGACAATTATCAGCCCAGAGCAGGTAAAACATCCTTCTTTTCTCTGTTTAAACTTTAAATGTAGATGAAATCATACTTTCATCTGTGCCCATGAACAGAAGCTGAGAGGTCAGCATGCCTTACTCATCACAAGCAGCACACAATGCTGCACGTCCATGGACCTGCAGAAACTCAACAAATAGCATTCTTGTATGAAAGAAACTCTCAGTGTGATACACATAGTTGGAGTGAGCATTGTTCTCTTCTAGGCTGTTGATTCTTGAATATTTACTGACTAAATACTACCACACAGAAGTGATTTACATTTGAGGTAATCATAGAATTCTCCTGAAGGGGATTAAGTAGAACTCCTCCATGTCTAAGCCAGCTTGAAATATTTAAGGTATTATTTCAAAGCATATTTAAATCAGGATCTTGATGAGTTTTGTTGTGGAGTTTTGGGTTGGTTTCATAGAACCATTGAATCAGAGAGGTTGGAAGAGACCTCTAAGATCATCCAGTCCAACCTAGCACCCAGCCCTGGCCAGGCAACCAGACCATGGCACCAAGTGCCTCATCCAGGCTTTGCTTCAACACCTCCAGGGACAGCGACTCCACCACCTCCCTGGGCAGCCCATTCCAATGCCAATCACTCTCTCTGGCAACAACTTCCTCCTAACATCCAGCCTAGACCTCCCCTGGCACAACTTGAGGCTGTGTCTCCTTCTTCTGTTGCTGCTTGCCTGGCAGCAGAGCCCAACCCCACCTGGCTACAGCCTCCCTGCAGGCAGTTGTAGACAGCAATGAGCTCTGCCCTGAGCCTCCTCTGCTGCAGGCTGCACACCCCCAGCTCCCTCAGCCTCTCCTCACAGGGCTGTGGTCCAGGCCCCTCGCCTGCATTGTTGCCCTTCTCTGGACACATTTCAGTACCTCAACATCTCTCTTGAATTGAGGAGCCCAAAACTGGACACAACACTCAAGGCACCCAGCAACAGAAGAAGGGGCCCAGTCTCAAGTTGTGCTGGGGGAGGTCTAGGCTGGATGTTAGGAGGAAGTTGTTGTCAGAGAGAGTGATTGGCATTGGAATGGGCTGCCCAGGGAGGTGATGGAGTCACTGTCCCTGGAGGTGTTCAGGAAAAGCCTGGATGAGGCACTTGGTGCCAAGGTCCAGTTGACTGGATAGGGCTGGGTGCTAAGTTGGACTGGATGAGCTTGGATGTCTCTTCCAACCTGGTTTGTTCTATGATGCTAAGTAATATTAGCTATTTATTTAAATAATACTAGATATTATATATTTAAAATAATGTATCAATACAATATGATTATTATATTAATTAATATTAAGAATATTAATAAAAAAAGATGTCTTTATAAATCTAAGGTAGGGTGTCCCTGCCCATGGCAGGGGGGGTTTGGAACTAGACGAGCCTTGTGGTGCCTTCCAACCCTGACTGATTCCATCAGTCTGTGATACTAAATAAATCAGAGCTATTCTCCAGTAGAAGTAAGAGGTCTCAATACAAGTGAATGATAGTAATCAGAGTTACTTGTTGTCATGTTTGGATTCAGGGAACTTATTGCTTTATCAAACCAGGGCCTGCTGCTTTCTGGTTTCTTTGCTAAGTGACAGCAGCTTGTAGCTGATGGACCAATAAATTTCAGGTACTTACAGGAAAAACACCACCAAAACAAACAAACCTTTTACAGTAGGAACTATTTTCCCCCAAGATTCTCCCTGAATTATCCAACACAATCCAATGAAAACACCAAGTGAACCTTTTACAGTAGGAACTATCTTCCACCAAGATTCTCCCTGAATTATCCAACACAATCCAATATGAACCTTCTATAGTTAGGAACTATTTTTTTCCCCAAGATTCTCCCTGAATTATCCAACACAATCCAATATGAACCTTCTATAGTTAGGAACTATTTTTTTCCCCAAGATTCTCCCTGAATTATCCAACACAATCCAATGAAAACACCAAATGAGCCTTTTACAGTAGGGACTATTTTCCCCCAAGATTCTCCCTGAATTATCCAATGCAACCCAATATGAATCTTTTGGTTAGGAACTACTTTTCCCCCAAGATTCTCCCTGAACTATCCAACACAATCCAATGGAAACACCAAATGAGCCTTTTACAGTAGGAACTATCTTCCACCAAGATTCTCCCTGAATTATCCAACACAATCCAATGAAAATACCAAATGAGCCTTTTACAGTAGGGACTATTTTTCCCCAAGATTCTCCCTGAATTATCCAATGCAACCCAATATGAATCTTTTGGTTAGGAACTACTTTTCCCCCAAGATTCTCCCTGAACTATCCAACACAATCCAATGAAGACACCAAATGAACCTTTTACAGTAGGAACTATTTCCCCCCAAGATTCTCCCTGAACTATCCAACACAATCCAATGAAGACACCAAATGAACCTTTTACAGTAGGAACTATTTCCCCCCAAGATTCTCCCTGAACTATCCAACACAATCCAATGAAGACACCAAGTGGACCTTTTACAGTTAAGAACTATTTCCCCCCAAGATTCTCCCTGAACTATCCAACACAATCCAATGAAGACACCAAATGAACCTTTTACAGTTAGGAACTATTTCCCCCAAGATTCTCCCTGAACTATCCAACACAATCCAATGAAGACACCAAATGGACCTTTTACAGTAGGAACTATTTCCCCCCAAGATTCTCCCTGAACTATCCAACACAATCCAATGAAGACACCAAATGGATCTTTGACAGTTAGGAACTATTTCCCCCCAAGATTCTCCCTGAACTATCCAACACAATCCAGTGAAGACACGAAATGGACCTTTTACAGTTAGGAACTATTTTCCCCCAAGATTCTCCCTGAATTATCCAACACAATCCAATGAAAACACCAATAAACTACCAAAACCCCCCTTTTGGAAAACCAGCCTTTTAAAACCCAAACAGTAAAACCAGTGAAGAATATCTGAGGACCTCATTGATCTCACTCGAGTTGGGTTTTTATTGAGTTTAAGAGAGCTAAGTAATTGCAACCATAATAAGTGACTCTTCAGAATCACTTCTGCTCTGCTTTACAACTACCCAGGAGAACACAAAACTAACTAATGGAAGGGACTGCCTGCAGCATTTTTAGCTTCTCTGTAGGCAGCACAGACTATGCCAATGCAACTATTTCAATAAAGTTAAGTACAGGCTCATCCCTGAACCTCAATGCATCTCTAACCATCCAGAATGCCAATATTTGGACTCTTATCCCAGTCCCAGCACAGAGAAGCTTGTTTAAAAGTAAATGTCTGAATACTCAGCAGTGGTTTTGGTGTGGAGGCAGGGAATTAACATGGCTGAGTCAGGGGAGGTTTAGATTGGACATTAGGAAAAAGTTTTTTCATGGAGAGAGTGGTCAGGGACTGGAATGAGCTGCCCTGGGAGGTGGTGGAGTTGCCCTGATGTGTGTTTGTTTGGATGTAGTGCTTGGGGATATGATTTAAGGTGAATATTGTAGAGTAGGGCTCTAGGTTGGACTTGGCAATCCTGAGGGGCTTTGCCAGCCTGCATCTTGCTGTGATTCTGTGGCCTTCAAGTTCATTGAGTTCAACTGTTAACCTACCTCTGCCAGGTCCACCACTAAACTATATCACTAAGCACCACATCTACTCATCATTTAAATACCTCCAGGGATAGTGATTCAATCACTTCTCTGGACAGCCTGTTCCCTTTCAGGGAAGAAATGATCCCTAGCATCTGATCTAAACCTTCCTCCTGAGCAACCTGAGGCTGTTTCCTCTCGTCCTATCACTTATTAATTGGGAGAGGACAGACACCCACTTCATCACAGCAATAAAAACCTGACTGCACTAACTTTGTGTTGCCCTGAAAAACACAAGTGGGAAGGAAACCAAGAGTTGTTTATGTTGTCCTCTTAGAAATTGCAGTTGAAGGACAAAGCAAGTGGCAGAAATCTCACTTGTCACTAAGAATCACCAAGAAGAAGGAATTTTGTTACTGAGTGTGGTAGGTACCACTGACCCTCCCCAAGCACCAAGGGCCCAAAGCTTGCTAGAAGATCAGCTTGATGCCACCTGGACACTAGCTGGGCCCAGAAGTTCCTTTGTTCTGGCCCTCCAACTAGTTAATGAATTGGCCAGCAGGGTGTAAAAATAATCTTGCTATGGAGAGACAGGGATGCTCTGCACACAGAAGCAGTCTGGCAATCAGATCTTCTCCATTTTCTCCTCCTAGAACAGGACTTTGTCTGAGAGGTCCTCACCTGTCCTTGGTGAGCATAGGCATTTGTATAACCTGGGTAGCAGTGGGGAGGTTTTCCTTTCACAGACTTACAGAATCATAGAATCAGTCAGGGTTGGAAGGGACCACAAGGAGCACCCAGGTCCAACCCCCCTGCCATGCCCAGGGACACCCTACCCTAGAGCAGGCTGCACACAGCCTCAGCCAGCCTGGCCTTAAACACCTCCAGCCATGGGGCCTCAACCACCTCCCTGGGCAACCCAGTCCAGCCTCTCACCACTCTCCTGCTCAACAACTTCCTCCTCACCTCCAGTCTGACTCTCCCCACCTCCAGCTTTGCTCCTTTCCCCCTAGCCCTGTCACTCCCTGATAGCCTAAAAAGTCCCTCCCCAGATTTTTTGGAGGCCCCTTCAGATCCTGGAAGGCCACAAAAAGGTCAGTTCAAAGCCTCCTCTTCTCCACACTGCGCAGCCCCAACTCTTGCAGTCTGTGCTCACAGCAGAGCTGCTGCAGCCTCTGAGCATCCTCCTGGCCCTGCTCTGGACACACTCCAGCACATCCATATCTGTCTTGTAACAGAAGCTCCAGAACTGGATGCTGTACTCCAGGTGGGGTCTCAGCAGAGCAGAGTAGAGGAGGAGAATCACCTCCCTGGCCCTGCTGGCCACACTTCTCCTGCTGCAGCCCAGGCTCTGCTTGGCCTTCTGGCCAACTTTCCTGAGTGAGCATGAGCAGATTTTGGCCCATGTCTCCCTAGGCAGTTTAACTGGTTCTGCAGCAGTGTATTCCCAGCTGACATCCCAACCTGTGATGTTATGGTGTCAGAAGGAGAGCAGATTAACTGCAACAAATCCAGTTTCCAGGTGGCTGCTGCATTCTCTTTTGTGGCTGCCTCGGTGACAGTGGGAGTGCCTGCTGACATCCCTTTCTTTGGTGAAAAATGGTTTGCATGAAATATACCCAGGCAAACATACCTGGAAGATACATTAGTAGGAAATGCAAATAAGGAGATTGCAATGTAGGCAGTAAATACAGCTAGCAGTGAATTTGCTTGGTGTGTCTGAATGAGGCTTGCATCTCAGTGTTTAATTCATAGCTAGTAGTAGACCAGTTGGGCAAAAGGTCATGAGAAATCCAGGTGGAAATACGAGGGTGGAAATCTCTTGAGCTGTTTGGAGGGCTGGCTCTGTTTCATCCAGTATTAGGATTCTCTAACTGTCCAAAGATAAATTAATTTCTAAGCTAGCAAATCTCAGCAAGCTTACCATTTATGAAGAGCTGCAGTACCTGTTCAGACTGTTGACTTTGGGTTCTTGCTGTACCTACCTCCCCACCTGCACAGAACTGAACCTTTTTAATCATCTCTCAAATCAGAATTGCATTCACAGAGCAGTCACTTGAGAAATGATTCCCACTGAGAGAGGTTATTTCTGACTATCATATCCCATGCCCTGAGGGAAAGTGAGACTCATGCATATTTAACTCACTGATCAAATGAGCTTCTCTAGGTAATAACTTGCTTGAGAGTAAAATAATAACAGACATGAAGATTAGTTATCTTTAAAAGTCAGCTTGTAAGTCCTGGGAAGTGTTAACTGATCTTATTAAAGGTCTCTTGCATGTGTGTCAGCTGTTTTACATGGTGTGCATCACCTATCTTACGTAGAATCATAGAATCATAGAATCAAACAGGTTGGAAGAGACCTCCAAGATCATTCAGTCCAATCTATCACCCAGCCCTATCCAATCAACCAGACCACATCACTAAGTGCCTCACCAGTCCCTGTATATCTCATGTGATAAATCTGCAGAGATCTGAGGTGAGATGTCAAAAAAAGACAACAAGAAGGTTAGGAGAAATCATAGAATCAACCAGGTTGGAAGAGACCTCCAAGATCATTCAGTCCAACCTAGCACCCAGCCCTAGCCAATCAATCAGACCATGGCACTAAGTGCCTCATCCAGCCATAAAGGATTAGGTAGGATTAGAGTTAAGGTGGAGGCAACCACACACAGACCACCAGAGAGAGAAGGGGTGGAACTGAGAAGTGAGAAGTGTGCGAGAAGTGAGTGTCTTAGCTGTATTTTGACTAGTTTTGTTTCTCAGCAGAAGAATGAGTGATAAAGGGTGCTGTTTTTTCTTTCTTCTCACAGCTAAGGATTTCATTTCTCTCAGCAAAATATTCCAATTAGCTTCAAGCCAGCACAGGTTGTAAAAGAGTAATGATAAAGTCTATATATCATTCATTGGTCTGCTAAGAGGTATAAAAAGATTATGGTGAATTCATTCCTTGGTCTGCTAAGAGGTATAAAAAGATTGTATCACAGTATCACAGTATCATCAAGGTTGGAAGAGACCTCACAGATCATCAAGTCCAACCCTTTACCACAGTGCCCAAGGCTAGACCATGGCACCAAGTGCCACATCCAACCTTGCCTTGAACTGCCCCAGGGACGACGACTCCAATTGTGGTGAATTGTGGTGATTGTATGAAGATTGGTGGTGAATGGTGCCACATCCATTTGGCAGCTGTCACTCGTGGTGTCCCCCAAGGATCAGTGCTGGGCCCAGTCCTGTTCATAGAATCATAGAATCATAGAATCAACCAGGTTGGAAGAGATCTCCAAGCTCACCCAGTCCAACCTAGCACCCAGCCCTATCCAGTCAACCAGACCATGGCACTGAGTGCCTCATCCAGTTCAATATCTTTATTGATGATCTGAGTGAGGGGATTGAATCCAGCATCAGTAAGTTTGCTAGGAGCTTCAAACCAGCACACACTCTAAATATCTTCCAGCAGACTCAGGTGATAAGGATACAGCACTTCACATGGAGATGATAAAACTCAGTTCAGCAGACAGCACACATATGTCTGCAGCGGAGCAGAGCCTTTTCCCACACTGTCTACACAGTGCATGAGATCACACAGGATCATTTTTGCTCTTCTGATAGTCTCCCCCATCCCTTCAAGGAGAACTGAGTGAGTGGTTCTGTGAGGCTTAGTTGCTGGCTGGTGTTAAACCGCAACAGATACCAGACAGTGACTGGGCAAAACATTCATTAAAAGGGAATTCATTTTTCAGTGAAATCTGGCTTAGAGGTTTGCTTAAAATGCAAAAAAAAGGCAAGCAGAGATGTTTTGAAAACCCAAGGGTTTTGTATCTTTTCAGTTTTTCCTTTTATAAGGTTGTGTCTCTTCACTATCAGTTCAGGTTGTGATGTGTGTGCTGAATATGATATCCATGCCTAACAACTAAACTCACAAACCAAAGGTAACTGGTCTTATTCCCTTACAAGGGCAAAGAAAATGTCTGTTTTGAGCATCAGAAATACTGAGAAATGAGGGAATCTAATGTTTGATGCACTGTGATGATGCAGACGCTGCAACAAGTAACTGTTATGTGTGATGGAGCTCTGTGGCTACCTTTCCACATTTCTGCTCTGCTGACCATGTGGCAGAACCTACTGGAGGAATAAATTTTGGGCCAGCCTTAATTTTGGATTGCATCTTGCTCTTCTGCCAGAAGGCATTCTTCAGTGTTCTAGGCTTGTAGGAGAATGATGCTCTCAAGGTTTGCCTGTTTTATGGATGCACTGCATTTGTAGAACCGTTGAATAATGTGCAGCACTCTCTCCTTCTGTAGCTTTCATTTTGGGCAGTATGCAAGTAGTCATCATAGAGTCATAGAATCAACCAGGTTGGAAGAGACCTCCAAGAACATCCAGTCCAACCTAGCACCCAGCCCTAGCCACTCAACCAGACCATGGCACTAAGTGCCTCATCCAGACTTTGCTTCAACACATCCAGGGGTGGCAATTCTACCACCTCCCTGGGCAGCCCATTCCGATGCCAATCACTCTCCCTGCCAACAACTTCCTCTAACATCCAGCCTAGTCCTCCCCTGGCACAGCTTGAGGCTGTGTCCCCTTGTTATGTTGCTGCTTGCCTGGCAGAAGAGACCAACCCCACCTGGCTACAGCCTCCTCCCAGCAATGAGGTCTGCCCTGAGCCTCCTCCAGGCTAAACAACCCCAGCTCCCTCAGCCTCTCCTCACAGAGTTTGTGTTTCTGCTTTGTTGCTCTTCTCTGGTCATGTTCCAGCACCTCAACATCTCTCTTGAATTGAGGAGCCCAGAACTGGACACAGCACTCAAGGCAGTTGTAGACAGAACCACCAGGATTATAGCAAGCAGATACCCAATCTAATATGAATTGGTATTTCAGTTTCTGACTCACTGCCCTTGGATGCCTCCCCCCAGCAGAAAACTGAAGCAGGAAAGGACCAATGTGTTAGTATTTTGTGGCTTGGCACCATGTTCACACCAGTTCAGAATGTATCCATCTGAATGAGAAGGCCTTGAGACAGCCAAGAGGCACAGCTTGCATCTCAACCTTTGCTGTCACTCAGGCTTCTGGCATGCTCTCCCTCCCACCACAGCTGACAGCAGCTGCTCTCTCACAGAGATGGATGAAAGCTGACTATTTACTTTGGGCCATGGAGCCCAGCTGATGTGTTGGCCTCAAGCCCTCTGGTTCTGCATGCAGACATTTCATAGCTTGTTTGCAGCAAGGTGCAGGAAGGTTTAAAACTGCTTAGGCTTTCCTCTAACTATTCATAGAATCATAGAATGGTTTAGGTTGGAAGGGACCTCAAGGGTCATCCAGTTCCAGTCCCCTGCCATAGGCAGGGACACCTCCAACTGGAACAGGTCATTCAAGGCCTCATCCAATCTGGCTTTGAACCCCTCCAGGGAGGTGGTGGAGCACAGAATCACCCAACGTGATCAAAGATCACGTTGGGTGATTCTGTGCTCCACCACCTCCCTGGGCAACCTCTGCCAGTGTCTCACCACCCTCACTGGAAAAAACCCTTTCCTAACATCTACTTTGAATCTCCCCTCTGCCACTTTAAACCCATTCCTCCTCATCCTGGCATTACCAGACCTTGTCAATAGTCTCTCCTCAGCACTTCAGATACTGCAAGGTCTCTCCAAGGTCTCCTTGAAGCCTTCTCTTCTCCAGGCTGCACAGCCCCAACTCTCTCAGCCTGTCCACACAGCAGAGCTGCTGCAGCCCTCTCAGCGTCTTGGTGGCCTCCTCTGGACTGGCTCCAACACTTCCATGTCCTGCTTGTGTTGGGGGCTCCAGAACTGCCCCCAGGACTGCAAGTGGGGTGTGAGGAGAGCAGAGCCAAGGGGCAGAATCCCCTCCCTTGCCCTGTGCCCACACTGCTCCTGCTGCAGCTCAGGACACGGTTGGCTGTCTGGGCTGCACATGCACACTGCCTACTTAAAGGCTATTCTCACACCCAAGTTTGCCAACTAGATGGTTTCCTCCAGCTTCTAGACTAATTCATGTTTCCTTATTTTCAGCTTTCCATTCAAGTCTTACCTTTGTAATTTCTCAAAGTGATGTTGTGATGGCAATCAAAATACAATCAATGTTTTTTGACAGGTCAGGACTTGTTTGTGAAGTGTCCACTTAAGCCAGGCTCCAATACCATCTCAATTAGCAAATCAGAGAAAAGGCCTCTTATAAAATGTGTTTCGTTGCTCCTCGTATACCACTGTATTAAGAGACAACTGATTCATAAGGCAGCGCTCAGAAACGATGAATCTCTGTGTTAATTATATGAAAGCTGCTTTACAAAGAGCCCTGTGAACCCACCACCTCCTTTTTCATTAAAGTTGTCAAGTTAAATCACATCACAGGAACATTCTTATTTCTACCTCGCTACAAAACAGCAAGGACCTCATAAATCCAAATATCACAGTATCACAGTATCATCAGGGTTGGAAGAGACCTCACAGATCATCAAGTCCAACCCTTTACCACAGAGCTCAAGGCCAGACCATGGCACCAAGTGCCACGTCCAATCCTGCCTTGAACAGCTCCAGGGACGGCGACTCCACCACCTCCCCGGGCAGCCCATTCCAGTGTCCAATGACTCTCTCAGGGAAGAACTTTCTCCTCACCTCCAGCCTAAATCTCCCCTGGCACAGCCTGAGGCTGTGTCCTCTTGTTCTGGTGCTGGCCACCTGAGAGAAGAGAGCAACCTCCTCCTGGCCACAACCACCCCTCAGGTAGTTGTAGACAGCAATAAGGTCTCCCCTGAGCCTCCTCTTCTCCAGGCTAACCAATCCCAGCTCCCTCAGCCTCTCCTCGTAGGGCTGTGCTCAAGGCCTCTCCCCAACCTCGTCGCCCTTCTCTGGACACGCTCAAGCATCTCAGTGTCCCTCCTAAACTGGGGGCCCAGAACTGAACACAGTACTCAAGGTGTGGTCTAACCAGTGCAGAGTACAGGGGCAGAATGACCTCCCTGCTCCTGCTGGCCACACCATTCCTGATGCAGGCCAGGATGCCACTGGCTCTCTTGGCCACCTGGGCACACTGCTGGCTCATATCTCCATGCTGAAGAGGCTCTAAGTTGTTATTGGATATTAGGAAGAAGTTCTTCACAGAAAGAGTGATTTCCCATTGGAATGGGCTGCCCAGGGAGGTGGTGGAGGCACCGTCCCTGGAGGTCTTCAAGAAAAGACTGAATGAGGCACTTAGTGCCATGGTCTGGTTGATTGGATAGGGCTGGGTGCTAGGTTGGACTGGATGAGCTTGGAGGTCTCTTCCAACCTGGTTGATTCTATGATTCTATGATTCTTTAGGATAGAAGCACTACCATTAGAGCCTTTCAGCCTAATTGTGTGTTTGGGGAAATCAGTGTAATCTCTGTTTCTTCTGTCTAAACACAAAGCCCTAAAATCCGATCAGGAGGATGGAAAGCGTTTCTGTAAGGAGAGACTAATAGACCTTGTATTATTTAAGCTGCAATGGGATAGCATCACTGTTTCTAGGAGGGAAGTACAGACCAGGGAAAGAAAGCCATTTCATCTAAAGGGCTGTGTTGGCAGAAAAGCAAATGGGTGTTGACAGCCTGTTATGGGAGCGAAGATGCAATTCAGAAGAGATTTCCTGCAGTCAAAGCATCAGGGGTGTCGAATTAACTCTCCAAGCACTGCAATAGGTGAAAAAATCCCTGTACTTTCAGAATCATAGAATGTCAGGGGCTGGAAAGGACCTCAAAAGATCATCTGGTCCAGCCCCCCTGCCAGAGCAGGATCATCTATACCAGATCACACTGGGACACACCCAGATGGTTCTTGAATATCTCCAGAGGGGGAGACTCCGCAACCTCCTTGGGCAGCCTGTTCCAGGGTTCTGACACCCTCACAGGGAAAAATTCTTCCTCAGCTTCACATTCCTCTATGTTTTTTTCTCCAGCATTTCATCGTTCTCATCTGCTATATTCCTTGTTAGGAGTTTTAGTCATAGAATCATAGAATTAACCATGTTGGAAGAGACCTCCAAAATCATCCAGCCCAAACTAACACCCAGCCCTATCCAGTCAACCAGACCATGGCACTAAGTGCCTCATCCAGGCTTGGCTTCAACACCTCCAGCAACAGCAACTCCACCACCTCCCTGGGCAACCCATTCCAATGCAAATCACTCTCTCTGCCAACAACTTCCTCCTAACATCCATCCTGAACCTTCCCTGGAGCAACTTGAGACTGTGTCCCCTTCTTCTGTTGCTGCTTGCCTGGCAGAAGAGACCAACCCCACCTGGCTACAGCCTCCCTTCAGGTAGTTGTAGATAGCAATGAGGTCTGCCCTGAGCCTCCTCTTCTGCAGGCTGCACACCCCCAGCCACTTCTCACAGGGCTGTGCTCCAAACATCTCACCAGCTTCATTGCCCTTCTCTGGACACGTTCCAGTATCTCAACATCTCTCATCATAAAGGGGCATCCTAAAAAAGTTCAACCAGTAGTCCAAATGAGCTATCAGAGAATATCGTACAGAAGCATCACTGCATGTTTCACCCTTTGAATAACCTCTGGCAGGCACCAGAGTTAACTTGCACTGTGCTCCTTAGAGCAAATAGTTTGGTCAGTGTGCCTCTGCACTGCTCACCTACATGGTGCTGTAAAGGATAACCTCTGGCAGGCACCAGAATTAGCTTGCACTGTGCTCCTTAGAGCAGATAGTTTGGTCAGTGTGCCTCAGCACTGCTCACCTGCATGGTCCTTTGAATAACCTCTGGCAGGCACCAGAATTAGCTTGCACTGTGCTCCTTAGAGCAGATAGTTTGGTCAGTGTGCCTCAGCACTGCTCACCTGCATGGTCCTTTGCATAACCTCTGGCAGGCACCAGAATTAGCTTGCACTGTGCTCCTTAGAGCAGATAGTTTGGTCAGTGTGCCTCTGCACTGCTCACCTGCATGGTGCTGTAAAGGATAACCTCTGGCAGGCACCAGAATTAGCTTGCACTGTGCTCCTTAGAGCAGATAGTTTGGTCAGTGTGACTCTGCACTGCTCACCTGCATGGTGCTGTAAAGGATGGCACTGTGCTCACATAAAAAATGGCCTCTTCACTAGAAGAGGAAGGAAAAAGTGCCTATGGATTGCTGGAGGATTATGTTGAATAAATAGTACTTTTCCATTGTAAAGCAATTTAGTAGCTACTTAACTTTCTAGAAAAAAAGAAGAGAATGTCACTGACCTTTCCCTTTTAATATATTTGCCCTCTGACAATGTCTGAGCTTCACAAACTTTAATTGCACAAGGGACCTCATTATTATATTACATTTCGTTGGCGGGCTCAGGCAAGATCTCCAGCATATGATTTTTCAAGCCATGAGACCTGTGAGAATAGTGTCTTCATCTGGGGAATGGAAAGAACACAGAGAATAGTTTAACTGCACACCTCCAAAGAATCAGTTTTAAGTAGCTTTGCTTATTCAAAAACTCTTTCATTTTCCTGAGTTTTTACTCTACAAACTAATGTGGATTATTGGAACTTTATTTTAGCTTGGCACGTTCAGCACAATGCATCTTTTAATATGTATTCATTAAGGATACCAGCACTTAGAGGGTTTTCTTCATGCAAATGCAAAATGAGATGGCTTTCATCCTACCTACTGAAATGTTGCTTCTAAAAATGTAGGGAAACAGACTGCACTTGAAATAGCCTTTGGTTTTGCACACACAACAACCACAAGCAGTGCTACAGGCTGGGGACAGAGTGGCTGAGAGCAGTCACGAAGAAAGGGAACTGTGGGTGCTGGGAGAGAGTAGCTGAGGAGGAGCCAGCAGTGTGCCCAGGTGGACAGCAGAGCCAATGGCATCCTGGCCTGGCTCAGGAACAGTGTGGCCAGCAGGACAAGGGAAATTATTCTGCCCTGTACTCAGCACTGGTCAGGCCACACCTTGAGTGCTGTGTCCAGTTCTGGGCTTCCCAAGTCAAGAGAGATGTTGGGATACTGGAACATGTCCAGAGAAGGGCAGCAAGGCTGGTGAGGGGCCTGGAGCACAGCCCTGTGAGGAGAGGCTGAGGGAGCTGGGGGTGTGCAGCCTGCAGAAGAGGAGGCACAGGGCAGAGTTCATTGCTGTCTACAGCTACCTGAAGGGAGGCTGTAGCCAGGTGGGGTTGGCCTCTTCTGCCATGCAACCAGCAACAGAACAAGGGGACAGAGTCTCAAGTTGTGCCAGGGCAGGTTCAGGATGGATGTTAGGAGGAAATTGTTGGCAGAGAGAGTGATTGGCATTAGAATGGGCTGCCCAGGGAGGTGGTGGAGTCACCATCCCTGGAGGTGTTGAAGCAAAGCCTGGATGAGGCACTTAGTGCCGTGGTCTGGTTGATTGTCTAGGGCTGGCTGCTAGGTTGGACTGGGTGAGCTTGGAGCTCTCTTCCATCCTGTTTGATTCTATGATTCTAATACTGTTAATCACAGCAAACATGGAATGAACCATTCTGTTTTTACATGGTTTCCCCACCCTTCAGGCTGCACCTTTCATTTTCCCCCAGTGCGTTTCTGAACAGCAAATTGTCTTTACCAAACTCTTCTTTATTCAGATAGCATTGGGCACAGCCTAAGATTGCTGATAACTCTTCCAGTGTTTGCTGTCTGATTTCCCGCTCCATTGCACACCAGAAGCAGCACTAACTGTTGAGTCAATGAGCCAGCACAGATGATGTGGTGTTAGCGTTGTTTAAACTATATCCCTAGAGAAAACAATACAAGGAATGTTTATTTCTCTTGTGCTTCAACTCCTCTCTAATGTGACTAATGCTGAATATGCAAAGTTTTCCAGAGATTATTTTTTCTCTGTTTACTGCAGCAAAAGGTTTTTCAAGGTAGCATGCAACTTGCCCATCTAATGCTTCAGTTTATAAGATCTGGATCACATTAATGTGTTTCAGATAATTGCTCCCTCCCTAGAGGTGTTCCAGGCCAGGTTGGATGAGGCCTTGAGTGACCTGTTATAGTGTTGTAGTGTTAGAATCATAGAGTCAACCAGGTTGGGAGAGACCTCCGAGCTCATCCAGTTCAACTTATCACCCATCCCTATCCAATCAACTAGACCATGACACTGAGAGGTGTCCTTGCGTATGGCAGGGGGTTGGAATTGAATGACCTTTGAGTTCCCTTCCAACCTAAACCATTCTATGATTCTATGAATGTGAAACAATAATTTGCAACTAAAATCAGTGCCGCTCCAAGGGAACTCAGCCATTAAATTTCAACTGTACACAGTTTTTGCTCAATAACCTGGCAGCTGCCAGCAACCTAAGTCTATAAGATACCCTGACACACTTATTCTTTGTTTCCATCCCTAGACTTCTGTCCAAGGGGCTAATCAGATTTCCTAGCCTTAATTTCAGCTCTGATGTCTATTTTGAGGAATGCATCCTGCCATGAAATAATTTGATATTTTTAAATAACAGAATTAAGATAAATTCTTTTCCAAGCAGTGTTGTTCACTGTGTAGATCCTTAAACTTGATTAAGGAAGAAACAGGAGGAGACCATTCAGTGCCTTCCATCTATCATTGATTTGCACCTGCCATCGGCAGGCACAGGAGCATACAGGCAGCTGTCTGGAAGAGACTGCCTCATATTTCACACAGCAGGAATCTTCTGGCATTTGGCCATGGACTCACCTTTCTCATGACTGAAAAAAATCACATGCAGTCCTACTGCCAAGATGCCTCTGCCCATCCCTCTCCCTCCAGAGTAGGGGAAGGTCGAGGAACCTGCACTTGTTTTCTAGCAGCAGCCAAATGGAAAACACCAAACAGGTTTTCAGCATCCTACAAGTATCCAGAATTAAAACCCTGGTGATGCTAGATAGCAGAAATTGATTTCAGATTAGAAAAACACTAAAATATGTGCTCAATGTTATATAGATACTCTTCCACAAGAGAAAATGCCACGGAGTGGCTTCTTTGTTAAAACACAACCTTGAAGCTTGGGTAAGAACATCCACAAGGCATTTACTTTGGGCAAGAGGCAGCTCTGGCTTGCTGAGCTGATCCGTGACACTGTGCTTCCTCTGTGTGATGGTTTGGGAGTTACCCTCCCCCTTCACTCTTATGAAATCACTCAGACTAGACTCAGCCAGCTGAAAGGTAAGGAATGAAGCTTTATATTTACAGTTTAGCACAATATACAAGCAGATATTTACAAACTGGATGATCTTGGAGGTCTCTTCCAACCTGGTTGATTCTATGATTCTATGAACATCTACAGAAATAGACAAGTTAAAGGTAATACAGAACCACAACAGCCCTCCCAGAAATCAGAGTCCCCAGGAGGGGCTCCCAGCCACACTTCCACCTTCTTTCCACATCTCAGCCTTTTCCCAGAGTCTGCTTTATGTGCAAGGTGAGTTAGGAGGATCAGCAAGGGGAGTTAAAAGCAGCATGATTAGTCGGATGACACAGCCACAAAAGCCTAGGGAAAAAACACAGGCACCCACTCCAACAGCTAGAGACTCTCACAGTGTCTAATCTGTGCTTGTGTTCTTGTTTTTATGCATCTCAGTAAGCTCATGAGTGCAGTAGCCATCACCGTTGTTTCCTTTTTCACAGCCTATAATCTAATTTTTCTCATTAAAATACTCCAATTAGCCCCACAGCAGCACACCCTGCTAGGAAACACTGTGCTTGGCACTTCTGCAGATCTGGGGGAGCACAAATCTTACCAAATACTGAAAACTCCTCAGCTCAAACTGAAGTCTCAGATGCTTCAGAACACTTTGCCTCCTGAATAAGATACAGGAATATCTAAAGCAATTGTAACAATTACGTGCAGCACCAGGCTCTGCCTGATGAGCGATTATGACTGCAGTGACCTCCTCAGAGCTGCTCCTGCATCCTATCTTCCTCAGCACCGGCCCCATTAATCAGCGATGTGACGCACGTATCTCCGTATAACTCTGGAAATGAGTCAGCTGCTACAGATACATGCGAGTCCTTGCAGATGCTCAGGCACCACTGAGTCGTGACTTGAGCAACTAACTGCTTCAAAAGATTCACATTATTTGAAGTATGGTTGGGGTTTTTTTTTTTTTTCCCCAGAGAAATCAGCAGGAACCTTGTTCCTAGATTAGTTCTGTTACATAACAGCATGTGTTGGGTGCCACATATTGCTGCTCGTAGATACTGCAAGGAGGAAAAGATGAACATGTGATTTTTCTCTTCCTTTTCTTACTGTTTACAGCTGAGAGGATCATATATGCAAATTTTAGATGTCTCTGACCATGTGAATTTCAAGCTTTCATTAGAAAGAACTTACCTGAACTCCACCTGGAGTCCTGTGTGTAGTTGTGGAACCCCCAACACAAGAAAGACATGGAACTGCTGGAGCCAATCCAGAGGAGGCCATAAAGATGCTCAGAGGGCTGCAGCAGTTCTGCTATGAGGACAGGCTGGGAGAGTTGGGGCTCTTCATCCTGGAGAAGAGAAGGCTTTGAGGAGACCTTGGAGTGGCCTTCAAGTATCTGAAGGGGGCTACAGGAAGGCTGGGGAGGGACTACTGAGAAGGTCTTGTAATGACAGGATGAGGAGGAATGGGTTTAAACTGGCAGAGGGGAGATTGAAACTGGATGTTAGGAAAAGGTTCTTTATAATGAGAACAGAGAGACACTGGCAGAGGTTGCCCAGGGAGGTTGTGGAGCACAGAATCACCCAATGGGATCTTTGATCACGTTCGGTGATTCTGTGCTCCACAACCTCCCTGGAGGTGTTCAAGGCCAGGTTGGATGAGACCTTGAGTGACCTGTTCTAGTGGGAGGTATCCCTGCCTATGGTGGGGGGTTGTAACTGGATGATCTTTGAAGTCCCTTCCAACCTAAACCACTCCATGATTCTCTGACTCTTACTGTGATTAACTAAGAGTATTTCCATCTTACAGCAGCTGTGCTGTAATAAATGCACTGAACAAATGGCCATTAAGCTTATAGGACTTCAAGGGTTTCACTTTCTAGTCAGGGATTTTAATGCAAAAGGCTGTGAAAGGCTAAAAGATGACACTCAGCCAGCTGGCTTTAATCATCTAACAGTTAAGTTTTCAGTTCAAGCTGAGCATTCAGAATCTCTCCATAATGAAAGGTGAGATGTCCTGCAGAAACCACCTGAGGAGTCAGTCACTCATTCCACCTATTTTAAAATGGAATTAAAATCCCTTGGATTTCATAGAATCATAGAATCAGTCAGGGTTGGAAGGGACCACAAGGAGCAGTCAGTTCCAACCCCCCTGCCATGGGCAGGGACACCCTACCCTAGAGCAGGCTGCACACAGCCTCAGCCAGCCTGGCCTTAGACACCTCCAGCCATGGGGCCTCAACCACCTCCCTGGGCAACCCATTCCAGCCTCTCACCACTCTCCTGCTCAACAACTTCCTCCTCACCTCCAGGATGAATCTCCCCTCCTCCAGCTTCGCTCCTTTTCCCCCAGTCCTGAAGGAACCCTCAAGGCGGGAGCTCTCAAGGCAGGATCTCTCAAGACAGGAGCTCTCAAGGCAGGAGCTCTCAAGGCAGGAGCTCTCAAGGCAGGATCTCTCAAGGCAGGAGCTCTCAAGGCAGGAGCTCTCAAGGCAGGAGCTCTCAAGACAGGAGCTCTCAAGGCAGGAGCTCTCAAGGCAGGAGCTCTCAAGACAGGAGCTCTCAAGGCAGGAGCTCTCAAGACAGGAGCTCTCAAGGCAGGATCTCTCAAGGCAGGATCTCTCAAGGCAGGATCTCTCAAGGCAGGAGCTCTCAAGGCAGGAGTTCTCAAGGCAGGAGCTCTCAAGGCAGGAGCTCTCAAGGCAGGGAGCTCTCAAGGCAGGAGCTCTCAAGGCAGGAGTTCTCAAGGCAGGAGTTCTCAAGGCAGGAGCTCTCAAGGCAGGATCTCTCAAGGCAGGATCTCTCAAGGCAGGAGCTCTCAAGGCAGGAGCTCTCAAGGCAGGATCTCTCAAGACAGGAGCTCTCAAGGCAGGAGCTCTCAAGGCAGGGAGCTCTCAAGACAGGATCTCTCAAGGCAGGATCTCTCAAGGCAGGAGCTCTCAAGACAGGATCTCTCAAGGCAGGAGCTCTCAAGGCAGGGAGCTCTCAAGACAGGATCTCTCAAGGCAGGATCTCTCAAGGCGGAAGCTCTCAAGGCAGGATCTCTCAAGGCAGGAGCTCTCAAGGCAGGGAGCTCTCAAGGCAGGAGCTCTCAAGGCAGGAGCTCTCAAGGCAGGGAGCTCTCAAGGCAGGATTTCTCAAGGCAGGATTTCTCAAGACAGGATCTCTCAAGGCAGGAGCTCTCAAGGCAGGAGCTCTCAAGGCAGGATCTCTCAAGGCAGGAGCTCTCAAGGCAGGAGCTCTCAAGGCAGGATCTCTCAAGACAGGAGCTCTCAAGGCAGGAGCTCTCAAGGCAGGGAGCTCTCAAGACAGGATCTCTCAAGGCAGGATCTCTCAAGGCAGGAGCTCTCAAGGCAGGAGCTCTCAAGGCAGGAGCTCTCAAGGCAGGAGCTCTCAAGGCAGGATCTCTCAAGACAGGATCTCTCAAGGCAGGATCTCTCAAGACAGGATCTCTCAAGGCAGGAGCTCTCAAGGCGGAGCTCTCAGGGCGGGAACCCTCAAGGTGAGACCTCTCAAGGCAGGAAGCCTCGCTGTCTTTCTCCTTTTTCTAGGCAAAGTGTCCATTTACCATTCATACTGGGCACAAACCCCAGCCAACCACCAGCGCGACACCAAGGCAGGCTTCCACAGGGGCCAGCCCACGTGCAGAGAGACACCTCTTGCTGCCCCGCTTCACACCTGCAGGAGAGGGGGGAGAAAGCAGTTTTTGCACCTTCTCCCATTCAAACCCACAGAGGGGGAGGGAGAAGAAAGGAATGTGGGGTACCCCTGGACAGTCCCTGATGTACTTTTCTAGTGCCATAGTTTCTTTATACTGCAACTGCAGCGATGGCCATCCAAAAATTGCAAATGCCAGACCATCAGGTAGGAAAAGACCAGGAGGACCTTTGTTCATCAGAGTGGACTAGCTCACTTTGTGGAGACAATCCTGCCATGTTGTATTTACCACCTCAGGATATGTGACTTACATTACAAGTAAAGCTTATGACAAGCATCCAAACCCATCGATTTTAATGAAGGACAGCATCAATTTGCCTCCAGCATGTCTCCAATTTGAGTATGACTTGAATTGTCTTGTGGGAATTCTGCCTGTTTGGGTAAAATCTGAATGTGTTTTGAGTGCATAAAGACACAGCTCAAAGCAAGTGTGTTACATTATATAATATCAAACAGCTTAACTACTACATCTAATAATATTAAGGACTGAACTACTGGCAGCAATGTGAGCACTTTAGATTTTGTTACAAGCATGAATGAAAGTTCAGAGCAGCAAGTTGAATATAGATTGTGTTGTAAAAAAACCTCTGTCTTTGCCATCCTTTCCAATACCAAGCTGCATTTTGTAGGTTATGCTGTAAACCATACTTGGAAGAAACCTCCCTGCAGGAAAACAGTGGCTTGGACAGATTCACTCCGAATGGGTCAAGAACTGGCTGGAGGGCCAGGCCCAGAGAGTGGTGGTGAGTGGTGCCACAGCCAGTTGGCAGCTGGCACTAGTGGTGTCCCCCAGGGATCAGTGCTGGGCACAATCGTGTTCAATGTCTTTATTGATGATCTGGACCAGGAGATTGAGCCCAGCATGAGTAAGTTTGCAGATGACACCAAGCTAGGAGCAGCTGTGGAGCTGTTAGGGGGTAGGAGAGCCCTGCAGAGTGATCTTAACAGGCTGGATGGGTGGGCAGATGCAAATGGGATGAGATTTAACAAGGTCAAGTGCAGGGTTCTACACTTTGGCCACAAGCATCATTACAGGCTGGGGATAGAGTGGCCCAGAGCAGACAGGAAGAAAGGGAGCTGGGGGTGTTGAGGACCTGAACAGGAGCCAGCAGTGCCCAGGTGGGCAGCACAGCCAATGGCATCCTGGCCTGGCTCAGGAGCAGTGTGGGCAGCAGGACAAGGGAGGTTCTTCTGCCCCTGTGCTCAGCACTGGTCAGGCCACAACTTGAGTGCTGTGTCCAGTTCTGGGCTGGCTTGTTTCTCTAAAGCTGTTTGCATGACATTACCACACACTATAAAGGGCATCTGAGGCTAAACTCAGGTTGAGCATTGATGGGCGCTTCTGCTCCTCCAGGCTCTTGAGCCTGCGTAGAGATTTGTGTCTGGGCAGTACAATGCTAAGCAAGCTGCAATTCACATTCCACTGCAGGCCTGTGCTTAAAGCACTGCATAGGCAACATCAGTTTAGATGGCTGAGTGCACTGCAGTCTTGTATGCTGGGCTGCCTCATTAGTGTTTATATTTATCACTGTAATTTGCCCTCATTTCTAACGTAAAGAATCAAGTGAGGAAGTGTAGCTCTTCTGACAGATAGCTATTTTGAAGTGAGGAATTTGCCATAGCAAGTGATCTAAACATTGATTCAATTTGTCAGCCCCAATGACAGCAGTCATTGTCAGCTGCTTCACAGATAAACCTCCAGCATGCTGTGCACGGGGAGAAATATCTTCCTCGTGCTGGAAAAGCAACTTTTTCAGAGGCTTAAGGATGCTCTCTGCATGGGTGTGTTTGTGAAGAAGGTGAGTGTGCTAGTTTGAAGCTAGCTAGAGTGTTTTGGTGAGAAGAATTAGGTCACAGGCTGTGAAAAGGAAACAATGGTGATGTCTACTGCACTCATAGGCTTGCTGAGATGTATAAGAACAAGAACATAAATATAGATAACACAGTCACTCTCTGGGCTTTGTGGGCTGCACTTCTCTCTTTAACCTAACCTGTCTGTGTGATGAATCCATCTGCTCCCTAACCCCCCCTGTCTGACCCTCCAATCTTCCTTGGGAGTAAGGCAACGTCTTGGGTAAGGTAGAGGGGTGGGAGGAAGGTGGAAGGGGTGGTCAAGAGCCCCTCCTGGGGACTGGTGTCTGGGAGGACTGCTGTGTTTCTGTATTACTTCTTAACTTGTCTGTTTCTGTCTGTAGCTGTGTCTATTGTAAACACCTGCTTGTATATTGTGCTAAGCTGTAAATACAAAGCTTCATTCAATTTCCAGCTCAGCTGAGTCTAGTCTGGGTGATTTTCTTAAGTGTGGGGGAGCAGGTAACACCCAAACCATCACAGATTAACATCCACAGGCTCTGTGATGTCAGAATGCAATTGAGAACCAAGATAATTTAGTTTGGATTTCTTTTTATTCCTTTCCCATGTTTATCACATTCTTCTCCCTTTATTTTGTGGCAGGGGGTTTCACAGGCTACATTATGATCATGTGGATGTGCTTTGGCTATTTGTATACAGTCACAAATGTGATGCCTTTGCATTCCTTTTGTTCCTATGACACTGTGTCATGGTTTCATTGGGATAGAAGCAGAGGTCAGCCATGGTCTGCAGGTTGTTAGTGGTTTCAGGCTAGCCAGGGCTGCTGGCCCCAGATGGCTCTCAAGTGAATCCCATACCATAAATGTCACTCACAGTATAATGTGGGAAGTTTGCTCAGAATTGGTGCTCCTCCTTTTTTTTTTTCTCCTTCTCTCCATCTCTGGTGGTGCTTGCTTACTGTTTTGCTCCTGTGGACTGCTTTCCTCTTCATCATGATTGCTGTACATGCACTGACCTGAGTATAGCCTTGTATGCTTTGCATTAGTATGAACAGGAATCCTACTGTTTCATTAAATCTGGTCTCATTTCAAACCACAGGTCTTCTCCCCTTCCCTGATGGCCCTTCTTGGCTGGAGAAGGAGTCACAGAATCATAGAATCATAGAATCAATCAGGTTAGAAGAGACCTCCAAGATCATCCAGTCCAACCTAGCACCCAGCCCTAGCCAATCAGACAGACCATGGCACTAAGTGCCCCATCCAGGCTTTGCTTGAACACCTCCAGCCACAGTGACTCCACCACCTCCCTGGGCAGCCCATTCCAATGCCAGTCACTCTCTCTGTTAACAACTTCCTCCTAACATCCAGCCTGAGCGTCCTCTTCTCCAGGCATCTCAGGGAAAAAAACATTTCCATTCATAAATGGAAATTTACCTTCTCCAGCTGAACTAAAATAATCAATATCAGAGTTGCCTCATTCCAGGGGCATGCAGGAACTGCACATGAAATGAGCCAGTTATCAAGCAACGCTGAAACTAAAGTGAGTGAGTGTTAAATAATGCCCTAGTTCCTCTTGGCTTGTTTCAGTGACAAATTCCATTTTAAACAGTTAAATGATTACAAGCATTGAAATTAAATTTCAGGATGAATAATTAAGCAGCAGTCTCCAGTGTCTGTGGAAATCACTTTCCCTGCACTAGAAACAGAGCAATGGATACAGGAGTAGAGTGGTAGCACAAGTCTGATTACATTTAGTTTCCATAGAATGACTTCTCATATACTACAGTCAACAGGACACTGAAGTCAGATGCTTGTTTTATACAGTTCAGTTTAATACTAACAAAAGACAAGAGTAAAAATTCTCCAAAACACATTTGCATTCAAAAATGGAGTAAATTGGGCTACTTCACCAGGAGGTAGCCACAAGTATAAGCTTTGAAATCAGAAATGAACCTTTAGCTGAGGCACACAAAGAGGCCAGGGATTTTTCTTTGGCTGCCAGGTTGAAAAACTGTCTATAAATAAATCTTTGTGTGTTCAATTTATAAACAAGAGTTGTTTCAGCTTAAGAGAAGCTTTCTTTTTCTTCTGGATAATAGAATCACAGAATCAGCCAGATTGGGAGAAACCTCCAAGATCATCCGGTCCAACCTAGCACCCAGCCCTGGCCAATCAACCAGACCATGGCACTAAGTGCCTCAGCCAGGCTTTGCTTCAACACCTCCAGGCACAATGACTCCACCACCTCCCTGGGCAGCCCATTCCAATGCCAATCACTCTCTCTGCCAACAACTTCCTCCTAACATCCAGCCTAGACCTCCCCTGGCACAACTTGAGACTGTGTCCCCTTCTTCTGTTGCTGCTTGCCTGGCAGAAGAGACCAACCCCACCTGGCTGCAGCCTCCCTTCAGGTAGTTGATGGGAAGGGAATAAGTACAGCATATTCCTCCCAGTTCATGCCTTTAGCGTTGTGTAAGTTTCCATGAATTGTAGAATCATAGAATCAACCAGGTTGGAAGAGACTTCCAAGATTATCCAGTCCAACCTAGCACCCAGCCCTGGCCAATCAACCAGACCATGGCACTAAGTGCCTCATCCAGGCTTTTCTTGAACACCTAAAGTTTATCTTGCTGCAAAGCCAAAAAAAAATGCCTCTTTCCACCAAAACCCTTCAGCATTCCATACTATTTGGTTTGCCATTGGAATGGGCTGCCCAGGGAGGTAGTAGAGTTGCTGTTCCTGGAGGTGTTCAAGAAGAGACTGGATGAGGCTCTTAGTGCCATGGTCTGGTTGATTGGACAGGGCTGGGTGCTAGGTTGGACTGGATGATTTTGGATGTCTCTTTCAACCTGCTTTATTCTATGATTCTGTGATTATGCTCTT
This sequence comes from Pogoniulus pusillus, assembly GCF_015220805.1. Lineage (NCBI taxonomy): Eukaryota > Metazoa > Chordata > Aves > Piciformes > Lybiidae > Pogoniulus > Pogoniulus pusillus. The sequence continues at coordinate 3,150,327 of NC_087277.1, forward strand.
TTGCTCTGGAAACTACATCACTCCATAAACCTTCCCAATGCAGTGACCATTTTTTTTCACCAAGTTCACCAGTCACATTTTCCAGAATATTAACCCAGCTGGAAATTAAAAATGAATGTTCTTCACCCAGAGATTATTGAGTTCAGTGACTTTCATTAGTTTTGGATTATGCCCAGATTCAAGCAGCAGAAGGATCTCATTATGTGGCCCAGGTTTTCAGAAGCTCACCTCTCATTAAAAATTAAAATAGTAATCAAGTCTTGAGAAGAGTTTAGCAGCACATCTACTGAGCTGTTTAATTAGCCTGCCCAGAAATGTCAGAATGGGTGCTTCAGGGGACAGAACAGATCTGAAAACTGGCCTTTAAATTCTGGTCATAAGTCACTGTATTTCCCTACACAGTTGTCATGATGAATAACCTATGACATTTCTGTGCTTCTCTAAAGCAGGACATTTGTTCTCACACTCACTTGAAAATCACCAAATGTTGCTGCTCCTTTCAGTCACTGAAAACAGAAGATGACTTTGTACTCTCATATGATAGTTTAGTATCAGATTCATAACCAAAGAACATTTGCCCAGTAACAGTGCTCCAGCACAGGAGCATTCTTTATTTTCTTGTGCAGCTTTTCAATGATATACAAATCACACTTTAAACTCTTCCAGTCATCATGCAGATAGCATCATTACATCTGGATGGGTGGGCAGAGGCCAATGGGAGGAGACTGAACAAGGCCAAGGGCAGGGTTCTGCATTTTGGCCACAACAACCCCAAGCAGCACTACAGGCTGGGGACAGAGTGGCTCAGAGCAGCCAGGAAGAAAGAGATCTGGAGGTGCTGGGAGAGAGTAGCTGAAGATGAGCCAGCAGTGTGCCCAGGTGGGCAGCAGAGCCAATGGCATCCTGGGCTGGCTCAGGAGCAGTGTGGCCAGCAGGACAAGGGAGGTTATTCTGCCCCTGTGCTCAGCACTGCTCAGGCCACAACTTGAGTGCTGTGTCCGGTTCTGGGCTCCTCAATTCAAGAGAGATGTTGAGGTGCTGGAAGGTGTCCAGAGAAGGGCAATGAAGCTGGTGAGGGGCCTGGAGCACAGCCCTGTGAGGAGAGGCTGAGGGAGCTGGGGGTGTGCAGCCTGGAGAAGAGGAGGCTCAGGGCAGACCTCATTGCTGTCTGCAACTACCTGAAAGGAGGTTGTAGCCAGGTGGGTCCTGGTGAAGAAGCAGCTCACATATGAGAAACAGTATGCTGCAGTGCTAAAGAAAGCCAGTAGCATTCTGGGTTCCATCAACGAGGTCTCTGGAAGCGTTGAAGCAAAGCCTGGATGAGGCACTTAGTGCTATGGTCTGGTTGATTGGCCAGGGCTGGGTGCTAGGTTGGACTGGCTGAGCTTGGAGATCTCTTCCAACCTGGCTGATTCTACAGTTCTATGATCACCAGCAGAAATAAAGAGGCCTGACTCCATTCAGCCACATGCAAAATACACCTGCTAGACAAAAAAAAAGATGTGGATGGGCTGGGGAGTGTTCAGAGGAGAGCCATGAAGATGATCAAAGGACTGCAAAGCCTGTTGTATGAGGAGATGCTTGTTCAGCTGTAAGAAGAGAAGGCTTAGGGCAGACCTTATCACCACATTCTATTTCTTAAAGAGGGGCTGCATAACAGAGACTTCCTTTTTCTGAGGAGTCACATGAAAAGATGAGAGGTAATGGGCACAAGGTACTGCTGGGGAGATTCCAGTTTTAACTTCTGGGCAGATTGCAGCTGGACACAAATTTTTTCATAAGAACAAATCTCCAGGGCAAGACGATGGAGTCCTCAGCATTGGACACTTTGATTCATCTAGACAAGGTGTTGGGCCATCATGGCTAGATCATACTTTTCACAAAGTATCACAGTATCATCAGGGTTCCCAGCAAAGATTGGACCAAATGATCCTTGAGGGTACTTACAGCCTGCTAGTCTATGATGCTGAGATTCATCACTGAAAGGAAAATTTAGTTTCATACTGCCACTCTGCTGGAGCTGGAAGACAGGATGTTTGTGTGATGTGTTAGGATTTAAAGACTGAATACATGTTGACTGATGTCAACATTATTTCACAACTTGAAAGCATGAAGTGAGATGCCATTTATCAAGAAATGTGGATCATATCCTGCTGCAAAATGCCAGGAATTCCCAGTGAATCCAGGCTAAGCCTCTCAAAGAGAACAGAGACAGAGGCGACAGAATCCAAAGAAGGCTCTGGGATGACCTTACAGCAACCTTCCAGTACCTGAACAGGTCCTACAAGGAAGGTAGGAAGGGACTTTTTTCAAGGGCTTGCAGTGATGGGACAAGAAGGAGTAGCTTTAATCTTGAGGAGGGCAGATTTGGACTGGAGATTAAGAAGGAATTATTTACAGTGAGGGTGGTGAGACACTGGAACAGGTTGCCCAAGGGGGTCATGGATGCTCCCTCTCTAGACACAGAATCATAGAATTCCTCCTAACATCCAGCCTAGACCTCCCCTGGCACAGCTTGAGACTGTCCCCTTCTACTGTTGCTGCTTGCCTGGCAGCAGAGCCCAACCCCACCTGGCTACAGCCTCCCTTCAGGGAGTTTTAGGCAGCAATGAGCTCTGCCCTGAGCCTTCTCTGCTGCAGGCTGCACCCCCCCAGCTCCCTCAGCCTCTCCTCATAGGGCTGTGCTCCAGGCCCCTCACCAGCTTTGTTACCCTTGTTTACACATAGTACCTCCTTCTCCTAAGGAGTACCTCCTTCTTCTAAGGCTCAAGACATAGGCTACATGACACAAACAAGATGGAATTAATTTCCTGAGATTAAGCATGTGCCTGTTGAACTGCATTGAGTAAAAATCAGCCTGTTGTTAAGGTGTAGATCTATTAAACATGCAAACCCTATGCAGAGTTTCCTGCTGATGCAAAGTGAAGTAAAAATGCTACAGGAAAATAATGATGAATGGAAAAAAACCCAAACCTTTCAATGCATAAAAATTCAGATGTGATGGAACTTTACTTGGGCAGCAAATGTAAACTGGCAGTGAAATTACTTTCAATGTGTGAACATCTGTCACTGTCTGCAAGGTCTGAACAGAAAAGCAGCCTTTTGTGTTGGATTCTCTAACCAACCGGCAGGTTAATAGGACAGAACCTTCCAGGGTGTGGAGGCAGAGGAATGAAGTTCAGCTGTGGAGCAGGTTTGCTGTGTTTTGCTGTTATTCTGGGCTGATTTTGCAGGCTGAGCTGAAGGAGTGTGACTCATTGGTTTAATAAGGGAAAGAAGGCTCAGTGTGTTATTTGTCATAGCACTCTCATGCATTTTTGCCTATAGAAACTGGAGCGCTTTAACCTCTCTAGCTCTGTGAGCCAATTTGATTGAAGATGTGGATTAGATTGTTCATAGTCTTGAGCATTTCTGCCCTGATTATCAGCTCTGCTGCTGCTCACTAGCAGCTCTGCATGCAGATATTAGAGTTCATAGATTCCATTGAGTCATAGGACAGTTTAGGTTGGAAGGGACGTTGGAGACCATTCAGTTCCAACCCCCCTGCCATGGGCAGAGACGTTTGCCACTAGAACAGGTCACTCAAGAATCATAGAATCATAGAATCAACGAGGTTGGAAGAGACCTCCAAGATCAGCCAGTCCAACCTAGCACCCAGCCCTAGCCAACCAACCAGACCATGGCACTAAGTGTCTCATCCAGGCTTTGCTTCAACACCTCCAGGGATGGTGACTCCACCACCTCCCTGGGCAGCCCATTCCAATGCCAATCACTCTGCCAACAACTTCCTCCTAACATCCAGCCTAGACCTCCCTTGTCACATCTTGAAACTGTGTCCCCTTCTTCTGTTGCTGCTTGCCTGGCAGCAGAGCCCAACCCCACCTGGTTACAGCCTCCCTTCAGGTAGTTGCAGACAGCAATGAGGTCTGCCCTGAGCCTCCTCTGCTGCAGGCTGCACACCCCCAGCTCCCTCAGCCTCTCCTCACAGGGCTGTGTTCCAGGCCTCTCAACAGCTTTGTTGCCCTTCTCTGCACATGTTCCAGCACCTCAACATCTCTCTTGAATTGAGAAGCCCAGAACTGGACACAGTACTCGAGATGTGGCCTGAGCAGTGCTGACTACAGGGGCACAAGAACCTCCCTTGTCCTGCTGCCCACACTGCTCCTGAGCCAGCCCAGGGTGCCATTGGCTCTCCTGCCCACCTGGGCACACTGCTGCCTCATCTTCAGCTACTCTCTACCAGCAGCCCCTGGTCCCTTTCTTCCTGGCTGCTCTCAGCCACTCTGTCCTCAGCCTGTGGTGCTGCTTGGGGTTGCTGTGGCCAAAGTGTAGAACCCTGCACAATCTCCTCCCATTGGCCTCTGCCCATCCATCCAGCCTGGCAAGATTTCTTTGCAGGGCTCTCCTACCCTGCAACAGATCAACACCTGCTCCTAGCTTGGTGTCATCTGCAAACTTACTCATGTTAGACTCAATCCCCTCGTCCAGGTCATCAATAAAGATATTGAACAGGACTGTGCCCAGCACTGATATTTGGGGCATACCCCTGGTGACAGCTTCCAGTTGGATGTGGCACCATTCACCACCACTCTCTGGGCTCTGCCATCCAGCCAGTTCCTGACCCAGCACAGAGTGAATCTGTCCAAGCTATGAGCTGCCAGCTTGGCCAGGAGCTTGTTGTGGCAGACAGTGTCAAAGGCTTTGCTGCAGTCCAGGCAGACTCCATCCACAGCCTGCCCCACACTCACCAGGCAGGAACCTGATCATAAAAGGAGATCAGGTTGGTCAGGCAGGACCTGCCCTTCCTAAAGTCATGCTGGCTGGGCCTGATCCCTTGGCCATCCTGTAGGTGCTTTGTGATGGCACTCAAGATGACCTTTTCCATGCCCTTGCCTGGCTCTGAGGTCAGGCTGATATGTCTGCAGTTTTTCAGTTTGTCCTTACTGCCCTTCTTGTGGATGTGCATCACATTGGAAGCTTCCAGTCTTTGGGGACCTCTCCAGTGAGCCAGGACTGTTGATAAATGATGGTTGATAAATGTTGATAAATCCAGCCTGGCCTTGAACATGTCACCATCCCTGGAGGTGTTCAAGAAAAGTCTGGCTGGGGCACTTAGTGCCATGGTCTGGTTGACTGGCTAGGGCTGGGTGCTAGGTTGGACTGGATGAGCTTGGAGGTCTCTTCCAACCTGCTTGATTCTATGATTCTATGATCTTGGAGTTCTCTTTCAACCTGGTCAATTCTACGATTCCATGACATAAAACAATGATCCAGCAATTATGTTTATACTCAAAATCAACATCTTCCAAAGGAAATTATTTCAGAGTGTCCTCTTTAAGCCTTCAGACTGCTTTCCAGACTCTCAAGTTTCTCACACCAAGCAAGATCTCTTAAAATGTCTAAGTTCCATGGAAGCAAACTGTCAAAGCAGCAAACTCATCCTTTCAAACACATCTCCCCCTGTGCCACAGTGAAAGCAGCCCACACCAAGTCATGGCTATTGTAGAACTTACACATGCATCCCACCATTGGACTTGTTGATTCTTGCATCAGATACCCTTAGGCAAACTCTCCAAATAGAACCAAAGAGCCCCACAGCAACAAAATGAGCTCTCGCAAACACAGTCATAGCAAGTGAATTCCCCCACCCTCAAAGAAGCAACCAGGCCACCTCCAGTCTCTCAGTGCTGATCCTCAGGGGAAACCTGCAGAATGCAGCAGTTTGTCTTTAGATGACAGAATCAGAGAATCACAGAGCTTTAGAAGTTGGAAGGGACCTCCAGACATCATCAAGCCCAACCTCCCTGCCGAGGCAGGAGTCAGTTTACCGCTTGCCCTCCAGGAGGACTCAAGAGGCTCCTTTCTGCTGAAGCAGGAGGCACAATACAGAGCAAACAGAGTACATGGAACTAAAGCAAAGAGCTTTAATTACAGAGAGGCTTTTCAGGATATTTCTCACACACAAGGACCTCTGGGTTCCCAGGGCTGCATTACAGCTCCAGACAGTACCCAAAGCACTTGGAGGGAGCTGTCACTGGTATAGTACCCATTGGAAGCTTTTGGATTTTCCCCAGGACTCCAACAGGGTGCTGGGGCTGGCACAGTCTCTGACCTGATCTTTGCTCCTTCTCAGGAGGACAGTGTCCTCCCAGGGCTCCAGAGATTGAAAAACATTCTTCTATAGCCCATTATGTTTCCCCTATTTTTTTCTATGACTTCCCTCATCCTCTTCCAAAGATGCTGCTCCTGTCTTTGTTCTAGAGGCTCTCTCAACCTCTCAGCTCTCATTTTTCTGATTTTATGGTTCACTTGCAACTATCCTCAGCCTTTAATAAGCTTGATGTTGGCTTTGTCCACGTCAGATCTCCTCCTGTGGCTAAAAACCCATTTGCTCTTTTCCCAGTAAAAAAACATGTTATCTTTACCTTTACTCCCTAGTGCCTTCACTTCTGTTTCACACGTGTAATAAGCAGTTACTGTCCCTCACTGTCTGCAGCATGACCTCCTATGCTGTGGCATAATTTCCCTCTCTAGAGGAGTTTTCCCTAGTACCTTTGCTTCTGTTTCACACATCTATTAAGCAGTTACTGTCCCTCACTGTCTGCAGCATAACTTCCCATGCTTTGGCATAATTTCCCTCTCTAAAGGGACTCTTCAGAAGCAGGATTTAAAAGCTTTCTTGACACAGGCTCCAGAAGTGGTCACTCATAATATCTTTCTGTACCATTTTCAGTGAATCCACTAATGACTGACATGAATCACTATTCATTTTTTTAGCACAGACATATTTCACCAAGTAAAGAATCACTTCCCCCAGCCCCAGTTTGTTAGAAGGAACCTACTCAAGTGAAGTTTTCAAAGGGTGCCATCATTCTGTAACTGAAGACAAACTTGCAAGGCCAACACCCTGAACTGTCACAGACACATTAAAGCTTATCCACTTTAGGGGTCAGTAACTCTGCAGAAACCCATGTGTGACATTAAATACACTCTAGCCATGCTTGGAAAGAAAACTGATCTAAGAGTTTGCAATTGACTGTATGAAAACTGTAATCAGAGGGCAAAAAATTCCCCCCTGCACTTAGGTGATAAAAAGTAAGGATTCACAAAGGTCTGCATGTCACATCCTCTGGCAAAGGCACATTCATCTTCCAGTTGGACACAAGATGGCAGAGCTTCCCAGTGGAATCATAGATTCCATTGGGAAGCTCTGCCAATGGAACAAGAAGAGCCCTGTGAAAATATTGTTAAATCTCTGCCCCACTAATAATGGAAACCTTACATGACTGGGAGCTGGGTTAGATATTCTGGGTGAGGTGCTCTAATCATCTCTCACAGCCTGCAGGGATCATCTTTTCTCTTAAGCTTTGTCATCTGGGCAGGGTTCTACACTTTAGCTGCAACAACCCCAGGCAGCACTACAGGCTGGGGACAGAGTGGCTGAGAGCAGCCAGGAGGAAAGGGACCTGGGGGTGCTGGTGGATAGTAGCTGAAGATGAGGCAGCAGTGTGCCCAGGTGGGCAGGAGAGCCAATGGCATCCCGGCCTGCATCAGGAGCAGTGTGGGCAGCAGGACAAGGGAGGTTATTCTGCCCCTGTGCTCAGTACTGGTCAGGCCACACCTTGAGTGCTGTGTCCAGTTCTGGGCTCCTTGATTCAAGACAGATGTTGAGGTGCTGGAAGGTATCCAGAGAAGGGCAGCAAGGCTGGTGAGGGGCCTGGAGCACAGCCCTGTGAGGAGAGGCTGAGGGAGCTGGGGGTGTGCAGCCTGCAGAAGAGGAGGCTCAGGGCAGACCTCATTGCTGTCTGCAACTGCCTGCAGGCAGGCTGTAGCCAGGTGGGGTTGGGCTCTGCTGCCAGGCAACCAGCAACAGAAGAAGGGGACACAGTCTCAAGTTGTGCCAGGGGAGGTCTAGGCTGGATGTTAGTAGAAAGTGGTTGTCAGAGAGAGTGATTGGCATTGGAATGGGCTGCCCAGGGAGGTGGTGGAGTCACCATCCCTGGAGGTGTTGAAGCAAAGCCTGGCTGAGGCACTGAGTGCCATGGTCTGGTTGACTGGCTAGGGCTGGGTGCGAGGTTGGGCTGGCTGAGCTTGGAGGTTTCTTCCAGCCTGGCTGATTCTAAGAATCTCATGGTAAACATAATTAGGGAAGGACAATGCAGTCCTTTACACAAACCATGCCTTGTGTTTCTCACTAGCGAGGTGTCCACTTGTCTGTCCTGTCTCAGATGAGGCAGCCAGCAGCTGTGGGAATCAAGGTCAGCACTCCTTTGTTTTGGGTCTTCTCACATTGCATTCCCAGAGCTGCTAGGTGGGTACTTCGGTATAGCTACTGCGCTTTAGCTGTAGATAAGACTGGAAAACTACCAACTGTGATAAGCTGTAAAATGATCAATGTCTACCTGCAGAAAAGAAAATGCAGTGCCACTCCTCTTAGGAGCAGCTGTCTAGAAATCTGATCCACTCTAACAGTGAACCAGATAGATTAAGGTTAACATGCAGTACCAAGCTGACATCTGTATTAGATGTATTGATTTGGTGTACAAACAATGAGTTACATAATGGACTTGTTTTTCATTACCTCAGTGCAGCAAAGGTTAACGTAGTTACCAGGAAGATGTGAGAGGAAAACCTGCTGGTTCAATGAATCACTTAGAGGATAAAAACATATCCTTTTAAAAAGAGCATATGGTTTCCAGATGACAGAACCATCCAGAAAGAAAGACTTAATAGTATAAGTGAGACAGCACCAGCTGCATCAGAGCCCTGTAGCTAGAAAGAAACATTTGCATTGGCATCATTTACAAAGACAAAAACAAAGGCATGAGCATGGAACAGGCTTTCTGGTGCTAGTAGCAAGGATATAAAGCAATACTGAAGCACACATGTGTTCATTTGCCCTGGAATAGGATAGTGTGAATAGGAAGGGGTTCTGAAGTGTGGAATCACAGAACCAGTCAGGGTTGGAAGGGACCACAAGGAGCACCCAGTTCCAACCCCCCTGCCATGCCCAGGGACACCCTACCCTAGAGGAGGACGGCCAGAGACCCATCCATCCTGGCCTTAAATACCTCCAGCCATGGGGCCTCAACCATCTCTCCCTTTGCAACCCATTCCAGACTCTCACCACTCCCATGCTTAAGAACTTGCTCCTCAGGTCCAGTCTGACTCTTCCCACCTCCAGCTTTGCTCCATTTCCCCAGTCCTGTCACTCCCTGACAGCCTAAAAAGTCCCTCCCCAGCTAGTTTGGAGGCCCCTTCAGATACTGGAAGGCCACAAAAAGGTCAGTTCAAAGCCTCCTCTTCTCCACACTGCACAGCCCCAACTCTTTCAGTCTGTGCTCACAGCAGAGGTCAGAGTATCATAATTACAGAATATTTGTTTGACATGCTGCATACTGCACTTTATGCCAGTTTTTTTGTTGCTATTAAATCCATTCTAGAGAATGGTTTTCTGAAGGTGAGGCATTGCTGTGTGGCCTCAAGCTGAGACTGGGTGGGTATAGATTGGACATTAGGAGAAAAAAAATTCACAGAGAGAGTGGTCAGGCACTGAAATGAGCTGCCAGGGGAGGTGGTCGAGTCACCTAACCTGGATGTGTTTAAGGGTCATAGAAACATAGAATCAACCAGGTTAGAAGAGACCTCCAAGCTCAGCCAGCGCAACCTAGCACCCAACCCTATCCAATCAACCAGACCATGGCATTAAGTGCCCCAGCCAGGCTTGGCTGCAACACCTCCAGGGACAGTGACTCCACCACCTCCCTGGGCAGCCCATTCCAATGCCAATCACTCTCTCTGCCAACAACTCCCTCCTAACATCCAGCCTAGACCTCCCCTGGCACAACTTGAGACTGTGTCCCCTTGTTCTGTTGCTGCTTGCCTGGCAGAAGAGACAAACCCCACCTGGCTACAACCTCCCTTCAGGGAGTTGTAGACAGAAAATTGAAGACAGAGACAAGGATTTGTGTACAAGTCTGGACAATTTGCTTACCAATTCCATTCCCTTTTACCTACAGGCAAAGAATCAGCAGGATGCAGTTGCTGGAAGCTGAAGCCAAGCAAATGTAAGTTAGAAACAGAGATTATAAACAATTGTCCTAACTTCTCCAGCAACACAATCATTCATCTGACTCATGAAATCTTGAAACAGCAATTAGATTCACCCCACCTGTTACCTCATTAAATGAAATATTTAATTCAGGAGTTTTATAGTACGTACAGAGGAGTAATCATCTTCCAGGGACTACTGGAACGTTAGAAAGCCTGAATCACTGATTTTTTTTTCCCTTTATTTATCATAAATTCCCAAATTGGGAACCCTAAGTGCTTAAAAGTCAGTGAGATAAATCAAGGTTTCACTCTCCCAAGGTAACTTTCAGAAGTAATCAAATGAAGTCAAGAACAAATTAAATGCAAGCAAGAGGGAGATGGAGAAGCAGATGGCTTTGAAGGGAAATCAGACAGAAGGGGAGAAGAAATGTGGGGGTTGGTCTCTTCTGCCAGGCAAGCAACAACAGAATAAGGGGACACAGTCTCAAGCTGTGGCAGGGAAGGTCTAGGCTGGATGTTAGGAGGAAGTTGTTGGCAGAGAGAGTGATTGGCATTGGAATGGGCTGCCCAGGGAGGTGGTGGAGTCGCAATGCCCTGGAAGTGTTCAAGAAAAGGTCCCTGAAGGTGTTTAAGGAAAGCCTGGATGAGACACTTAGTGCCATGGTCTAGTGGACTGGCCAGGGCTGGGTGCTAGGTTGGACTGGATGATCTTGGAGTTCTCTTCCAACCTGGTTGATTGACTCTGTGATGCCACCTCACCACAAAACGTGTCTGAGGGAAATTGATATGGATGATTGCTTTGGAGAGTGAGTGGAAATGGAACAGAATGCTGTTCAGTGGATACAATAATGGACATTTAGGTAAGGAACCATTTAATTAAAAGCAGTAGAGATTATTACTTTTCTGCAGATATGTGAAAATCAATTTTTGCTCTCTTTGCACTGAAGATAACCTGTAAGATGTCAAATGAGTTGAGCGGGAGTTATATTGAAGTAAACAACTGCTTATTTTAAATAAAATTATCAAAGGAATAAAAAAAAACCCTCCTGAAAAAGTTAAAAGGTCAGAAAAAAAAGTATCTTTTAGGGTCTCCAGCAGCAAAACCAGGCTGGGAATTAGGGGAGAGAATAAAGGAACATGTCAAAAAGAAAGAAGAAGAAATTAAAACAAATCAAATACAGCCTTGCAAAACTCTCACTGATGCTGAACTTCCACACAGTAGCAAGGTTGGTGTTATTTTTACCCCCATAAAGATGGAAGAAAGATGTAAGTAGGATCTATTTAGAGTGCATTCACAGATGGTCTGCACATCAGTTTCTTGAGATGAAAATCTGAAAGCCTAAAGCTAACACTTCCTCCAGCATCGATATTCTGCCGCTGGAGAGGTGATCTGTCAGAAGAGAAATGTCACACTCAGTTCTCACCCACTACAAGAGGTAGTGGGGATTAAGTAGAGAGCCAGAGCTAATGGATATGAGAGTAAATCAGGATATTTTCCATCAGTCACTTCCTGTGTTTCAAATTTCTCCATAGACAGAGGGTTCTAATATGCCAGCAAAGCTGCAAACAAGCTCCTGGCAGCTCCTGGCTTGGACAGGTTCACTCTGGTATGGGTGAAGAACTGGCTGGAGGACTGGGCCCAGAGAGTGGTGGTGAATGGTGCCACAGCCAGCTGGCAGCTGTCACTGGTGGTGTGCCCCAGGGATCATTGCTGGGCCCAGTCCTGTTCAATATCTTTATTGATTGTCTGGATGAGGGGATTGAGTCCAGCAGCAATAAGGTTGAAGAAGACACCAAACCAGAAGAAGGAGTGGACACAGGCCTAGTCCTGTCACTCCCTGAGAGCCTAAAAAGTCCCTCCCCAGCTTTTTTGCATGCCCCTTCAGATACTGGAAGGCCACAAGACAGTCACTTGGGAGCCTCCTCTTCTCCAGACTAAAGAGCCCCAACTCTTTAAGTCTGTCATAGAATCACAGAATCATAGAATCAGCCAGGTTGGAAGAGACCTTCAAGACCATCCAGCCCAACCTAGCACCCAGCCCTGGCCAATCAACCAGACCATGGCACTAAGTGCCCCAGCCAGGCTTTGATTGAACACCTCTAGGGATGGTGACTCCACCACCTCCCTGGGCAGCCCATTTCAATGCCAATCACTCTCTCTGACAACAACTTCCTCCTAACATCCAGCCTAGACCTCCCCTGGCACAACTTGAGACTGTGTCCCCTTGTTCTGTTGCTGCTTGCCTGGCAGCAGAGCCCAACCCCACCTGGCTACAGCCTCCCTTCAGGGAGTTGTAGACAGCAATGAGCTCTGCCCTGAGCCTCCTCTTCTGCAGGCTGCACACCCCCAGCTCCCTCAGCCTCTCCTCACAGGGCTGTGCTCCAGGCCTCTCACCAGCTTCATTGCCCTCATAGCAGAGGTGCTCCAGCCCTGCTCATCCTCATGGCTCTACAATTGTTCCATTTCATCATTTCAAGTACTGCAGTGAGTTTAATGAGCTGAGCATTACCAAGGCCAGAGCTTCTCCTTTGTAAAACGCCTTTAAAAAGAGAAAAAAGCACAGAAAAACAAACCATTGTGTTACCAGCTACAAAATCCTGTGTCTGAAACTTGGAAATTTTACAAGCATCTATTGGAAAGACACCACAGCAAGTGGAGCTGAACTTCTCTGATCTAGCTGCTAAGTTCAAAAGCTGCAGGAATCTCGCAGTGAATTTAGCGCTTGTAAAGTACTAGAAGGAAGCAAAAGCAAATCTGTCCTGCTCATGAATATGAATAGGAAAAGCAATTTGCCTTCACAATCAAAATATATTGGATGGGGATTTTTTTGTCTTTATCAAGGCTCACATGATTTAAGATCTTTTTCTAGGGTTATTTTTAAGTATGATCTGCTGAAGGCAATGTGCTCAGTCTCTGGATGGGAGATATGCCTCATTTAAGTCACCAGAAATCTGCACTGCTGATTAAAAAGCAAGTGCTGATGGGCTTCACAGGGACTCTCATCCATCTTGCCTTAGCTGAGGAAGTTCTTCACAGAGGGAGTGATTGGCATAGGAATGGGCTGCCCAGGGAGGGAGTGGAGTCGCTGTCCCTGGAGGTGTTGAAGCAAAGCCTGGATGAGGCACTTAGTGCCATGGTCTGGTTGATTGGGTAGGGCTGGGTGCTAGGTTGGACTGGATGAGCTTGGATGTCTCTTCCAACCTGGTTGATTCTAGGACTCTATGGAAATGGTAGTGGGAGGAAGGGACTGTGATGGTTTGGGTGTTCCCCACCCCCCCACACTCTTAAGAAATCACCCAGACTAGACTCAGTCTAGCTGGATATTAAGGATGGAGCTTTATATCCACAGCCTGGCACAATATACAAGCAGGCATTTACAATCTGTACAGCTATAGGCAGACATACACAAGTTAAAGAAGTAATACAGAAACACAGCAGCCCTCCCAGAAACCAGAGTCCCCAGGAGGGGCTCCCAACCACCCTTCCACCTCCTTTCCACCCCTCTACCTTATCCCAGTCTTTGCCTTATGTGCAAGGTGAGTTTGGAGTGTTGGCCAGGGGGGTTAGACAGCAGAAGGATTAGTTACACAGCAGGCAGCCAGGGGCACACAACAACTGTGCTAAGATTGTGTTCTTGTTTTTATCCATCTCAGCAAGCCTATGAGTGCAGTAGCCATCACCATAGTTTCCTTTTCTCAGTTTATAATCTAATTTCCCTCACTAAAAGATTCTAGTCAGCCTCAAACTAGCACAGAGAGGGATAGTGAAGAGTGTTCCATGAAACACTGAACAGTAAAACCAACAAATCCTGAACTCCTTGTACTAAAAGTCCCATGGGCATGGGGAAATGGCTCTGAAGAGAGACCATCAAAGTGTTTGGTGATTGCATATCCTGGGAATTCAAATGGACTTTGTCACCACTGCCAGCTTCACAAAAGAACAAAGTCTCCAGCAAGGCACAGATGGTATTTCTGAATGAACAGATGATTATGCCAGGAAAGTATTATGCTTGGAAACACATTTTATTGATAGATGAGTAAAAGTGCTAGAAGGATGGCTACAGAAGAGAGGATCTAGCTCTTCAAGGAACCCCTGAATACAATGAGAGATTAGGCAGTGGCTACAGGTCATTTAGTGTACTCTTCAGGCTTTCTTTCTGGAGATTAATTGGACAACTACCCAGAATGCTGCAGATTAGAATGGGACTGTAATTAACGAGAGCCACAAGAAGATGTGTGAGCAACAACATTACATAGTAATCTGGATTTACTGTGGTGGCAGGCTGATAGGCCAGCAGGGCAAGGGAGGGGATTCTGCCCCTTGGCTCTGCTCTCCTCACACCCCACCTGCAGTCCTGGGTGCAGTTCTGGAGCCCCCAACACAAGCAGGACATGGAAACAGTCCAGATGAGGCCACCAAGATGCTGAGAGGGCTGCAGCAGCTCTGCTATGAGGACAGGCTGAGAGAGTTGGGGCTGTGCATCCTGGAGAAGAGAAGGATTTGAGGAGACCTTGGAATGGCCTTGCAGTATCTGAAGGGGGCTACAGGAGGGCTGGGACTATTGACAAGGTTTTGTGATGATAGGATGAGGAGTAATGGGTTTAAACTGGAAGAGAGGAGATTTAGACTAGATGTTAGGAGGAAGTTCTTTGCAGTGAGGGTGGTGAGACACTGGCACAGGTGCCCAGGGAGGTTGTGGCTGCTCCCTCCCTGGAGGAGTTCAAGGCCAGGTTGGATGAGACCTTGAGCAATCTGTTCTAGTGGGAGGTGTCCCTGCCTATGGCAGGGGGTTGGAACTGGATGATCCTTGAGGTCCCTTCCAACCTAAACCATTCTATGATTCTAAAGGGCAAACATGGGCTTATCCATGCCCAGACATGGTCCCCTGCTCCCCCTACTTCTGTTCTGGGGGGAGGCAACCAGAAGAGGGGAGGGCAAAGCCCTGCCTTCACCTAATGTGATGAGGCCTGGCAAAGTGCCATCCTGATTGGCTAATCTCTGTCCATTGCCCTATTAGTCTTGGGTTGGATATTGATAAAAGGGGTAAGCAGGTAGCACAGGGCCAGTGCAGGCAGCCAGAGCCAGAAAGCAAATGTGTTATCTATATTTATGTTCCTCTTTTTATCCATCTCAGCAAGACAATGAGTGCAGCAGACATCACCACTGTGTCCTTTCCACAGCTTATAATCTAATTCTTCTCACCAAAATATTCCAGCTAGCTTCAAACTAGCACAAGGTGTAAGACTCAGCTTTTTCTATACATTTTCTGGAGCACAGAGGGCAAGCCTTGAAGACCAATGACTCTGTTGAAGTAGTATGATCTCTGTAGCTTGAGGAAAACTATATTCATCACCAATGTGACAGCAGAAATAATGCACACCCCTCAGTCCACATTTACCATGATTAAAATGTTCAAAGTGAGGCTGGACTGGGGTCTGGGCAACCTGATCTAGTTGAGGATGCCCTTGCTTGCTGCAGAGGGGGTTGGACTGGATGACCTCTGGAGATCCCTTCCAACCCAGACCATCCTATGAGGCACTTAGTGCCATGGTCTAGTTGATTGGACAGGGCTGGGTAATAGGTTGAACTGAAAGAGCTTGAGGTGTCTTCCAACCTGGTTGATTCTATGATTATATGAAGTTGTTGGCAGAGAGAGTGATTGGCATTGGAATGGGCTGCCCAGGGAGGTGGTGGAGTCACCATCCCTGGAGATATTCAAGCCAAGCCTGGCTGGGGCACTCAGTGCCATGGTCTGGTTGATTGGCCAGGGCTGGGTGCTAGGTTAGACTGGCTGAGCTTGGAGGTCTCTTCCAACCTGATTGATTCTCTGATTCTATGAGCACCCAAACTATTTGAAAATTGCTCATGTTTGGTTACAAACTTATTTGTGGCATTAGGATTTGGATTACACTGGGGAAATAAGCAACAAGAAAAAAGGAAATGTATTGTTCTGAGTTTCTTATTCACCTTAAGTCAAATGCAAATTTAGTAAGGGAACTATTAGAGGGAAAACAAGAGATCATAGGAATCCCTTCATCCCATGTGCCTTTCTGCTATGGTAATTGAGGGGTTTGTGTTGCTAAATGGAATCCATGGGTCAAATTCCAACTCCATTTCACATTAGTGCTAGTTGATTTCAATGCCACTAACGCCATACTAATGTGAAGCAGTGAGACATCATCTACCAAGTTGTCTCTGTGTGTGAGATGAATACATTAGCTTCTTAGCAGATGGCTGCGAAGCCTTCCAGACAGAGTACGTCTCGGGCTTTCAAGAACCATTTATCAAAACCACCAAACTGTCTTCAGTTCTGCAGAGATCACACCAGGGGAGAAAGTGCTAAATGGTTTAAAGATGAGGCAATTGTACTGCAAGCCATTGTCAACTCCAAGTGCAGCAGCCACTGGCCCGTGCATCACATCAACTTCATCTTCTTGGACACCTATTCCTCACTGCTATGTGATGCCAGAGATATACCTCTTTGCTTGTTGCTTAGTGTGGAAATAACATTTTGAACGTTCAGAATATTCAGTAGCTCCATTTCTTACCATCCTGCTGTGATTCTGCCCTCTCAAAGTGAGAAGTGGTCAAAGGGAGCAGGGAAAGGAGATCTGCATTATGTAAACATGGGAAATACTTCATAGCTTCCTGCATAGAACTTTTTAATGAAGGGTAGTTGGTAAAAGATTCTTAGATTTCACCTAAAGATTGGTGAAATAATAGGATTACTGGTTGCCCTCCTTGGGCAACCTGTGCCAGTGTCTCACCACCCTCACTGCAAAGAACTTCCTCCTAACATCCCGTTTCAATCTGCCCTCTGCCAGTTCAAACCCATTACTCCTTGTCCTGTCATTACAAGACCTTGTCAATAGTCCCTCCCCAGCCTTCCTGTAGGTCCCCATCAGACACTGGAAGGCCACTATAAGGTCTCCTCAAAGCCTTCTCTTCTCCAGGCTGCAGAGCCCCAACTCTTGTAGCCTGTCCTCATAGCAGAGCTGCTGCAGCCCTCTGAACATCTTCGTAGCCTTCCTCTGGACTCGCTCTTTGGAAAGGACCTCCAGAGATCATTGAGTCCAGCTCCCATTCCAAGGCAGCATCACCTAGGGCAAGCTGCACAGGAACACATCCAGGTGGGTTTTGAAAGTCTGTAGAGAAAGAGACTCCACAACCTCTCTGGGCAGCCTGCTCCAGTGCTCCAGCACTCTCACTGTAAAGTAATGTCTCCTTTTACTGAGATGGAACCTCCTGCAATCTAGCTTATGCAGACTGTTCCTTGTCCCATCCCTGAGCACCAACAAAAAGAGACTGGCACCTTCATCACAACACCCACCTCTCAGATGTTTAGAGACACTGATTAGATCCCTTCTCAGCCTTCCTAAGACTTAACTGCCTCAGTTCTTCAACTCCCTGAGTCTTCCTTGTCGCTCTCCTTTGGATCCCCTCCAAATAAGTGTGACTGGAGGCAAGAGGCAAAGCCACAACACCAGGCCAAGCACTAGTTACTCCTAAGTGTTACTAGGCTCACATGGTACAGGCAGGCTGCACTGCTCAGATCAAGGTCTCCTCTCCAGGAAACCCTGTAAGCCTGGGTCTGTTGGGATGGAATTGGAGTCAATTAGAGTAATTCTTACGAGGTAAGAAAAGCACCAATTAACAAATTAGTTCCTTAGGAAGTCAACACAGCACTTCAAATTACCTGAGACCCATTCTGTCATTTGCTTTCTGTTCTTCTCTCCCATTTTCCTATTTGTCTTCTTTCAACCTCCCTTCAAGAACACATGCTGACTTTTAAAATGCTGCTCTCTAGAACCAAACAATACTGCAAAATAATCCCCAGCCCAAAGTTTTAGAGTAAGACCATAATGTTCTGATTCCTCCTGGAGCAATGAAATGGTGCAGTAAATATTGACTACATTCAAATGCATAAGCTTAAATTTCTGTATGTGGAGAGAACGAAGCTGTGACTGAAGCAGTGTGCCCAGGTGGGCAGCAGAGCCAATGGCATTCTGGCCTGGCTCAGGAGCAGTGTGGCCAGCAGGACAAGGGAGGTTCTTCTGCCCCTGTGCTCAGCACTGCTCAGGCCTCACCTTGAGTGCTGTGTCCAGTTCTGGGCTCCTCCATTGCAGAGAGATGTTGAGGTGCTGGAAGGTGTTTGGAGAAGGGCAGCAAGGCTGGGGAGGGGCCTGGAGCACAGCCCTGTGAGGAGAGGCTGAGGGAGCTGGGGGTGTGCAGCCTGCAGCAGAGGAGGCTCAGGGCAGAGCTCATTGATGTCTACAACTACCTGAAGGGAGGCTGTAGCCAGGTGGGGTTGGTCTCTTCTGCCAGGCAGCCAGCAACAGAACAAGGGGACACAGTCTCAAGTTGTGATGGGGGAGGTCTAGGCTGGATGTTAGGAGGAAGTTGTTGTCAGAGAGAGTGATTGGCATTGGAATGGGCTGCCCAGGGAGGTGGTGGAGTCACCCTCCCTAAAGGTGTTGAAGCAAAGCCTGGATGAGGCACTTAGTGCCATGATCTGGTTGATTGTCTAGGGATGAGTGCTAGTTTGGACTGGCTGATCTTGGAGGTCTCTTCCAACCTGGTTGATTCTATGGTTCTTTCTATAGAGATTGCTTGCTGAGTACTCTGCAGTAAGGACTGGCATTAATGAATTCAGATTCTTTGCTTCACCTTCAAGCAGATCTTTCCCTGCTTTCAGTGAATGCTCAGAACGAAGGCTATGTGGATCTATGAGCCTGGTCAAGTGGTAAATTATGGCAGTCTAAATTAGGAATAATAGTTCATCAGGAATAATGATAACAGAACAAAAGTAAAGAAAAGAAAGGCTTGCCTGAAGGTTTAGTAGAGTTAGAATAGCATAATACGAGTGGGATCATGGTATATGAACTTTGAGGCCCTTTATAAACTAAGAAAAGAAAGAGATCAGCTGCTGTGGGGTTTGTGGAGGTTCCTTTCTGTTTTAACCCTGCAGAACAAACCAGGTATTTGGCAGGAGATTAGAGTCTTCTCTTCATTGCTTTCATGTTCCAGTTGTCAAACAAACCACTTTAATCTTCTCCTTTGGTCAGTATGTGTTACATTGCCATATAATCAGCTGTAGAGGAGCAATTTTCATTAATGAGAGCTATGATGAAACTGATGCATTGAAGTTAGATGTCTGGGGGATAATCCTGACAAAACTGATGCTCTAAAGCCATTGATTGCTGATTGTGATCTCCACTGAGTGATCAGGTATGTCTCAGAAGAAGTAACTAGCAAGATCAGACCTAGTCATTCTGTGAACTCATGGCAGACCTGTGCTGAGACCTTGTGGCTGGCCCTAGGGCATTCTTACTAATTAGTCTGAGGAGGCTTCTAGCATTCTTTTAGCTGTTATTGAAGATGAGAGGCATTAATTTGTTCAAGCAAAGCCTGGATGGGGCACTTAGTGCCATGGTCTGGTTGATTGGACAGGGTTAGGTGCCAGGTTGAACTGGATGAGCTTGGAGGTCTCTTCCAATCTGGTTGATTCTGTGATTCTAAATTGTCCATTTGTTCTGCTGGGACATACAAAAGCAAGGACACAAACATTCTATGGTTCTATGATTCTATGACACTCCTCTCTGTTGTGTATCCCAGAGGATAACAACAGAGAGGAGTGTCATAGAATCATAGAACCATAGGCAGGCACTGCTCTTTACAGATGTTTCCAGGTAAGATAGGTGATGCACATCACTCAGCCAGATGACTTGTTAAAGAGGTACAAATGACTAATGCAGGTTCCCAACTAGAAGAGACAAAGAAAGGTGACACAGTAGCCATCTAAAGACAAAACAGTAAAATTATATTTGGAGGTTGTGGCTGCTCCCTCCCTGGAGGTGTTCAAGGCCAGGTTGGATGAGCCCTTGAGCAACCTGTTCTAGTGGGAGGTGTCCCTGCCTATGGCAGGGGGTTGGAACTGAATGATCCTTGAGATCCCTTCCAACCTAACCCATTCTGTGATTCTATGACTCTATAGCTCTATGCCAAGCAGGTGAGAAATATCCAAATACTTCCAGGTTGAATGTTTAAAGTAACTTTGAATAACGATCTGACCTCTCACGATGTCTAAGTGCACGACAAGTGAACATGAAGGACCCAGAGGTGAGATTTTGATGTCTTTAAGCCAACATTTTAATCCATTTTTTGGCCAGATTCTAAACAGTGGTCAGTAGTTATTAGCAGTGCTGTTCATCTTTCCCCTAAAACCTGCACATGCTTGCAATGGCTGACAAATAAAGATGCTCTCTGACTAATGTGAAGCTTGCCACACTGGATTAAGCCATTTGCTTAAACCAAAGAAAACAGTGCTCAGAGGAGCTGTAAAAGGTCAGCCAACCTATTTTTGTACTCACTGATCCATTGATTCTAGTGCCTTGCCTATGGTATTTGCCCACTCCACTCCTCTACTTCCTGATTTTACCATTTTATACTGTTTATATGAACTAACAAAACTGAAATCAAAAGGAATAAGGTTTGCAAGTCTTTCAGTTTGGGAACTCTGATAACTTCTGCTCCTGTATCTTTGACATGACAGGCAGCATTTAACTGTATCTTTCACTAAAATCTATCATAAGGGAAACTGTCTGTGCAGATATACTTCACAGTGTCACAGTATCACCAAGGTTGGAAGAGACCTCACAGATCATCAAGTCCAACCCTTTGCCACAGAGCTCAAGGCCAGACCATGGCACCAAGTGCCACATCCAGTCCTGCCTTGAACAGCTCCAGGGACGGCGACTCCACCACCTCCCCGGGCAGCCCATTCCAGTGTCCAATGACTCTCTCAGTGAAGAACTTTCTCCTCACCTTGAGCCTAAATCTCCCCTGGCACAGCCTGAGGCTGTGTCCTCTCGTTCTGGTGCTGGCCACCTGAGAGAAGAGAGCAACCTCCTCCTGGCCACAACCTCCCCTCAGGTAGTTGTAGACAGCAATAAGGTCACCCCTGAGCCTCCTCTTCTCCAGGCTAACCAATCCCAGCTCCCTCAGCCTCTCCTCATAGGGCTGTGCTCAAGGCCTCTCACCATGCTTTATTCCAGCTTCAGAGAGCACAGGTTTTCCAAATCAAAGCACTTGCAGCCCAGAAAGCCAACCAGAGCCTGGGCTGCATCAGAAGTGTGGCCAGCAGGTCAAGGGAGGTGCTTCTCCCCCTCTACTTAGTGCCATGGCCTGGTTGATTGGCTAGGACTGGGTGCTAGGTTGGACCGGATGAGCTTGGAGGTCTCTTCCAACCTGTCTGATTTTATGTTTCTATAAAATAATTGTAAAAAGATTTTGAGAAAACATTTTCAGAGTTCTGAATGTTCAGCTTGAGCTATGGAGCTGAGGTGCTTGTTAGGTAGCAGCACAGTAGCATTTTGACAGCCTGAACATCAGCAAACATAAAAATGCAAAGTAAAATTTAAGACAAAAAAATCATTCCTCTTTTTCCTTCCTCTCTGCTTTTTATTATTAAAAGCATAAGAAACAAAACAAAAAGGCATTAAAAAAAAAAAAAAACAAAACAAACAAAAAAAAACCCCAAGCAAAACCAACACCCAAACCCAAACAGAACCCACAAAACCACCAAACTAGCAGAAACCCAAAAGCCATCAGATGCTGCAGTGCAACATGGCTGAGTTACATAAGGAATGGAAAGGAGCAGCAGAAGATTCAAAACAAGCCAGAAGGGCAGATGTGAAGAGTTCTGGAAAATGATTCAAATCTATTTCTAAAGTGAGCAGATGATACACTCAGACAGACTTGCAATAGGCTCATGAAAATCATTAATGGATATAGAACATTCTAGTTAGGATCACCAGAAACTAAGAAATGTGTTGGTTTTAGGAGGGTTTGGCCAATAAAAAGCTACTCTGCTCTTGAAGAAAGCTGTTTCAAAAGACTCTGTCACCCTAAATCTACACAGTGCATAATGACAGACAGTGAATGTGCCACACTTAGAAGGAGGTATCACAAACAGTAAGCCAAGTCTAACTGGAGCTTTATAAGCCAAGTCTAAGTGGAGCTTTATGCAAGTTCAGTTAAATCAGTCCTGTTCAGTATCTTTTTTCATGATCTGGACAAGGGGATTGAGTTCAGCATCAGTCAGTTTGCAGATGACACCAAGCTAGGAGCAGGTGTGGAGCTGTTGGAGGGTAGGAGAGCCCTGCAGAGGGACCTTGCTATGCTGTAACATCGTTAAGGAAGCTCAGCTGCCAGGGCAACATAATTCCATTCAGTGTAAGGGAAGACTTATACAGACAAATACAAGAGTGATACAGGAAGGTGGTGAAGGCTACACCCCTTGATGTTTTTAAGGCTAGACTGGATGTGGCTCTGGGCAACCTGATCTAGTGGAAGGTGTCCCTGCCTGTGGCAGGGGGCTCAAAACTAGATGATCCTTGAGGTCCCTTCCAACCTTGGCAATTCTGTAATGCAGAAGAGCTGAAAATTCCTAGTTCATAAACCAGGTGTAATTGAAGAAACATGTCTTTAGAACCACTCCTACAGTGCAGACTATTTCCCTGTTGGTGTACTCCAGCCTCTGACTGCAGATAGGTAATAACAACTGCAGAGTACTTTCAGTTCAGCACTGAAGGCTGCCATTTCAGAAAGCATTTGGGAATAACCTTTTCTCACTTTGATCCTTCTGAATCCTTTCTATCTTTTTCTATTTGATCTGCCTCAGCCTGATATTTTTTTTCTTATAAGAGCTTATGAACACATGAAGAGATGAATCAGTCACAGAAAAAAACTTTCACTCAATACTCAGTAGGTAACTGCGCCAGTTTCATAATGCTTGTCTGTGGAGGTGACCTTTTCCAGCCCATCCAAATCTAAAATGGTCAGGTGCCTGCTAATCATAGTCATAGAGTCATAGAATCAAGCAGGTGGGAAGAGACCTCCAAGATCATCCAGTCCAACCTAGCACCCACCCTAGACAATCAACCAGACCATAGCACTAAGTGCCTCATCCAGGCTTTGCATCAACACCTCCAGGGACAGCAACTCCACCACCTCCCTGGGCAGCCCATTCCAATGCCAATCACTCTCTCTGCCAACAACTTCCTCCTAACATCCAGCCTAGACCTCCTCTGGCACAGCTTGAGACTGTGTCCCCTTGTTCTGTTGCTGCTTGCCTGGGAGAAGAGATCAACCCCACCTGGCTACAGCCTCCCTTCAGGTAGTTGTAGACAGCAATGAGGTCACCCTAATGAAAGAAACAAACAAACAGCAACAGACCCAGCCTCAGAAAAACTGCCATAGAATCAACCAGGTTGGAAGAGCCCTCCAAGCTCTTTCAGTCCTAGCACCCAGCCCTGTCCAATCAACTAGACCATGGCAAGTTGTGCCAGGGGAGGTCTAGGCTGGATGTTAGGAGGAAGTTGTTGGCAGAGAGAGTGATTGGCATTGGAATGGGCTGCCCAGGGAGGTGGTGGAGTTGTCATTCCTGGAAGTGTTGAAGCAAAGCCTGGCTGGGGCACTTAGTGCCATGGTCTGGTTGACTGGCTAGGGCTGGGTGCTAGCTTGGGCTGGCTGAGCTTGGAGGTCTCTTCCAACCTGGTTGATTCTATGACTCTTTTTAATGTACCTTCATATTAAAAAAAATCCCTTACTGCCTCTGCTCAATGTTCTAAGAAGTGTTCTCTAAATCTGTATTCTGATTTTTAGAACTGTGCAACAGCGAGCTAAGAGTCTTCCAAGCACAACCTCCTGCACTCAAGTCCCAAGGGATAAAAATGTTTCATACACAATCACAATGGAGTGCAGCTTTTTTCAGTGTGCATCTGCCTTTTGATCTAATGTACAGAGAGAGCAGGCTTTTAGAAATGATGTGAGCTGACAATTGATGTCGAGCTAATTGGCATTTAGGAGGGTAACAGTTTGCTGGCAGCTTGTCCAGAAGAAGTTTCCAAAGCCTCTGTGTACACATCACCCAATGCTCTCACTGAAGGCCAATCCTGAAATGTCACTGGTAGAACATAAACAGGCAAAAGGTTATCCTAATTAAAGCTGCAATTGCATAGTTCAAGACTATTAAAAAGAGGAAGAGAAATATTTTAAATGTAGCCTAATTAAAATCTTTGGTAGGAAAGAAAAGAGGTTTTGTTGTTGGATTGTTTGGGTTTGGTTTGTATTTTGGAAACAAAGAATTCATTTCCCCCCTTTTTTTGGAAGTGTATTCCTTTTAAACTGTATTAATTCTCATCTTAAAAAGCTATGCTCCAAGCTATTGAAGGCTCAGGACATTTTCCTGCTTTTGCAAAAGGAATTCCCATTTGGGAAGTTCTTGGCAGGTCTTGCAGCAATAAGCATGCTTTGGCATGATGGGGAGGGATAGAAGAGGCTACACAAAGAGGCTGTCTGAAGGATTAGGATGGTGCCAAGAGGACTGACAGCCTCTCTGCTTATTCACTGCTCAGTTGGATCATAGAATCAAAGAATCAAGCAGGTTGGAAGAGACCTTCAAGCTCATCCAGTCCAACCTAGCACCCAGCCCTAGCCAATCAACCAGACCATGGCACTAAGTGCCTCAGCCAGGCTTTTCTTCCACACCTCCAGGGACAGCAACTCCACCACCTCCCTGGGCAGCGAGGTAGATGACATCATTTGCCCTTCCCTTGTCCACTATTGCTGTGACTTCACCATAAAAAGCCACCAGATTTGTCAGGCATGATTTGCCCTTTGTGAAGCCATTGCTGGGTGCCACTAATCACCTCTGCTTTGTTTTCCATTTGCCTTAGCAGAGCCTTCAGGAGAGTCTGCTCCATGATCTTGCCAGGCACAGAGGTGAGACTGACTGCTCTGTAATTCCTGGGGTCATCCTAAAGGTAAATATATGGAGCTTAGCATTCATATACCAAGACAGATTAAAAACAGCAGTTAAACCAAGAAGCATAACAGTACTGCATGGACTAATTAATTCCTCACCACTACACCTCACCATGTGGTGAGTCAACAGGAAACTTGTTCTGAGCTACAGCCATTTCCCTCGAGGACAGTAAGGCAGTAGAACATTGCACTGTGCTGGGCTTGAGCTTGGGAGGCAAATATGTGTGCAGTTTATGTTGGTATTTAGCTCTTGAATATATTCTTCAGTGCATACTCTAAAACAATCTGGAACAAATTACTTCAAAGGAGCAGAAGCCCAAAAACATATTCTCACAACAACCTGAACTGAGACTCTAAAGCCTATATATACCATCCTACATCTTTAGCCCTATTCTCAGGCAACCAGCAACAGAGCAAGGGGACACAGCCTCAAGCTGTGCTGGGGGAGGTCTGGGCTGGATGCTAGGAGGAAGTTGTTGGCAGAGAGAGTGATTAGCATTGGAATGGGCTGCCCAGGGAGGTGGTGGAGTTGCTGTCCCTAGAAGCCTTCAACAAAAGCCTGGATGAGGCACTTAGTGCCATGGTCGAGTTGACTGGACAGGGCTGGGTGCTAGGTTGGACTGGATGAGCTTGGAGGTCTCTTCCAACCTGGTTGATTCTATGATTCAAAATCATGTTGTTCAAAATAGGCACAGAGTGGCAGTCCCCACTGCTAGAATTAGGGTTAGGGGTTAGGTGTTAGGGTTAGTCTCAGGGTTAGGGTCAGGGTCATGGGCTGGCTAAGTGTTAGGGTTTGGATTAGGATTAGAGGTAGTGTTAAGATCAGGATTTGAGTTAAGGGTTAAGTTTAGGGTTAAAGTTAGTGTTAGGTTTCCCTGTGTTTAAAACATAACTACAGCATAAAACAAACTGTCCTTACCCTCTCCAGTGTGCTATATCAGGAGCAAACCTGTCAGTAGTTACTTCTCCAGTCCTTCTGTTTGTCTCCTTAAAGGATTTCCTTCTTCACCATTGACAGACACCTCCTGCCCTATCTGTTTCTCCATTCTGTTCCCCCAGCTGTGAATGGAGACTCTCACAGCTTCACCTCTGCTCCAGAGAAGAAAGCTTCTTGTTTTGCCCAAACTCTGCTCAAACACCAGGGGTGACCTTACCCAGTATTCTGCTGACTGGAAGAAAACAGCCTTGTGCCTCCTTACCTCTGCTTCTCTGGCATCTTCCCTGTGGAAAGCCTTCATCCCTTGGTCTGACCCACGCAGCATCAAGGTGGGGAGTGCTCAGCAGCCCCAAGAGCACACTGTGGAACCTCTCCAGAACTTCCAGTTCTCTGTCTTCCTAAAAACTGTTTATTCACAAAATCCTTCTTCATCTTTCAGGCTCTCTGTGGGGTTAAGAATCCATGAATAGTGCATGAGTATTGTGGCAGACCTGCTTTGAAGATACTGGAGCTGCAATCTGACCTCAGAACTCTGACTTCCTGCCAAAAACTCCACCTTTGTCCTCTCCCCCAAAATTCAGAGTTGACAATTTTCTTTTTACAGACTTTTCTGTATCCTGCTTTAGATCAGGGATTCACAGCACTTTCTTTTTTGCCAAATAAAGGTCTGCTGCCTACACAGCAACAAAACATTTGGAGATGAGATGTGAGAGTCAGTATAGGAGGGTCCTTAAGAGGACTATGAAATCACAACAGGAAAATGTTCCTAACAAAGCCTGTCCATGCCACTTGGTATGTTGGACTGTGAGACAGCCCACAGCAAAGGTAAATCCTTCATGTGCTACTTCTCATTTCTATTTAAAGACAGTGTAAGTGTAACAGGAGGAATTCTGAGCTATCAGAGGACAGCTGATCCCACAACAGATGTAAGACAGCACTCCTGAACTTCTGATTTAGAGTCATAGAATCAACCAGGTTGGAAGAGACCTCCAAGCTCATCCAGTCCTATCCAATCAACCAGACCATGGCACTAAGTGCCCCAGCCAGGCTTTGCTTCAACACCTCCAGGGATGGTGACTCCACCACCTCCCTGGGCAGCCCATTCCAATGCCAATCACTCTCTCTGACAACAACTTCCTCCTAACATCCAGCCTAGACCTCCCTTGTCACATCTTGAGACTGTGTCCCCTTCTTCTGTTGCTGCTTGCCTGGCAGAAGAGCCCAACCCCACCTGGCTACAACCTCCCTTCAGGGAGTTGTAGACAGCAATGAGCTCTGCCCTGAGCCTCCTCTGCTGCAGGCTGCACACCCCCAGCTCCCTCAGCCTCTCCTCACAGGGCTGTGCTCCAGGCCCCTCCCCAGCTTCGTCACCCTTCTCTGGAGGTAAGAAGCTAGAGAGGGTCTCTCAGAGGTAAGCACAGAAATGAGTGCACAGTAGTTCTGCAGCATGACTGCTCTGTGGTTTTTGCCATGACCCTGAATAAAATCAGAGCATCCTCAATGTCACAATTTCAGTAGCCTGTCTCTGTGAGTGTGCATGAAGCTTCTTTACAGAAGTTGGCCCCAAAATATTTGCAGTTACTTCTGAAGAGCAACCAAACTTCACCCCTTTGGAATCCAGACTTTCTTTCTTCATTAATAGTAAGAACAGTTTAGGACCTGACTCCAAACATACTGAAAGCAGTGGATGGTTTCAAATTAATATCAAAAGGATCTGGATGAGTATAGAAAAAGCTGCTTCAAAATAATGAGTCACTTCAGAAGTAAAACCCTCCCTTAACTCCCTATCAACTTGGAATGACAATTATTTCATACATTGCATGTGCAATGCTTACTGAAGAGTATCACAGTATCACAGTATCACCAAGGTTGGAAGAGACCTCACAGATCATCAAGTCCAACCCTTTACCACAGAGCTCAAGGCTAGACCATGGCACCAAGTGCCACATCCAACCCTGCCTTGAACTGCCCCAGGGACGGCGACTCCACCACCTCCCCGGGCAGCCCATTCCAGTGTCCAATGACTCTCTCAGGGAAGAACTTTCTCCTCACCTCCAGCCGAAATTTCCCCTGGCGCAGCCTGAGGCTGTGTCCTCTTGTTCTGGAGCTGGCCACCTGAGAGAAGAGAGTTACCCAGCACCCCCTCTTATGAAACCACCCAGACCAGACTCAGCCAGCTGGAAGTCAAGGGATGAAGCTATATTTACACCTTAGCACAATTTACAAGCAGATACATACACGATATACACAAATAGAATCATAGAAGCAAGCAGGTTGGAAGAGAGCTCCAAGCTCAGCCAGTCCAACCTAGCACCCAGCCCTGTCCAGTCAACCAGACCATGGCACTAACTGTCCCAGCCAGGCTTTGCTTGAACACAATTTGAAAGTAATACAGAAACACAGCAGTCCTCCCAGAAAACAGAGTCCCCAGGAGGGGCTCCCAATCACCCTTCCACCTTACCCCATAGCCTGCCTTATGTGCAAGGTGAGCTGGGAGGATCAGCAAAGGGGGTTAGAAGCAGAATGATTTAGTTGGATTATGCAGACCCAAGCAGAACAGCAGGGAGAAAACACAGACACCAAACTCTGACAGATAGAACTGCTTTATCTGTGTTTGTGTCCTTGCTTTCATACCTCTCAGCAAGCCTGTGAGTGAAGTAGCCATCCCCATTGTTTCCTTTTCACAGCAGACAATCTAATTTCTCTCATTAAAATATTCCAATTATCCTCAAACCAGCAGAGGTCTCTTTTGCACAGAGTCCTCTTTTTGTACATCATTTCACCTGTCAGCTCAGAGCACATTAGAAGGTGGAAGGCAGCTCTATAGTGCCAGTAGAAAGCCAGGAAGAAAAGGGATCAGTGAAATGGCAGAATAATGAATATGGCCATCACCTGTATTTAATTTGGCAAGCTTAATACCTTAATTAACAATTTAAACTAATTTCTTCAGTGATATTCCACAGGAAACATTTATTCTGTACCTGCTAAAAGCTGCCACCTACACAGCTTCAGCTCAGAGAATATTGTGAATGAAAGGATTCTGTTCTCTCACAGAGGGTTAGTAGCACAGCCTGTTATTAAGGTTGCCTGACATTTTCCATTGCAAGTCTTTGCTGCTTCTATCTTTGTTAGACTCTCACCCAGCTGCCTGCCAGGTGCTGCTTCAAGATGACATTATAGGAGCTTTCATTCAAAGCATGATGAAATTAAGGCAGGGAAAGAACACTGATCTCCTACACCAGAAAGTTTCGCAGCAATATCACTCTGGGAGGTGTTTAAATGAAGACTTAGGTCAGTAGAAAGTCTTGAAGTGTGTGGTGGTTTGGGCTCGTTGCCCCTTAAGAAGGCCACAAAGCTGAGTCCTTCAGAAGGACCAGAAATCTCCAGAAATCAAAATTCTATTATTCAGAGAATCAGAGATTCCAACAAATTGGAAGAGACCTCCAAGCTCATCCAGTCCAACCTAGCACCCAGCCCTGTCCAGTCAACCAGACCATGGCACTAAGTGCCTCATCCAGGCTTTGCTTCAACACCTCCAGGCACAGCAACTCCACCACCTCCCTGGGCAGCCCATTCCAATGCCAATCACTCTCTCTGACAACAACTTCCTCCTAACATCCAGCTCAGACCTCCCTTGGCCAAACTTGAGACTGTGTCCCCTTGTTCTGCCGCTGGTTGCCTGGCAGAAGAGCCAAACCCCACCTGGCTACAGCCTCCCTCCAGGTAGCCATAGAGAGCAAGATCCATCCCCGGGGACAGACTGGGTCACCTCTAGATGTTGTAATTATGTTATTTAATCCCATATCCTGCAGGCACTTTAAAACTAGGCTGCGAGGTCAATTTGTTCTCTTTCCTCCCTGCCTTTCAGCTCTCCAGAAGGATCCTTGTCTGGGTAACTAACTATGTAGGAGTATCCTGGGGTAGGCCATGGCCTTCTAGGCTACAAGCCAACGTGAATCTGGACTGTCTGGGGCCCAATGGAAGACAGTGAGGGTGAGAGAAAATGAGCACTGGGGGTTTTGGTGGATTTGCTTTGCTTTGGGGGAAGTGTTTGAGGGAATTCTCATGTATCCTGTATCTGTATGTCCCAGGTTAGGAACCTCATTGCTGTCTACAACTACCTGCAGGGAGGCTGTAGCCAGGTGGGGTTGGGCTCTGCTGCCAGGCAAGCAGCAACAGAACAAGGGGACACAGCCTCAAGTTGTGCCAGGGCAGGTCTAGGCTGGATGTTAGGAGGAAGTTGTTGTCAGAGAGAGTGATTGGCATTGGAATGGGCTGCCCAGGGAGGTGGTGGAGTTGCTGTCCCTAGAGGTGTTGAAGCAAAGCCTGGCTGGGGCACTTAGTGCCATGGTCTGGTTGTTTGGCCAGGGCTGGGTGCTAGGTTGGACTGGATGATCTTGGAGGCCTCTTCTAACCTGGCTGGTTCTATGATTCTATGTATCCTGTATTTTCCTGTACACCTTTAAGTACAGTTCCTGTATACCTCTCCAATTCAACAAGAGCATCTTTATTTTACCTCCCTCTGGACTAAAACTTACTACTGCCTATAGTACTTAATCCGATTTGCAAAGCTGGTGGAGCCATTCTGATGTTCCTGCTTATGTGGTAATCTCTCACACTTGCTCCCTGGGATAGGGCAAGCAGCAATGGATGGAAGCTGCAGCACAGGAGGTTCCAGCTCAACTCAGGGGGGAACTTCTTGACTGTAAGGGTCCCAGAGCCCTGGCACAGGCTGCCCAGAGAGGTTCTGGAGTCTCCTTCTCTGCGGACTTTCCAGCCCTGTCTGGATGTGTTCCTGCCTGACCTGAGCTAGACTGTATGGTCCTGCTCTGGCAGGGGACTTGGACTTGATCTCTTCGGGTCCCTTCCAACCCCTGACATCCTGTGAACTGTCTTTGCTTCTGCAAAAGCTTGGGCTGTCAGACAGGAGAATGTGCTCTCTGCACTATGACAGTGCTGTCAGCAAGGAGGCTTTTTGGTTCCCAAAGACCACTTTCTCTGACCATTTATGCTAGTTTCATTTCACACTGAGCTGCCTCTCCCGGTGTGGGTGAAATGAGAGCAGTCCAGATGGACTGACAGAGCAAGAGCTCTTGCATCCACACCAGGTGTTTGGTTTTCAGATGCACTCCTTTCCTAAGGGACACCACAGGGTTCTGGCCCAACACTTCTAGCTGAGAAGTGCAAACATTGCTAAGCAACCCAAATTTACCTCACACATAGTTGCGTCTGAAATTGGGCAAGAGGAGAAAATTACAGGGTGCTTGGATGATGCATATGCACATACTGCAGCCTACCCAGATGCCCTTAAGCCCTCTTTCATTAGTCACCTCATGCTGGCCTTTTGGGGTAGGTAACTCTGCTCCTGTGCTGATAGAGAAAAATCTATGGGAGTTATCCTTATTTGGGCAGCAAACACTCTCACAGCTACACAGATATTCCCAGAGCATCCCAGAGGCAGTTGAGTTCCTACAGCTCCAGCACTAGCCATGCTCTGCTTGTGTCCCCAAGATGCTCTCATTTTCTTCTCTCTATGCCACAGGCTGTGCAAAGCTTTCCCTGCAGGCAGGCAAAGCTGGCAGGCTGGGCAGCTGCGAGCAAGGACTACATGGGGAGGAGGGAAGAGTAAGGAATGGTTGATGCTGACTTCACACTGAGGACATCTGCTTTGTCCTCATCCTAGTCATCAGTTCCTGGCAAGGACCCTTGCTTCCCTGTCTCACAGCTACAGCTAAAGTAAAATGGCCCTGCACAAAGCAGTGGCCATAGCCCTTCACACAGAACCACACCAACACAAAGGCTGGCAAAGCCCCTCAGGATCACCAAGTCCAACCTAGAACCCTGCTCTACAAGATTCACTTTAAACCATATCCCCAAGCACCACATCCAAACCACCCTTAAACACATCCAGGCTGGGTGACTCCACCACCTCCCTGGGCAGCTCATTCCAGTCCCTGACCACTCTCTCTGTGAAAAAACTTTTTTTCCTAATGTCCAACCTAAACCTCCCCAGCCTCAATTTGAGGCCATTCCCCCTTGTTCTGTCTCCAATTACCTCCTCTTCCTGCCTGGGAGCATCTGCACAGGTATCACAGTATCACAGTATTATCAGGGTTGGAAGAGACCTCACAGATCATCAAATCCAACCCTTTACCACAGAGCTCAAGGCCAGACCATGGCACCAAGTGCCACGTCCAACCTTGCCTTGAACAGCTCCAGGGACGGCGACTCCACCACCTCCCCGGGCAGCCCATTCCAGTGTCCAATGACTCTCTCAGGGAAGAACTTTCTCCTCACCTCCAGCCTAAATTTCCCCTGGTGTAGCTTGAGGCTGTGTCCTCTCGTTCTGGTGCTGGCCACCTGAGAGAAGAGAGCAACCTCCTCCTGGCCACAACCACCCCTCAGGTAGTTGTAGACAGCAATAAGGTCACCCCTGAGCCTCCTCTTCTCCAGGCTAACCAATCCCAGCTCCCTCAGCCTCTCCTCGTAGGGCTTGTGCTCAAGGTAGAGTGCATCTGTCTCTGGGGGTGATTTGTGTTGTTCTGGAACTATTGCTGCTGAAAACTGTTAAGATACTTGTGGAAATTGAAAAAGAATGTGAAGAAAGTCAGAGCTTGAGAGAAAGTGAGAGTACAGATCAAAGCCACAGAACTGCAACAGCAGGACAGAGGTTGCATTGTGTCTTCTGGACACCGGGTACTGAATGCTTTTTGAACTAACCGAGGCAGTACTGACCTGTTAGACAAGTTCCTCCCATCCTTAAGTGCTCCTGAACAACAGAGGGTAAGGCATAACTCATGTAATTGCATTGCTGGAACAATGATGGATTGCTGCCAGTGCTGAGTAGGGTTAGTGATAGCTGCTAGGAGGAATTTCTGATGTGTCAACTCGTGAACTGTGTCTGGTTTTTGGTTTTGGTTTATTTTTCAACCTTATACATAGGCAGTATCTGTCACTAAGATTTTTTATCACTGCAGAATGAGATATGAGGACAAAATCTAAGGTCTAATGTGACACATGGGTGTGATGGGTGGACCGTGAGATGGATACAGAACTGGCTTGATGGCCACACCCAAAGAGTGGCTGTCAGTGGCTCCATCTCCAAGTGGAGGCCACTGACAAGCAAAGTCCCTCAGGCAGCAGTCTTGGAACCAGTCTTGTTCAACATCTTTGTCAGTGCCATGCACAGAGGCATTGAGTGCAGCCTCAGCAAGTTTGCTGATGACACCAAGCTGTGTGGTGCAGCAGCCAGGCTGGAGGGCAGGGATCCATCCAGAGGCGCCTGGACAGGCTGGAGAGGTGGGCACAAGCCAACCTCAGGAGGTTCAGCAAGTGCAGAGCCCTGAATCTGGGTTGGGGCAATCCCAGGCACAAATCCAGGGTGGGCAGTGAGTGGCTGGAGAGCAGCCCTGAGGAGAGGGACTTGGGGGTGCTGCTGGATGAGAAGCTCAACAGGAGCCATCAGTGTGAACTTGCAGCCCAGAGAGCAACCAGAGCCTGGGCTGCATCAGCAGTGTGGCCAGCAGGGCCAGGGAGGTGATTCTGTGATTTTGTAAGAGTGGGGGGGTGAGTAACTCCCAAACCATCACACTTCTGTAGCTTGTTCTACTTTGATTCATGTGTGATTTCTTTGCACTATTATAGTGGTTCTGGGTGTCACCTGTGCGTGTCCCTGCCCCTGAACACAAGGATTCACCCAGACTAGACTCAGCCAGCTGGAAGTTAAGGAAAGAAGCTTTATATTCACAGCTTAGCACAATTTACAATAGACATCTGTAATATATGACAGATATTTACAACTATATACAGTTATTACAAGTTAAAAGCAATACAGGAATAGAAGACCTCTCCTAGCAGTGAGAGTGCCCAAGAGGGTCTCTCAACCACCCTTCCACCTTCTTCCCATCATCTCCCTTATCTCAGAATCTCTCTTACATGCAAGATGATCTGGAAAGGTCAGCAAGAGGTGCTAGAAGCAGACTGATTAGTTGGAAGGTGTGCAGCATCAGGCAGAAGAGTTAATGTAACAAAAGCCAGGCAGAGACTCTCTCATCTGTGTTTGTGTCCTTGCTTTTGTATGTCCCAGCAGAACAAATGGGCAATTTAGAATCATAGAATCATAGAATCAACCAGGTTGGAAGAGACCTCCAAACTCATCCAGTCCAACCTAGCACCCAGCCCTGTCCAGTCAACCAGACCATGGCACTAAGTGCCTCATCCAGGCTTTGCTTCAACACCTTCAGGGACGGTGACCACCACCTCCCTGGGCAGCCCATTCCAATGCCAATCACTCTCTCTGAAGGACTTCCTCCTAACATCCAGCCTATACCTACCCTAGAACAACTTGAGACTGTGTCCCCTTGTTCTATTGCTGCTTGTCTGGGAGAAGAGACCAACCCTCACCTGGCTACAACCTCCCTTTAGACATTACCTTATTTTCTTTTCACAGCCAATAATCTAATTTCTCTCATTAAAATACCCTAATTAGCCTCCAAACAGCACAACTACTTTCAGCCATCTGCTTTTCATTGCATGCATTATTGTAGCTATGTCCAGTGCAGAAAACAAGTTCATCCAAAGTCCATTTGTTATGCCATGCCAAGGGCTTATTTGCTACACAAACTCCTCCATTCAGGAGCACTTTATGACAACCCTGTCACACAGATGGCATTTGTAGTGCTCTCAGAACCACTGTACCATGCCCAGATTCAAACCAACCCCACTGCATGGAGCAAAGAACATGTGTTAGATGAGGTTGTAAGTGCAAGCAGAAGCTGGAAACTACTTACCAAGGTCTCCACCATCTCGTATCAGAGGAGCCAACAGATGTTAAAAGAGCCCTATACCTAATATTGATTTGTTTCCCAGCTGGTTCTTACTTAACTGTGGCTTATGATACATGAGTGAGTCAGCAATATATTATTTATGAAAGCAGGATGCATTTAAGTTATATTTAGCTGCAAGCACATCTTACTAGAAATATACTATTTAGTAGCTCGTGCAAGGAATACAGAGCAGGGCAGTTGCTATTTATGGGCCTAACTTTCACAGGGGGAGGAAGAGGGTGGTGGTTTATATGCTTGTACAGAGAGTGTGAAACACTGCTAGAGTGAAGAGGGAAGATGTTACTGGATCTGTGTACAAGAATGTACACACATCCATCTTTTTCTTTTGGCTTATAAGTGAATAATAATGAGAGAAGGTCTCTAGGAGTTGTAAAACAACCAAAGAGTTATGCTACAGGGAGCATGTCCAGAGAAGGGCAACAAGGCTGGTGAAAGGCCTGGAACACAAACCCTATGAGGAGAGGCTGAGGGAGCTGGGGGTGTGCAGCCTGCAGAAGAGGAGGCTCAGGAGTGACCTCATGGCTGTCTGCAGCTACCTGAAGGGAGGCTGTAGCCAGGTGAGGGTTGGTCTCTTCTGCCAGGCAAGCAGCAATAGAACAAGGAGACAGTCTCAAGTTGTGCCAGGGGAGGTCTGGGCTGGATGTTAGGAGGAAGTTGTTGGCAGGGAGAGTGATTGGCATTGGAATGGGCTGCCCAGGGAGGTGGTGGAGTCACCATCCCTGGAGGTGTTCAAGTAAAGCCTGGCTCGGGCACTTAGTGCCATGGTCTGGTTGATTAGCCAGGGCTGGGTGCTAGGTTGGAGTGGATGATCTTGGATGTCTCTTCCAACCTGTTTGATTCTATGATTCTAAGATTCAATTTTTGGCACTTCTGTCTGTGGTGGTTTGACCCTGGCTGGACGTCAGGTGCCCACCAAAGCCCCTTTATCAATTCCCCTCCTTAGCTGAACAGGAAGAAAAATATATTACAGAAAGCTCATGGGTTGAGATAAGGAAATGCACTCAGCAGTTACTGCCACAGGCAAAAGAGACTCTGCTTGTGGAAGCATGAATTTAATTTATTGCTCATCAAATCAGAGTAGGATAATGAAAAGAGGAGGATATGAAGTGGAGGCTTCAAGGTGACCTTCTTGTGGCCTGCCAAGATCTGAAGGGGGCTACAGAAAAGCTGGGGAGGGACTTTTTAGGCTCTCAAGGAGTGACAGGACTGGGGGGAATGGAGCAAAGCTGGAGGTGGGGAGAGTCAGAGTGGACATGAAGAGAAAGTTGTTCAGCGTGAGAGTGGTGAGAGGCTGGAATGGGTTGCCCAGGGAGGTGGTTGAGGCCCCATGGCTGGAGGTGTTTCAGGCCAGGCTGGCTGAGGCTGTGGGCAGCCTGCTCTAGGGTAGGGTGTCTGTGGGCATGGCAGGGGGGTTGGACCTAGATGATCCTTGTGGTCCCTTCCAACCCCGACTCACAACCCTGACTGATTCTATGATTCTAAAACTAAAACCAACTCTCAAAACCACCTCTACCCAGATTTACTGCTATTTATCTCCACTTCCTCCCTTAGAGTAGCACAGGAGGATGGAGAATGCGACTGTGGTCAGTATAACACACCTTGCCTCTGCTGCTGGTTCTTCAGGGGAAGGACTCATTACCCTTCCCTTGCACTAGTGTTTGTCCTTCCTACAAGAGATAGCACACATGTTATTACAGAGATGCCACCAGTGCCACTGAAGGGCTCAGCCTTGGCCAGAAGTGACCCTGTTTTGGATCTGGCTGGCATTGCTGTCTACAACTACCTGCAGGGAGGCTGTAGCCAGGTGGGGTTGGGCTCTTCTGCCACACAACCAGCAACAGAACAAGGGGACACAGTCTCAAGCTGTGCTGAGGGAGATCTGGGCTGGATGTTAGGAGGAAGTTGTTTGCAGAGAGAGTGATTGGCATTGGAATGGGCTGCCCAGGGAGGTGGTGGAGTTGCTGTGCCTGGAGGTGTTGAAGCAAAGCCTGGATGAGGCACTTGGTGCCATGGTCTGGTTGATTGGCCAGGGCTGGGTGCTAGGTTGGACTGGATGAGCTTGGAGGTCTCTTCCAACCTGGTTGATTCTATGATTCTATGATTGACTCCACTGGACACAGGAGAGGCTTCTAGCAGCTTCTCACAGAAGCCACCCCTGTAGCTCCCCACTACCAACACAACACAATCTGTCACTGTGATTTGCAGTGACTTGTGTCATTATTTGCTACATGGAACCACTAAACACTAACTCTTAGAGGAATGTGAATCCAGATGAGTGAGATCTGGTCTGGCATGTTCTGCACAGGGGCAGTGCAAATGCATCTTTCCTTCTAATGTGGAAAGAAATTACTTCTGACAGGATTAAAGAGGGAATGAATCTTCATTACTATGAGAACCCTTTCCCCCCTTTGTATTTCTATTAAGAGTATCTCAACAATATCAGGCTTATTTGAAATCTGTGTCTTGGAGGGTTAAATACATTTTCTCTTGACCTGTGTCAAGTAATCCCTGTTACTGAAAAGAAAAGACTTGAAGCCACATGCAGATTTCAAAGCAAGCAGCTACTGGAAATTACCAGTGCGTAGTAAATTCCAGTATGAATTATTCACTAACATAATACCTATGCAAAGTATCTTTAGATACTGCTTTCATGGATCAAGATAACTTGAAATTAGTTTTACAAGAGTAAAACTTGTTATTAATTGAATAGGTCACTAAAGCTATGATTCTGTGGTTATGTAGTGCTTTAAAGTACTGCCTTTGGTAATTAAAAGCCATGCTGTGTAATTATCTGCTTGTGATATGCTACTAGCTGGAGTTTTACATCACTGTAAAATAAAACACCTTGCTTCCAGTCCTTATCTCGCAGGCTTTAACTGTGATTCTCTAGACAAAGATCTAGGAGGATTTCTTCTCAAATTAGAAGCTCTTTTTTCAAGTTAACTGCTTTTTTGAGAAGAAGGCAAAATGGATGTGAAACATAGAATCATAGAATCAACTAGGTTGGAAGAGACCTCCAAGATCATCCAGTCCAACCTTGATGCTACTGTGATACTGTGATCACCCAGCTCTGGCCAATCGACCAGACCATGGCACTAAGTGCCTCATCCAGGCTTTACTTAAACACCTCCAGGGATGGTGACTCCACCACCTCCCTGGGCAGCCCATTCCAATGCCAATCACTCTCTCTGACAACAACTTCCCTAGACCTCCCCTGCCACAACTTGAGACTGTGTCCCCTTATTCTGTTGCTTCTTGCCTGGGAGAAGAGACCAATGGGATGGGTGCTAGGTTGGACTGGATGAGCTTGGAGGTCTCTTCCAACCTGGTTGATTCTATGATTCTAAGACTAGGCATAGCAGGGTAAAGGAGAAACTGTAGAATGGAGAAGCAGCTGTGACTTTAACATGCAAGACCCCCTCCTAGAGAAAAAAAAGGGGTTTGAGGAGGAGGAAAACCAGCAAAAAGGCTCTCTCCCAGCTCTCTCATGTAAATGAAAGACAAACCCAGTGTTTGGAAGCTATATATATCCACAAATCTTGTGAAACAGTCATTTGTAATTCACCCAAGTACAAGTCTCCAGGCATTTTTGGAAGGGGGAAGGAAAATGCTCCAGGCTGACACTTGACATGCAGGGAGAGTTCAGACTATGTAGGAAACTGTCATAAGGTGGCTCCGTTGCTTCAAACAATGCTGAAACTGGGAATGTGTTGGGCTTTGTGAAACTATCTGTGCTGAGGAGGAAGGGACACTCGTAACATTTGCTGTGAGATTTCACTAAATAATGCAGTGGATTCAATTTGTGCCTCAGCTCCAGGGGTGCCTCCGTGCATGACACGGGGAAAAAAAAGCATGGTGTTGCGTTACAAGTGTGAAGCACTGAGAGCTTAGCTTTAAAACAAGCACTTGATAAAGTTCCAAGTGGATCTGCTGCAAAGATGCTTAGAACAAAGGATCTTTGTTAGTATTAAAAGGGATTCCAGCTTTCAGTCAACATGGATTTTACACTCATGTCATAGCCCAGTAGTATAGAATCATAGCCTAGTATATAGCCTAGCATCATAGAGTCAGAGAATCGTTGAATGGTTTAGGTTGGAGGGGACATCAAAGATCAACCAGCTCCAACTCCCTGCCATAGGCAGAGACACCTCCTGCTAGAACAGGTAGCTCAAGGCCTCATACAACCTGGCCTTGAACACCTCCAGGGAGGTTGTGGAGCACAGAATCACCCAACGTGATCTTTGATCACGTTGGGTGATTCTGTGCTCCACAACCTCCCTGGAAAACCTGTGCCAGTGTCTCACCACCCTCAACCTGTGCCAATGTCTCACCACCCTCAACCTGTGCCAGTGCCTCACCACCCTCAACCTGTGCCAGTGTCTCACCACCCTCACTGCAAAGAACCCTTCCTAACTTCTAGTTTGAATCTCCCCTCTGCTAGCTTAAACCCATTACTCTTTTTCCTGTCATTACAAGACCTTGTCAATAGTCCCTCCCCAGCCTTCCTGTAGTCCTTTTCAGATACTGGAAGGCCACTCCAAGGTCTCCTTGAATCCTTCTCTTTACCAGGCTGCACAGCCCCAACTCTCTCAGCCTGTCCTCATATCAGAGCTGCTGCAGCCCTCTGAGCATCTTGGTTGCCTCCTCTGGACTGGTTCCAACAGTTCCATGTCCTTCTTGTGTTGAGGGCTCCAGAACTGCACACAGGACTCCAGGTGGGGTCTGAGGAGAGCAGAGCCAAGGGGCAGAATCCCCTCCCTTGCCCTGCTGCCCACACTGCTCTTGCTGCAGCCCAGCACAGGGTGTCTGTCTGGGCTGCATGTGCACACTGCAGGCTCATGTTGAGCTTTGCATCACCCCAGACCCCCAGGTCCTTTTCCACAGGTTGCAAGTTTGGCATTTGTGCTACTTTTGGAAACACAGGCATCTTCCTGACAACAAGGCAAGTAGGATCTTTCCAAGCCTGATGCTGAAATGTCACTTTTGCAATGTCCTGTCTGATATTGTAGGTGTGCTTGATGGAGCTGAATGGTACTGAATAAACTGCTGATCTCTCATCTTTGGTTCACTGATTCGGTGCTATGATGAACTGCTGAATAAAGTGAAGGGTTTTTCAGGTCAGGCCATACTGCATAACAACAAAAGCTGTCTAGGCCAGAATCTCTGCCTATAAACCATGTCTAGCCAGAGTAAACAGTTCTTTCTTCCACCTCCCATATTATTCCAGTATATAATGATTTCCCATGCCTTCCCTGTTTTTTTCAGTAAATAGTTATTATTCCTGCCTCCTGTATTTTCTCTCTTGATCTTTTCAGGCTTTGTGCTCAATGTGTGGACATAGCAAGCAGAAGGGAGAGAGAAACAGGCAAAATGGCTCATTTCATCTCAGTTATGTTCACTTGCCAGCCTTAAGAGTAATAGAATCACAGAGTCAAGCAGGTTGGAAAAGACCTCCAAGATCATCCAGTCCAACCTAGCACCCAGCCCTAGCCAATCAACCAGACCATGACACTAAGTGCCTCATCCAGGCTTTTCTTGAACACCTCCAGGTACAGTAATTCCACCACCTCCCTGGGCAGCCCATTCCAATGCCAATCACTCTCTCTGACAACAACTTCCTTCTAACATCCAGCCTAGACCTCCCCTGGCACAACTTGAGACTGTGTCCCCTTGTTCTGTTGCTGGGTGCCTGGCAGAAGAGACCAACCCCACCTGGGTACAGCCTCCCTTCAGGTAGTTGTAGACAGCAATGAGATCACCTCTGAGCCTCCTCTTCTGCAGGCTGCACACCCCCAGCTCCCTCAGCCTCTCCTCACAGGGCTGTGCTCCAGTCCCCTCACCAGCTTCCTTACCCTTCTCTGGAGACGTTCCAGCATCTCAACATCTCTAGCTCCTAAAGCAGGAACTCCTAAAAAGCAGGAACTTAGAAAAACCACCTCTACCAAATGAAGCTTTGAGACTTTCACTTCTCTAAAATCCATAAGTATGGCAGCAGAGCAATCATCTGTCTTTTAGCTTTGCTGTTGTGTGACAAATGCCTGGGGCTGAAAGCACAGAATTTACAGAGCAAAAGTCAGTGGCACCTTGCAGCAAAAAAAGTGTTGATTGAGAGCTTTCCCATACTCAGGTTCCAGCTATTTAGATTGATTTTCCTTACATCTATTTTGCTTTCTTAACCAACATTGACATCTGTGGTTTTTATTCTTTGAGGCTGGGGGGACAGGCTCTGCTCACTTGCCCTGGGATAGAGCAAGCAGCAATGGATGGAAGCTGCAGCACAGGAGATTCTGCCTCAACACAAGGGGGAACTTCTTGACTGTAAGGGTCCCAGAGCACTGGCACAGGCTGCCCAGAGAGGTTGTGGAGTCTCCTTCTCTGGAGCCTTTCAAGGCCTGTCTGGATGTGTTCCTGTGTGACCTGAGCTAGATTGTATGGTCCTGGCAGGGTGTTGGACTCGATGATCTCTATGGGTCCCTTCCAGCCTCTGACATCCTGGGATCCTATGAAGTTCCTAAGATAACTAAGTGACTCTTCATTGGTGAGAGACCCTATTCATTATTTACCACTGTTAAAAACTTCTGATGCCCTTCAGAATTGTTTCAGTGACTTTACTTTTCCTCATTCCATCATTTCCTCATACAAATGTTAAATATTATAGATTTTAAATCAAATCCCTGCAGGGAACCTCTCTGACACCCTACCACACAAGCATTTTCTCTTTGCAGCCCTATTTTAGGAGCCATCAGCTAGAAAGTTTTGAATCCCTTTTTCTGTTTTCAGGCCAAGTTTGCAACTGTGATTAGAGTTTCCTAACAGAAATGTGAGATGCTGTTAGGGCAAATGCCCTTACAAATGAATTCATAACTGAAATAATTTATCAGCTAGCTCTATAAGCTAAGAAAAATAGGAAGGTAGTTTGAGCATATTTATTTTTCATACAGTTGATCATAAGAAAAGGAGAATGAAATTATTTATTAATGATGGTGTCAAGCACTGTTATTTGGTTAGTGTTAAGATTTGAGGGGCAGTTTGCCACCTTAAAATGTTGGCTTAAGAGAAACTTTTCTTCCCTGTTCTTTGTGATTTCCCCTGTGTTTTAAACTTTATGAAATATCAACATGCATAGCTGAGATATCATATTAGATGATTCCTTTTCAGTACTTCTAAATGCCTCTAGTTCAAGCCTCTGGGTGAAAGCAAAGGAAAACAAAACAAATATGGCAAAGGAAAGAGGAACAATAAAACTCAGAGCTTTCCTAGTTGCTCTTTCCACATTTTTCAGGAGTCTGTTGGAATGGAAGTTCTCATTTCCACTCTTTAATCAGCTCAGTCCTCCCTCTCACTGTGTGTGTGTAATTTTGGGTATGCTTGCTAAAA
This sequence comes from Pogoniulus pusillus, assembly GCF_015220805.1. Lineage (NCBI taxonomy): Eukaryota > Metazoa > Chordata > Aves > Piciformes > Lybiidae > Pogoniulus > Pogoniulus pusillus. The sequence goes on from NC_087277.1 coordinate 3,192,367, forward strand.
CCCATTCTAGTTCTCTGTTGCTACAAACTCTTTTCCCACCATCTGTTCAGATATTCCACTGGTTAATGGGGTTCAGAATTATATTTAGCTGTCTCAAACAAAACCCCATGGAATCATGGAGTCACTGTCCCTGGAGGTGGTGAAGCAAAGCCTGGATGAGGCACTTAGTGCCATGGTCTGGTTGATTGGCCAGGGCTGGGTGCTAGGTTGGACTGGCTGAGCTTGGAGCTCTCTTCCAACCTGGTTGATTCTACGATTCTATGAATCATAGAATCACAGAATTATAGAATCATAGAATCCTCAAATGGTCTGGGTTGGAAGGGACCACCAAAGGTCATCTAGTCCAACCCCTGTGCAGTCAGCAGGGAAATCCTCGACAGGACCAGGTTGTCCAGAGCCTTGTCAAGCCTGACCTTGAATAATCTGCCAGCTCTGTTCTGCTCCCTTGTCCCTGAGGTCTGTTTCCCATGGAGTCCTATTTACTTACACCTTGAAGAGCTGGAAGCTTGCTTTCCAAGAGAGAATTGTGTATGTTTCTGTGTTTGGCTATAGGTATATGTAACACATCAATGATGTGATTAGTTTGAACACTTCTGTTTGCATGCAGCAGACATCATGAAGGTTGTGGATGCTCTCTGCCTGGAGGAGTTCAAGGCCAGGTCAGACGAGGCCTTGAGCAAACTGTTCTAGTGGGAGGTGTCCCTGCATATGGGATGAGGTTGGAACTGAATGGTCTTTGAGGTCCCTTCCAACCTAAACCATTCTATGATCACCTGCACCTGCTGAAACAAAGTGTAAACTGCACTTGTAATATTCATTATTGTAAATATTGGTTTAGATTAGACAGATGAGAGTGGTGAGAGCCTGGAATGGGTTGCCCAGGGAGGTGGTTGAGGCCTCATCCAAGAGGTGTTTAAGGTCAGGCTGGATGAGGCTGTGGGCAGCCTGCTCTAGGGTAGGGTGTCCCTGCCCATGGCAGGGGGGTTGGAACTGGCTGATGCTTGTGGTCCCTTCCAACCCTGACTGATTCAGTGATTCTAAGACAGTTCTCAGCAAAACTCTGAGTGAAATAGACAATTGGAATATTTTAATGAGAAAAATTAGATGCTAGGCTGTGAAAAGGAAACAATGGTGATGGCTACTGCACTCATAGGCTTGCTGAGACGTACAAAAGCAAGGTCACATAGATATGAGAGTGTGAGAGTTGGAGTCAGTGTCTGTGCTTTTCTCCCTGGGCTTTTGCAGTGCAACCCAACTAACTCTGCTTCTAACCTCCCTGGCTGATCCTCCAAACTCACCTGGATGAGGCACTTAGTGCCACGGTCTAGTCGATTGGACAGGGCTGGGTGATAGATTGGACTGGATGATCTTGGAGGTTTCTTCCAACCTGATTGATTCTATGATTCAATGTATCTATCTGGGTTTCTGATAAAGCAATCTAATCAGCTAACCCAAGATTAGATGGGAACTGTAGATGTGTAGCAGGAGCATTTGGATCACTACAGGATTTCTCTATGAAACTCATTTTGTTTCTCTCATTTATCTTATTGAAGGCTGTTCTGCAATAAAGAAAGGGTGTCACCTGCCACTGACAAATTGCTTCAGACTCTTCAGTCCCCAGATCCTTCTGTTTTAAAAAGGCTTCTCCCTCCATGTGTTTACCTGGTTACTTAAATAAAAAACAAGCCATGGGGGGGGGAAAAATTGTAGATCTTTTCATAAGAATTCATGAAAGCCTCTTGTTAAGGAAAATTGTGCAGAAACTTGTGTGGCTGATATGCTCCAATGCTTATTCAATCTGAACTATCTGGTGGATTCATTAGCTGCAAGCATCCCCCTTCCCAGATGAATGCCATCATTAAAGCAGTGAGTGACATTCAGATCTTCACTGAATAGCCCATTGAGCTGTTGATTATTTCATGCAAAACCAAACAGCAGCACTTCACCTTAGACTACCCAGGAGTGTATTTGCTGAGTACACTGCAGGAAAGTGGGAGACAGGGATTCAAGGACTGCCAAGCAGAGGAGGCAATTAGACTGTAGATTTGTGGGTGAGTGCTCAAGCTGAAGGCAGGAATGATGACAATATCTCACAGAATCATAGAATCATTTGAGTTGGAAAAGACCTCCAAGATCAAACAAACATCTTTGAGCAATCCTGCCCTAAATGATATGATGTTGCTCCCTGGATAGCTCTTCCACTGGCAGATATAAATGCCTCTACAGCGCTTGTATAATCCCCCCCAGCAAACGTCTCCTTCTCAGCCTCCCTTCCTCTCACAACAGGTATCACTTGGTACCCTTGGGCACACAGATCAAGTGCACATGCCAGCAAATGTTGCATGTGGAAATTCATTCTTTAGTTCACAGTAGACAGAAATCCATAGGAAATCAGCCTGGGTATTCTATTTCTGCTTAGAATACTTTTAAGGAAACAGATGTTTTACTACAGAGAACAATCATAGACTCATTCAATCAGAGAGTCAGTCAGGGTTGGAAGGGACCACAAGCATCAGCCAGTTCCAACCCCCCTGCCATGGGCAGGGACACCCTACCCTAGAGCAGGCTGCCCACAGCCTCAGCCAGCCTGGCCTTAGACACCTCCAGCCATGGGGCCTCAACCACCTCCCTGGGCAACCCAGTCCAGCCTCTCACCACTCTTCTGCTCAACAATTTCCTCCTCACTCCACTCTGACTCTCCCCACCTCCAGCTTTGCTCCATCCCCCCCAGTCCTGTCACTCCCTGATAGCTTAAAAAGTCCCTCCCCAGCTTTTTTGTAGCCCACTTCAGATCCTGGAAGCCCACCTGAAAGTCACCTGGGAGCCTCCTCTGCTCCAGCCTGCACAGCCCCAACTCTTTCAGTCTGTGCTCACAGCAGAGCTGCTGCAGCCTCTGAGCATCCTCATGGCCCTGCTCTGGACACACTCCAGCATCTCCACAGCCCTCTTGTCATAGGGGCTCCAGAACTAGATGCAATTGGTGGGCGAGGGAAGCAGCTAATGGACCATGAACGCTTTGTGCTTCAGCTGCTAGACTACTTTCCCAGTCTCTGCTGCCAAGCAGCAGTCATTCTGCTTCTGTGCTGCAGAGGTGCTACAGGCCCAGGTGCAGCACAGCAAGAGTGAGATGAGTTAAGGCCATACTCCTGTTTCACACCATTGAGGGTGTGCTGCAGCTCACCCTTCTAAAATGTTTTGTCAGCTTAACTGCAGAAAGTAACTCAGCCTGACCCAGTTCCAATTAAGTTTTCTTAAAAGGAAGCCTTTTTAAAAGACTCCCAGCCAGGTAAGTGCAGACATACATCAAAAGTGGCTGTCAAAGTAAATGTAAAGCAAAACTAAGGTGACCTTATCCTTTCTATGACATATCTTCTTGCAAAGCTTTCACTTTCACTCCATCAAGTACTGCCAATATATGTCTGAGTCATATTCCTGTACCAGAATGCATTTGCTAGCTGCACTGCACACAAACTAGCTCAGTGCACAGGTTTACTCTTCACTCACTGGGAAACATCTTGAAGTATATGCCTTTTAAAAAGACCTTGGGCTTTCCTCAGTAATCTGATTGACTATATGCAGTGGAATATGTTATGTATACAGTGTGCTGTCTCAGTCCCTTTGAAAGCCATCATTTTTCTCTCCAGAAACAGTGAAAAGTGTGGTGTGGAAATGGAGAAGGACTCCCAGATCTGCTGCTTCCCTGAAAATCATCTGGAGGGGGGCTTTATCTTCAGGGGAGTGATAGAGTTATGGATTACCTTCACGTGCATTCTCCACGAGCCAGACATCTACATTGTCATAGCAATGCACAGAGGTCTTACCTTTATATCTCTATGGCAGAGGCAAATGTTCTGGTACCCTTGTGTGTTTCCTACCAGTTTGTTTGGTAAGTGAATCATAGAACCAACCAGGTTGGAAGAGACATCCAAGATCATCCAGTCCAACCCAGCCCTATCCAGTCAACCAGACTACAGCACTAAGTGCCTCATCCAGGCTTTCCTTCAACACCTCCAGGCACAGCGACTCCACCACCTCCCTGGGCAGCCCATTCCAATGCCAATCACTCTCTCTGACAACAACTTCCTCCTCACATCCAGCCCAGACCTCCCCTGGCACATCTTGAGACTGTGTCCCCTTGTTCTGTTGCTGGTTGCCTGGCAGAAGAGCCCAACCCCACCTGGCTACAGCCTCCCTTCAGGTAGCTGCAGGCAGCAATGAGCTCTGCCCTGAGCCTCCTCTTCTGCAGGCTGCACACCCCCAGCTCCCTCAGCCTCTCCTCACAGGGCTCTGCTCCAGGCCCCTCACCAGCCTTGCTGCCCTGCTCTCAACACCTTCCAGCACCTCAACATCTCTCTTGAATTGAGGAGCCCAGAACTGGACACAGCACTCAAGCTGTGGCCTGAGCAGTGCTGAGCACAGGGGCACAAGAACCTCCCTTGTCCTGCTGCCCACACTGCTCTTGAGCCAGGCCAGAATGCCACTGGCTCTGCTGCCCACCTGGGCACACTGCTGCCTCATCTTCAGCTACTCTCTACCAGTAACCCCAGGTCCCTTTCTGCCTGGCTGCTCTCCAGCCACTCTGTGGCCAAAGTGCAGTGAAACTTACGCAGCTGCAGGCTTGCTTTTCCATTGCTCTCTCTCCATGCTTTTTACTAAGTTCCAAGGCAGACAGATGGCACTGCTTTAATAAAGGTGAGGTTTATGACATAACCAAGCAGAATGACAGAGGAGGAGCGGAAAAAAAGGCTGTAGTGTCACTCCATGATTTATCAAATGTCAGAGAATCCAGAAAGGAGAACATAGCTATAAAATTGGCATATGCCAGCAAATGTTTCATGTGGAAATTCATTCTTTAGTTCACAGTAGACAGAAATCCATAGGAAATCAGGCTGGGTATTCTATTTTTGCTTAGAATACTTTGAAATTTTAAGGAAACAGATGCTAAGAAGCCCCCAAACTTCAGATACTTATAAATGTTGGGGGATGACACACAGAATGGCAAAAGTAGTAATTTCCATTTTGGTTTTGTCATAATTAAGAAGCCCTCAGATATTTACAGGCATTGATTGGATCCCCTCTCAGTCTTCTCCTCTCCAGACTGACCAGCCCCAGGGCTCTCAGCCTTTCCTCACCAGGCAGTGCTCCAGTCCCTTCATCATCCTCGTAGCCCTCCACTGGACTCTTGAACTGGGAAGCCCAGAACTGGATGCAGTATTCCAGGTGGGGCCTCACTAGGACAGAGCAGAGGGGCAGGAGAACCTCCCTTGATCTGCTGGACACACTCTTCTTAAGGCACCCCAGGATGCCATTGGCCCTCTGGGCCACAAGAGCACATTGCTGTCCTGGGGATAATTTGTTGTCAGAGAATCAACCAGGTTGGAAGAGACCTCCAAGATCATCCAGTCCACCCTAGCACCCAGCCCTATCCAATCAACCAGACCATGGCACTAAGTGCCTCATAACCATCCGGACTCCCAGGTCCTTCTTCACAGGGCTGCTCTCTGGCAGATCATCTCCCAACCCTTTACTCTCTGTATCAAAAGAAATTTTGAGAGATTCTCTTATTTGACAAAGGAAATAATAAATTCAAAAGTGCACCAAGCTCCAACCATTATTAAAATAATTTCCACCTAGGCAATGTAGCAGAAAAAGTGTTTTAAAGCACAGCTAAAAATAACTACTGTGACTCAGAACCTTTGAATATCCATGATAAAAACAGGCAGTAATGTGCACCTGCGACCCTTTTAACTTGTTTTGTGTAAATGCTTCAGCTTCATTTTGCAAGAGAAACAATCTGCAGTGCAGGACCTGAAAGCAGGAGACACCAGAAGTTTCTAGCCTGCTGATAAACACCACCTTTCTGCTGCAGCAAAGAAGCAAACACAAAACCAAACAGAGATCTTGTTTGTATTGTGTGATGGTTTGGGTGTTCCTCACCCCCCACACACACTTAAGAAAATCACCTGGACTAGGCTCAGTCGATCTGGAAATGAAGAATGAAGCTTTGTATTTACAGCTTAGCACAAGATACAAGCAGGTAGTTACAATATCTACAGCTAAAGACAAAATATACAAGTTAAAAAGAATACAGAAACACAACAGCCCTCCCAGAAACCAGGGACCCCAGGAGGGGCTCTCAACCACCCTTCCACCTTCTTCCCACCCCTCTACTTTACCCCAGACCTTGCCTTATGCTCAAGGTGAGTTTGGAGGATTGGCCATGGGAGTTGGGAAGCAGACAGATTAGTTAGCAAGTTAGGGAGAGAAGTGCATGCAGCCCTAGAGTCCAAGAGCAACTCCTTTATCTTGTTTATGTTCTTGTTTTTATCCATCTCAGCAAGCCTATGAGTGCAGCAGCCAGCAAGCCTATGAGTGCAGCAGCCATCACCATTGTTTCCTTTTCACAGCCTACAATTCTTCTCACCAAAATATTCTAGCTAGGCTCAAACTATCACATATTGGCTTAAATATTGCCCCAAAGTAAGCTGTGGGCTGTTTGCTGCCCTACTAGAGGCAATCATTTACCTCTGCATCATTCAGCAAAGAAAATATGATGGAAATTAAGAATTCACAGCCAAAAAAAAATAAGTGAAGTGATACAGACATTCAGGTGCTAAGTACAGAGTTAGAAAACTCATTGTGAGGAGGCACAGGATAAAAAGCTTCCCAAAATGTCACCTTTCTTTCCAAGATGAGATTGAAAAAAAACCTGAAATAATTCACTCGTGTGTCATTTTTGAGTCTTTTTTTTACAGTCTTATTTTGAGTGGAGATATAAACAAACAAAAGATTGGGGAAATGAACTCACTCTAAATTAGGACAAGGAGCAATGGGTGTAAGCTGCAGCAAAAGAGGTTCTGCCTCAACACAAGGGGGAACTTCTTTACTGTAAGGGTCACAGAGCACTGGAACAGGGTTCCCATAGAGGTCATGGAGTCTCCTCTGTGGACACTTTCAAGGCCTGTCTGGATGTGCTCCTCTGTGACCTGTGTTAGATTGTATTATCCTGCTGTGGCAGAGGGGTTGGTCTGGATGATCTCCTTGGGTCCCTTCCAACCTCTGACATCCTGTGAGCCTGTGAGCCTGTAAATTTTAAGTACAACAGGTGTACTATAAAATAAAGGCAAACAGTGCTGGGTGCATAGCAAATAACAAAATTGCTAGAGGCAGACCCAAGCAGTGTGCAAGCCAGGCCATGGATAAGGCCATTTTTGGCCTACCAAGCCTACCACAGCAATACTGATTTAGAGAAGACAACCAATGGCTCAGTCACAGCACTGGAATGCCCCTGGCAATGGCTCAGTCACAGCACTGCAGTACCCCTGGGCTGGCTCTGCTGCCCACGAGAGACTTTGCCTAATCTCCCTTTGTAAACAGCCATACGACTTGTTTGGGATTACTGAAGGATATCAAAGAGCCATATTAGATTAAATATTGATCTCAAAGCAGAATGCTGCACTCCTGTCTTTGGTTTTTAATAGCAGCACTAATAGCACTCTGCTTTTGCTGCTGCTCTCCGAGAGACAGACGCTCCTGGCAGCTTCCTGGTGCACAGTGCTCCATGCACTCACTTCTTCCCACATTAAAGAGACCACACACTCCCTGTTTATTTTGGGGGTTACAATGTCTACTGCACCTTGTATGACCCAGAGTAGTTCTCTAACACAAAAGTTATGAATTTCTGTTTTCCAGGGGCACACCCTCAGTAATGCTGAAGGAAGGCTAGAACTGATCTATGATTTATTTATTGCTGAGTGGTGCTGAGAAAATCTTACTGAAGCATTTTTTATACATTTACATAGTGATATAAACCTGTGATTGGGTTGATACAACTACCTGAAGGGAAGTTGTAGGCAGGGGGAGGTTGGTCTCTTTTCCCAGACAACCAGCAACAGAACAAGGGGGCACAGTCTCAAGTTGTGCAGGGGGAAGCATAGGCTGGATGTTAGGAGGAAGTTCCTAGACCTCCCCTGGCACAACTTCAGTCTGTGACTCCTTGTTCTATTGCTGAAGAGCCCAACCCCACCTGGCTACAGCCTCCTTTCAGGTAGTTGTAGACAGCAATGAGGTTGCTCCTGAGCCTCCTCTTTTCCAGGCTAAACAACCCCAACTCCTTCAGCTTCCTCACAGGGCTTGTGTTCCAGGGGTTAAGTAGTTTAATTTTCTCACATAGAGAAACATTTTAAAAGAGAGAAGGCAAGGGCAACATTCACACTGCTGTCAGTGCATTTTCTGTGTGGCAATGGCAGGATGTACCCTCTCTATTTTGCTCCATCTAACGCCTCTAACAGAAAATATGTGGTTGCTCCTTGGTTTCCTCTCATGAACCAGTAACTGCTGTTTAGTCTGCCACAGACAGACTGATCTGTTAGCAGCAAAAAAACCTGTCTGACATGGCTAGGGAAGAAGAAAGGATACCAGAAAGTGAACTCCAAGCAGATGGATATCCAAGGGTTTCAAAATACTCATGTCCACTGACCATTTCTTCAACCTCTCAGGTGCAGACAGAGTGGGAACTCAACAGTAGCCAACCACCAGTTAGCAAGGACTGTGGGCTATGGTTAAATTCATAGAATCTTAGAATCAACCAGGTTGGAAGAGACCTCCAAGTTCATCCAGTCCAACCTAGCACCCAGCCCTATCCAATCAACTAGACCATGGCACTGTCTCATCCAGTCTTTCTCTCTGGCAGAAGCCCTGTGGAAGATGAGATTAATAAATAGTAACAGTGAAGGTAGGATTTTTTAATATAACACCTTGGTTTGTCAAATGTAAAGAGACTTTTTGCTGCAATACCTTTACATTCTAAATAACACAGCACTGTTCCATTAGCTACCTAACAGAGGTGACATTTGTGGTTGGAAGCATGGATAGGGCTGGGGAGGGTGGAGAAACATAGCTATTTTTGCTTAGAGCCCTGAAAGACTGTAGAGTGAAAATTAGACTGCCTCATTATGCACCATGAAGTACCAGTCACCCATTTTTACTTTGTGACCCAAAAACTGTGAGCTGGATAATATCTTCCGAAAATGTTTCCCTTCCCTTGAGCACAGCTGGACACATGCTGATCTCCAGCTGCTACTCCGAAGAACATCACCAAGAGAACCAATGGCATCTTAGCCTGGATCAGGAGCAGTCTGGTCAGGAGGACAAAGGAGGTTATTCTGCCTCTGTGCTCAGCACCGCTCAGGCCACATCTTGAGTGCTGTGTCCAGTTCCGAGCTCCTCAATTCAAGAGAGATGTTGAGGTACTGGAACATGTCCAGAGAAGGGCAATGAAGCTGGTGAGGGGTCTGGAGCACAGCCCTGTGAGGAGAGGCTGAGGGAGCTGGGGGTGTGCAGCCTGCAGAAGAGGAGGCTCAGGGCACACCTCATTGTTGTTTGCAGGTCCCTGAAGGGAAGTTGTAGCCAGGTGGGGTTGGTCTCTTCTGCCAGGCAAGCAGCAACAGAAGAAGGGGACACAGTCTCAAGTTGTGGCAGGGGAGAGGGCAGGGTCTAGGCTGAACGTTAGGAGGGAGTTGTTGGCAGAGAGAGTGATTGGCATTGGAATGGGCTGCCCAGGGAGGTGGTGGAGTTACCATCCCTGGAGGTGTTGAAGCCAAGCCTGGATGAGGCACTTAGTGCCATGGTCTAGTTGACTGGATAGGGCTGGGTGCTAGGTTGGGCTGAATGACCCTGGAGGTCTCTTCCAGCCTGGTTGATTCTATGATTCTCCAATTTTCCATTCTAGATTCTTTCCATTTATGTCTTCCCACTTTCCTGTACCTAATAACATGAGCTTTAATTTGATACTCACTCCTTGAAGCGTTTAGTTTAAAGGGATGTACAAGAAACGGTCACATAAAGGGTCATACAGTATGAGGAAATAACCCTTACCTTTTACTTATGTTTTCACTAAAGATTTCAAGTTACATTGCTTGAAAATCTGATTTGTCCTGTAAACAATAACAACAACAACAACAACAAACCCACCACAAACACACAAAAAAACCCAAAAAAAGCAACACAGGAAGACTACTCACTTGACTATAGTACAAAGCTACCTAGGACAGTGACAATGAAACGTAATGGTGCTGGAATGTAGCTTCTAGTTATACAAGATGATGGCAGAGAAGAGAGAATCTGAACACTGTTTTCAGGGAGAAGAGTGAAACAAGCAATGAGAGGAGAAAACTGAGGACTGGGGTGAAAATCCAAGAGCTAGAGCCAGTAGCTGCCAATATATCACAGCCTCACTTCAGCAGCACTGTGGAATTACAGGAGATTAATTTGAAAAAGCAAGATTTTAGTAGAGCCCTCCCAAGTAATAGGTAGAGAGATTGGGAAAGTGTTGTGTTATTCATCTTCTGTGTGCTGAGGAATTGTTCCTCCTCTGTCATCTGACAGGGACACAGCATGGTTTCAATTTTAGGAACAAAATGCAGTTCTACAGATAATTCTGCTGAGCAAAACTGGAGGGAGAAAGGAACAGCATCCAGCTTCAGATGGGTGGCTGCCTCTAGACAATTTATAGTTCACTGACTGGCACAGCAGATGCTGCCACCACTTGCTTGCTAATGTCCCCTTTGGTAATCCGCATCTGGGTGATGCTGGTGTGTTTTGAATGCTGGGACTGTAAAAACCTGTTATCTTAGGCAAAAAATGCTGAAAATGTAATGCCATCTACAAAAGCACAGCTTGGGGAAGAAAGATCCATATATCCTTATCTCTCTTTGTAAAAGCAGCTATATTTGACAAGTTCTGAAGAGATTCCTCACAGTCAAATAGAGATGTGAGAATGATAATAGATCTGCCCCTGAAGACAGCAATAATGTAGGCTTGGAAAAAAAAGACACATGTTTTCTTCCATTATTTTAGCAGAGACATTTGTCTCCATGGTGGACAGTCTTCTGCACTCTCTAGGTAGTAAGAGCCCCCAGCTGGATGCTCCTCTCCTGAGACTCAGGACGTCTTTTGGTCTCCTGATTTATCCAGAGTTGTATGGTGTTAAAGGTGCAGACTGTTCTAGGCAATTCTCCGGAGCCTGCCTACTGTTTCTGCAGAGCTCCAGATGCAGCCAGGAATACATCAGCCTTCCCTTATCCCAAATCAGAGGCTGCACTCAGGAAACTGCCTTTTCATTTTCCCAGCTGCCCAGCTCGAAATCCAGGGGAAAGAATTACGGTTTTAAACCATCATTTACTTTTCCTATGCATCCTGCATAGTTACAACACAATCTTTTCTAACACATAGCATGAAGGCTGTGCTTAGACCTGGACAACAGAATTCAGTGTATCTCAGGGCTTACAGAACGAGGAGGCAATTAATGAACATGATTCATCCCCTTTTTAATACTACACTCTTTGCGACATCATCTACTGTTTCTTGAATTACGGCAGCAGAGTCACCTACATAATCTTGTCTAACAATCTGTGCCTTTGTGTGCCACTCTACGGGGGAAATTGCTTCCTCGCTCTCACTTTATTTGACACTACTGGCAAGTAATGTTTCCTTTCCTGATTATAGTCACCCACGTGTAACTGAGCTTTCCCCCACCCCTGCAGTGGCTTTCACTGAAGGCAGCGTTAAAGACTTCAGGTTAAGATACAATTGCAGTGTTCTCTTCTTGCGTCTAGTGAAATAAGCGGAACTTCTTAACCGTGATAATCCTGCCTGCGTGTGCTATCGTGTGTGATCATTCTGCAGATGTCTGATACCCACTGTAAGAGTGAGATTTAGTATTCATACTGTAAAGATGCGGGGCTCCTTTTTTTTTTTTGGTGCAGCAGCATCAATTTTCTATTGCTGTAAAAGCAGAATTCAGAGACAGAGAAAAAAAACCAACCCAACACCCAAAAAAGCCTCCTGCTAGGGTAATGTAATTTTAGCCTTTGTAGTATGTTTATAAACCGAAAGCTGCGTGGTGTTGTCATGTTTGTTCTTCCTGGTATTTTTAGGAAGGCAGCGAATGTGTGGCTTAAAAAGCACACCAGAAACCCCCATTCACAAATAGGTAGGGTGCATTTCATTTCTGGCAGTCGTCTACAGCTCTCAGGGATGCAAGGCAGCAGCGTCTGCGAAAGGAGAGCGCGATCGTATCATTTCTCTGGCCGCGAATAAAAATCGTCTTTAGGAGGCTGTTTGCATGGACAGAAGCTCTGTTTTCAACTGCGTGCTCCGGGCTTCACTGCAGCGGCAGAGTGTGGGTCAGCTTTGTGACCCGCGCTCCGCCGCAACCCCTAGCACCTCAGAGCCGGATGGCGATGTCTCCCGAGAAACGCTGCATGGAAACACCGCCTGCAGTCCTCCACCACACGTTGTAGATCCGATTGCTGGAGCTGCCGCTCCACAGGGTGACCCGACCCGCTGGTAAGCAGCCCGGCCCCGCGCTGAGGCCAGGGGCGGACGGAGCCCGCCCGCCGCCCCGCCACACGCCGCCCCGCCACACGCTCGCAGGAGCGCTTCGGCGGCCGCGCCGCGCACCGCGCAGCCCGCTCGCTCAGGAGGGACTGGCCGCGAACGAGCGTGGCGCGGGGCTCCCTGCAGAGGCGCGGGCAGGGCCGGAGCGCGGGCTACAAGGGCATCTCCCCGGGTCCGCTGTCTCTCCGCGGACACTGCGGAGAACACCGGGGCGGCGGGGAATGAGGCCGTGTCTGCCCCTTTAAGCTCTCGCTGCTCTTCTCTGCGGCGCCTATTTTTAGCTCGTCCTCTTGGTAGCACCCAGCTCTGCCCCCTGTTTCTCCGTGCTCCCCTCCCCATTCCCCCCCCCACCTCCGGTGGTAGGTTCCGCTCGGCGGCGGCGGCGGCGGGGGGGCACTGAGCATGTCCGGAGCCGCTCGGCAGCGGCCGCCGCCGCCGCGCTCGCCGAGCGGGAAGGAGGGCGCGCGGCGGGGGGCCGCGTGAGGGAGCCGCGTGCCGCCGCCGGCCGCAAGTAAGTTTCTTTCCGGGAGCCGGTGCCCTCCGCGGTGCCCTCCGCGGTGCCGGGCGGGCGGGGGGACAGGAGATCGGAGTTTGGCGTCCTCCCACCCTCCACCTCCTCCAACCCCCGGGGGATGGCATCGGGCGGAAAGAGGGATGCGACCGGCTTGCCCCTTTCCGTCCTGCCGCCTCGCTGCGCCGCCTTTCCCCCCGCTACTCCCCGGGGCCGTCGCAACTTCTCGGCTGCCGGCGGCCCGGGCCCGCCGTACGGGGCGTTGTGGGGCAGTGGCTCGCCCCGGGCTGCGGGGTCCTGCCGCCTCGGGCGCGAGCCGCGGCCTGCCGGCTCGGTTCGGGCCGCGGTGGGTCCGCAGTGCGCGGCTCGGCGGCGGGAGAGCGCGCGTCTCCGCAGGTGCGTGTGGCGACCCCGGGGCCGCGCAGCCCTCGCCGCCGGCAGGTGCGAGCGGTCCGAGCGCGGTCCGCGGCTGCGGAGGGAAGCGGGAGGCTGCGCTCGCCCCGCGGTGAGACCGCGACACGAAAATAGCGAGCAAGTAGCCGCGCAGGCAGTGCGGCGTCAGAATGAGCGGGGCTGTGGCGTCTGAAGGAGTTTCTGCTTTACCAGATGGTACCGCCGGAACCCAAGTGTCTGCCGAGCGGAGCTGTAATGGCATGCAGCCGGTTTTGTGCCCTCCTGCGACAGTTTGTGCTGGGTCCTCTTTTAGTTCAGTAGGAGGGTGCTACGTTGACTTACCTGGTACTAGACACAAGTACCAAACTATGCCTAGGGGATTTTTTTTCTCCTCTGAAAATGAGCTGTCCTTGCTCATTTTGAAAACGCTCATTCTGGTCTTGCTCCTCTCACAGCTGAATTCTCCGTTACTGATGCTAGGGAATGCGAAGTTCTATACTTCATAGCTGGTAGTGCTCTGATTTAGTTGATTTCTTTTCCTGTGCTCTGGAACGAGGGAGAGGTTTCAGTAACTGTTTCCCTATTCAGTTTCCGATGCTGTTTGCAAAGTTGTTTGAAGACAGCCATCTAATTAAAACAAATTGATAGGAAAAGAGGAATTTGAGGATCTTTGTGAGAAACTGACCCTCACTTAGGAAAGTTCTGCTGCTAGGCATGACACTGATGAAAGAACTGGATTAAGCAAAGGCCAGTAAGGTGCTCTTGGTGGGCATTCTGTCTTAATTTTCCTTAGACCATCACAGAATCCCATTCTCGTTTTAATGACCTGATTTAAGACAGCGTTACAGGAGTGGTTTTCTTTCCTCGTTGACTTAGATTGGGTGGAGTACTCAGATCAATATTCGTATAAGTTTAAATCTCTGCGTGTCAAACCTCATCAAAAGGTGATGTAGTTTAAAGTTGTTAAAAGGCACAAAACCTGCCACCCCTACTGTGCATGTTCTTGGTTCTGTTAATTAATGCTGTTGCAGTGGGGATAGGAAAAGTGCTGTGTGACTGTTTCTGTACCTCTTCAACTCTTCCCCTATTCCAAAATGAAATATACCCCCCCCCCCCCCCCCAATAACAGTTGGTCTGTGAGGTTTTGAAATCCAGTCAGCATGTGGGATTGGGATCTGACTTGTGCATGATTTAACTGCTATCCTGTCAATTCCGTTTTTATGAGTATGCAGTAATGGGGGAAAGAAATTGAATTCTGAAGTAGATGCCTTTTGATTGCTGCACAAGACCATAAGAAAATGCAGTGGCAAAGAACAGCTTCTATTACCTGTGTTGTCAGTGTAGTGAAAAGTAAGTTTTTGTGTGGCAACCTGACATTTTTCTCCTGTCATTAGAGTTCAGCTAAAATAATAGTAAGCATTTAAAAAATAACCTTGCTGAAAACATCAGAAGCCCTCAAAGTCTGAGTGTTTAAAAATGCCTTCTCTTACACTCTTGGAGTCATAATATAATTATTTGTGTTTCATTTTGCAGTTATGACATCTTAGCACATCTGATTATAGTTCAGAACTCTATAGATGAATATCCTTACCAGATAAAATTCTTGAGTAGTCCAAGCATATGGTGATAAAACGAAACAAGGGGACACAGTCTCAAGCTGTGCCAGGGGAGATATAAGCTGGATGTTAGGAGGAAGTTGTTGGCAGAGAGGGTGATTGGCATTGGAATGGGCTGCCCAGGGAGGTGGTGGAGTCACCATCCCTGGAGGTGTTGAAGCAAAGCCTGGATGAGGCACTTAGTGCCATGGTCTGGTTGACTGGATAGGGCTGGGTGCTAGGTTGGACTGGATGATCTTGGAGGTCTCTTCCAAACTGGTTGATTCTATGATTCTGTGAAAAAGTAGAATCACATCCACAGACTATACACTAGTATATAATTCCTGTGGTATTAGTTGATTCGATTCTGCTTGTCCAGGTTTGAGCCCAGTTACTGAAAATCAGAAAACTGTTTTGAGTGGTTGCAGTGTTACATATTCATTGCTTGGGAATATCTAGTTAGCAGCTGCAGTGTATGCACATAAATTATTTTTCCATTCAGGTGAGGAAAGTAGCCCTGTCTTCTTTCTCCATGCATGTCTTCCCTTGAAAACTTATTTCTCCATTATTTATTTAATCTGAGGAAATATTATCCATGCTTTTCATTTCTTAATACGACGTGTTGTTGTATATACTCATTCCCCACCCGCTGCTTTGGGGAATAAAAGAACTATGGAAAACCATGTAAAAATAAATGGTTGGGTTTTTTTTTTTAAGAAGAGGAATTTAATTAAACCCAAACAACAACCACCCCCCCAAAACTTATTAATAATGCCCTGGAAAATTTTCCTGAGGAAGTGATTATTCTCTAAGGCTGATAGCTGAGGGTAGGATTGTCAGCATTACCCATTAGGGGCGAGTTTGCAGGTTCTTTTACCATTTGTTCTTTCTGAGCTACTGTAATTTTTTTTCCTTTGGCAAGCTGCTGAATAAGTTACTGTATGAAAACTGTGAAATTAAGCATATTATTGAAACACATGGTAAGCAAACACCTTATAGAAGCAAATATTGACTGCTAACAACCGTGATTGGATGACAGGTTAGCACAAGAGTGCTACACATTCATGAATGGGTTCACACAGGAGGTATTCATACTTCTGTTTAATAGAGCCATTTACTGTTTAGGATGGTTTCCTTGTCTGCTGCAGCAGATAGCTGTGAAGGTGGGGTCTCTTTCTTGGTGTGAACTGTTGCTGTCAGAAGTAGAAGGAGCAGTTGGTGATAGGCAAAGAATTGCAAGTGTTCTGAAGCTCTTGAGGAAGACTTTCAAGTCTGCTATCTTAATTTCTTTGGTGGTGACTTGCACCTGGAGCAGACGCTTGCGTGGTGTACTGCAGCAGTGAGCTGTAAATTACCCTTCTATTCTAGCATCTGCTGCTGCCTAGCAGTTTCACTGAAGATTAGACATGGAAGGTGTCTCCTGGATATCTTTTGATGCATTGTGGACACGTCATGCAGTTTCTAAGACAGGAAGCTGCTGGATCTCCAGGTCAAAATGTTTTAGATTTTGCAGAGGCCTCTGTCACAGAGAGAGCTGCAGCAGCACAATTAAGGAGTTTCTCCTGTATGTAAAGGCTACTGCCTATACCTGCCAATTACATATTGAAGGAAGAGATGTCCTCCTGCTCCTGTTTTCTTACATTGCTATATCGAAGTAGAGATAGAAGGAGCATTTGTAATTTTTTCATTCTATTATACTTCACTGTATTCTACTATTACATTCTACTGTGATAGGGTCTGGAGATGAAGGGGAAAAAATAGGGAAGAGAGAAGTAGGGAGGAAAAATCCACAAACCTTTGTTAATCTTCCACAGCTATTATACTCAGAAGTAACTGGAATTTTGGCTTCTTAAATGGCACAAGGGGGAATGTCCATTTGACTTCATTTTGTTACTCCTCAGGAATACACTTGTGCATCTTTATCATTCAGTGGTTGAGAAGTCATACAAAGAGAGTGGGCTCAGAGGAGCAAAGAGATGAGAGGACGTCTGCCCACAGGCTGGATTGTGTGTTTGTGATGGAGTCCCAAGAGGAATCCTGAACACAGTTTACAAACAGGCTGTTTGTCACAAAAGGATCATACCTCCTCTGGAGCAAATGTCCTGTGTTGTCCATATAGTCCAGGGATGTTAACACAGGGTGAAAAAGCGGGATTCTGACCAGCATGGATAAAGTGTGCTGTGGTGTTCTGATGGAGCATCCTGTTCTGCTCCCCACCCCCTTCACCATCCTGGCAAGATTAGGGGTGAAGTAACACCAGTCAGTGTCAGTACTTACTGACTCCTGGTGAATGAACATTGGAAGCCAGACTGAGTGATTTGTAAAGAAAAGTTAAAACTTGTGCAGAAAGGAGGATTTCCCCAGCACAGTGTAAGACCAGAGGAACGTGTGCAATGACTTCCAATTTAATAGGAACTGGTGGACTTTTGAGTACCTCTTTAGCTGAATGAGGCTTACCATTTAGGAAGAAAAATGCTCTTCATTTGGAGTAAAACCCTCTTAACACTTACGAGTGCATCCAAATCCATTGTGAACTTCCCAGTTAATTAGCTCAAGTGTTTGCTGTTAATAACTTATTTTGACATGTTGCTGTTCTTACTCGACTTCCAGCCCATGAAAGAGCTACACATTGTCCAGCATTTTTTCTACATAAGGGTATATATAGATTGATGAAGATGTCTTGGAAAAACTGAGCTTATCAAATCTCTTGCTCTTTATATATTTTCAGGCTGTCTCATTTGTGCCTAGTTAATTACTCTGTTTTCTGTCACCTGGAACTTCTGCCTGCTGTGCCCTGGATGCAAATGCAGTAACTTTGCACACAAATAAAATGATTTTTTGGGGAAAAAAAGAAAGTCAGTGCTTCAATGGCTTGATGCTCAGGTGGACAGTGGTATCTGTCAGGGATCTGTACTGAGTCCAGTGCTGTTTTA
Organism: Pogoniulus pusillus; assembly: GCF_015220805.1. NCBI lineage: Eukaryota > Metazoa > Chordata > Aves > Piciformes > Lybiidae > Pogoniulus > Pogoniulus pusillus. Next base: position 3,210,198 of record NC_087277.1, read on the forward strand.
TATCATCAGTGACATAACGGGGTCAGGTGCACCCTCAACTGTGTGGTGCAGCTGACATGTCAGAAGGAGGGGATGCCATCTAGAGGGACCGGGACAAGCTTGAGCTGTTACTCTATGTGGCCCCTCTGAGGATCAGTAAGGCCAGCTGCAATGTCCTGCATGTGGATTGAGGCATTCCCCAGTGTCAGTCCAGGTTGGGGAATGAAGGGATTGAGAGCAGCCTTGCACAGAAGGACTTGGGGATACTGGTGCATGAAAAGCTACATAAGCTAACAATGTGCACTTGCAACCCAAATAGCCAAGAGGTTCTACTGCTCTACTCAGCTCTGGTGAGACCTCTCCTGGAGTACTGTGTCCAGCTCTGGAACCCAAAGCACAAGAAATAAATGTTTTGAAGCGGGATCCAGAGGGAGGGGCATAAAAAGGATCAGACAACTGGAACACTTCTATGAAGAAAGGCTGAAAGAGTTGAGATTTAGCCTGGAGAAATGAAGGCTCTGGGGGAGACCTTTTTGCAGCCTTTCAGTAGTTAAAGGGAGCCTAAAGAAAAATGAGGACAGCGTGTTTTTATCAGGGAAATGGTTTTAAACTAAAAGAGGATAGATTTAGATGAGATACAAAGAAGATTTTGTTTTTTACAATGGAGATAGTGAAACACTGGGAGAAGTTACCCAGGAGGTGTTAGATGCCCCATGCCAGAAAACATTTAAGGTCAGTTTGTATTGTGCTCCAGGCAGCCTGATATAGTTGAAGATGTCCTTGCTTACTCCAGGGATATTGAACTAAATGACCTTGAAAGGTCCCTTCCAACCCAAAACTTTCTGTGAGGGAGAGAATATAAAGAATGGTGAGTAGGTATGAGTTAATACTTTGCTGGTAAATTTCCCAGCCATCAACAGTGAAATGCAAACAAAACTTGAAATACTGAATACTAAGCTGAGCTTAGGCTAATGTTAGCAAAAGCAAGGCTTTTTTCTGTTTGAGTAGGAACTTTGGTCTTTAAGAGCCTTACTCATTTAAGATCTGCTGTTCTGGTTTATGTGTTCTTCAGTAGTCAGTGACCAAAGAGTAACAGTTTGGGTCAGCCTGGGACGTAGTCCTTAAACTTATGAAGGCACAGTTACCACCTTTGCATTTGCACCCAGGGAGTATTTCTTACTGAGCATGTGGAGCAAGGCTGTATCAGGTCTGTATCAAACTGGATTCCTCTGAGGTTGCTTCTTGAGATCACTGGAACCTTGTTTGTTTGCTGATGCTATCTGCACACACTTTTGCTTTGGGAGGTGCTTATGCAGCCGTGAGTCAGGGTGCAAAGAACCATCTTGTCTGTCTGCATTAGGTGATCTCACCCTTTAGAAGACTAAATCTGGAGAGAGAAAGATACTATGTGAATGCATAGCATGGCTGCTTAATTCTGATGCTTTTTCTCCCTAGATACTTGATGCATACAGTTCCTGTTAGTTTCACTATGAACTTGAGTTCTGGAAATGCAAAAGAATCTTTGGTCTCCTGCATTCCTTTGTGTTAAATGCTTTTGGGACATAGACTTGTGAGACAAACTCCTAGGTGAAACACTTCACTTAAGTATTGCTGTAGATAATAAGTATCTGAAAACCTTTCTGTACTATGACGTACACATAAAGATAAGACTTTGATACTATAATCAGAACTCTTTATTTCCCTAAAGGCAGAACACAACCAGATTCCATAGAGGCATTCTAAAATAACAACAAACACATTAGTATTTATTCCTGAACCTATCTATAGCTTTACAAAAGCTTAGTAATAAATCATCTTCATATTTCATAAATAATACAGAGCCTACCAAAATGTTAGTATTTATAGTCACTGCAGCAAAATTGATTCACTTGTGAGTCTTCTTTATACTTCCTTTGTGGTACTAAATTATTAATGTTGTTGTATTTCAGAAACTGGTATTTATATACTGTTCAGGTAAACCTACTCTATTCAGTCAGCTGAATCTTTGGCAGCTGAATTCCAAATTGGCTTAGGTATTCTGATGCACCAAAAAGGTCCAGAACATCCATGTTGTTGATCCAAGTATATTCCAAGATGATTGATTGGTGATTATCAGAGAGAAAGGAGAAGCTGTAACAGCTTTTAAATCCCTTTTAGAGAAGGAAACAGCTCTTATTTAGGACTGCTAAGAGCAATATCAAGGAAAATTGATGTAATGGGAAACAAAATCATAGAATCAACCAGGTTGGAAGAGACTTCCAAGATTATCCAGTCCAACCTAGCACCCAGCCCTACTCATTCAACCAGACCATGGCACTAAGTGCCTCATCCAGGCTTTGCTTCAACACCTCCAGGGATGGTGACTCCACCACCTCCCTGGGCAGCCCATTCCAATGTCAATCACTCCTCTCTGCCAACAACTTCCTCCTGACATCCAGTCTATATTTCCCCTGCCACAACTTGAGACTGTGTCCCCTTGTTCTGTTGCTGGTTGCCTGGCAGAAGAGACCAACCCCCACCTGGCTACAACCTCCTGTTTGTTTCTTCTGGCTTTAACTCTTTGGAATGTTGTCATTAATCTCTGTGGATTTTTTCAGTAATTTTCTCAGGGATTATGACTATTTTTGTTTGTTTTTATTTTGAATAGACTTAATATGAACACTAACTACAGTGAAATGTTATGGCCATTGATGTAAATGCTAATTCATTATCATTCAATCTGGATTCTGGATGAAACCTCAAGCTCTTTGTGACACTTTCTACTGGCATATATTTCAAATAACTACATTTATTTCAAGTGTGGACTTAAACCACTGATGGAAGTCCCACTCATACCTTCTATTGCCATTAGTATATCTTTGGCTGCATGTCCCTTATGGCAGAAATGATGACAGCAGGAATTTTCTTGTCTGTGTGGAACACTTGATTGTGAAACTCCTTTTCTATATGCAAACTGTCACACCTTTCACTTTTTTTCTTTTCACTAAGGATTACCTCACCTGAAATCTTACAACCTGAGTTTATGCTCCACTGAGAAGTTTTAACCTGAAGCACCAAATGACTTGGACACCTCTAGAGTGGAAAAAAGTGGCATAGCTATGTGTAAGAAGTTATAAGTTTTGGAGTGGATCTGACATTTACTAAAGCATTGCTGCTGTGGTTGGTTTGTTTGGTTTTGTTTATTGCCTTCCAGAGTGTTGTGTATCCTTACTGTAAGCATTCCACAGTGGAGCATGTGTTTATTTACTTGTTTTAAAGACCTACACACAATTAACTGTTTTTACATAGTTAAAATGCATGATTTCTGTTCATCTTCTAATGAAGCTGTTAATCAAACTTGGCACTCCAAATTGAAGTTTTTTCTCAGGTGTCCCTGCCATAATAACTGCTTTTGTGCACTTCTTGTTCTAACCTGGTGCTTACTTTATCTTCAACCTCTACCTGAAGTGCTGGGTGTAAAGTGGTAGCAATATCATTGTGCTGCATTGCACCTCAGAGCCTACCTCCAGGCAGTGCTCAGGGGTCCCAGAGGGCACAACTGCCTTTCAGTTGAGTGTGTGTACTTGCATCTAAGATGACAGCATCAAGCAGGACTTAATTCAGTTCTTACTATGGCTGTAGTGATTGACAAAAGTGAAATTTTTTGTTGTTTGTATTCATAATGACCATAAGGCACTGGGAAGTGCCTGGATTTGAGATAATCTTAGGAGCAAACATCCTGACTAGAAATTATGAAATAAAGAACTATTCTTGGATCTGGGCACCATCAGAGAGAAGGTCTTTGATTAGGATGAGATGCCTGGGCAGAATCTTAGCATTGCTTGGGTGGGGTTGTTGGAGGTTGGCAGTGGTGATGGGATGGGGCTGGGGGAAGGCGAGAATGTTATTAGGCAGCTGGGAGGGCATGCAAGTGGTGGAGTCTTGGCGACTGTGAGAGTGCTTCAGAGTCCAGAAGCAATCCAGAATTTCCAATTCTCCCTGTTCTGTTATAATTCAGGCAAGCCCTGTTAAGGGCATTTCACCTCTTTATTCTACCTCCTCACAGCCCCTTACCTCTTACTCTTATTACTGTAAGCATTTTTTTTTACCTGGAGCGGTCTGGATATCTAAAGTAAATGAGGACTTTACTCTGTGTTTAAAGTCTGCATGTGTAAAATGAAGGTACTAGTAGCTGTACAACATAACAACATTGTATGAAAGAGTAAGTCCATTAATGGTGAAATGTTCTAATACTGTAGCAATAATCACTTTGGAGAGGCTCGTGAGGAAATTAATGCTTCTGGCACCCTAGCAGAACTTAAGTAGAGTACTTAAAAGATATTGACTAAACAACTGAGCAGATGAGACACAGGATGCCTTAACTGCTTAGTTGGTAAATGGTGTCCTTCCTGTTCCCTGAGTGTTGAAGCACTCTTGGTGGAAATAAACATTGCATGAATGTGTAGCTGAAAGCTGTACAAAGCTGTTGGTGCATTCTTTTTGTGAATGCTGATTAGCAAGTGAGGCAGAATCGAGATATGAGTGGTCTTCATGTGTCACATTTTTCCTTACACTTTGTAAAGGAAATTCAGCTTTGTGCATCAAAAGTGTGTTCCTTGTCTCCTGGAGACAGACACACACAGTAGCAAAGGTCTGCAAAATGGTGGAGCCTGATGGTGGCAGTTAATGCAGTTACCCAGATGGAGAAGCTGCATGGCTGCATGGAGCTCACAGTGCTTGGAAGGAGAGTGATGTGATGAAGTGTAATTGGAGACTGTCTGCATGTTGAGTTTGGCACAGGAATGTGGCACAGTGAACACTAAATTGTCTCACTGCAGTTCTGCTGCCATCTCCTAATGATGCTGTTAGATTTGAGTGAGGCTTAGATTGTAGCTGGAGATATGGCTTGTCCTCTCTGCAGCTGTAATACAGCTGTGTTTGGAAATACCCAGGAAAGATGCTCTCACCTAACCATATGTATTTGCCCCAAACACCTCTTCAGTTTTGAGCGTCCTCTAAAAGAAACATGTCCTAAAACTGTAGCATGGACAGAACGAAACCTTGTTGTTGTCCTTTCTGATCCCTTTTTACGCCCTCAGTCCCTTCTAATCACTTTTGTTTCCTAGGTGCGCCCAGAGGCAGAGATGTAAGATGATGTGGCAGTGCTCAGTAGAAGTTAATTTCTCAAAGGAAATTCAAATGTGATCTCCTCTGGGGAACATAAAAGAACACTTTTTGAGACCCATGGACCTTCAGCAGAAACCAATGAAATCCTGAGTAGATCTGAAAGTTGATGTTGATAGGGAGGAAATAGTTCTCCGTAAACCACCCCGTTATCCCTTCCTATTCTGATTCTCCTTTCCAGTTATTACAGCTCACTGTGGCAAAAGCACCTGTCTCTTGCTGAGTGAATCCAAGAAGAGGAAGAACAATTAAAAAATTAGTTTTTAAAAAAAATTTCTTTATTCCTTTTTCTTATAATACCCAATCATGTTGTGGGTGAGTTTTCTTTTTTCAGTTTTCCATATGTGTAAACCAGTAGATTTTCAGATCATAGGAGTTTGCTTTAAATAACTTCCTGTGACAAGCACAGCATCTCTTTTATTTTTTTTCCCTAAAGGTCTGCAAATCTCTTCAGTTAATTCACATTTGCCAAAATATGCCAGATCTAGACCTGTGTGAGGGCACAAGCAGTTGCCAGTGTGCTTTAATGCAGATGAGCTGAGTCACTTTTGCATGACTGTTAGAAGGGTTTTTCGGAGCAGTCTGGGTAAAAGTGAAGATGATGGCTTTTGGATGGGTAAATTTGCATTAAATTGTGCCTGTGTACAGAAATGCAGTCGGAGATGGTGTGAAGAAGTGAAGCAGGTATAAGCAGCTTGTAGTTTTCCAGATGCTTGCCTGACATTTTATACTGTGGTGCTTGCACAGTGGCACCACACAAATTTCAGTGCATCGAGCGTTCAGTTTCCATGCCAGGATTAAATTACTCAAGTTTGTTTGGAGTTCTGGACTGTTGCAATTTTAAACAACTAGTGTCCTGTCATGTACCTTTGTTTAGGAAGATTCCTGTTCCATTCAATAAAAATTGAATAGTGATGAATTAATGTTTTTGAGCTGCATCTGAAGCCTGTAAATTTGTGGTGAAGGAGCATACAACTGATGAACTCAACTGACAATCCAGTCTGTTCTTGGTGTGTTGTTAGCTATACCTCTCTAACAGATAAAGAGAAAATGATAGGATTTTCTCTAAAGAAACAGATAAATCATCTACTTCTTAATCTTAGGTGAGAAATGCAGTATTAGTCCTGAAGGACTTAAAATTATAACCCTCTAATATGCCTTCTGCACACAATTACTAAACTATGCAAGAGCACTTAGGAAGAATACAGGAAAGTCTTCTTCATTTGACTGGTAGATCATCATAGCTGAGACTGCTATCATCTTGTAGAATCCTTCCTACATTTAAATAAGGTTCCTGTTTGGTTTGGTTTGGTTTTCTATTTGTTTGGATTTTTTTTTTGTTTAACTGTAATCTCTTGTGTTGCTTTGTTTTGATACTGTCTCAACTAGGCTTTTGATGTTGAAGAGAAGACACTTTTCTAGATCCACAAAATACCTACATCACTTTGCACCAGCAAAATGTTTGACTCTGCAGATGTGCATTTGCATTCATACAATGTGACAATGAGTTCCTGCGTTTGTAAGAGTGCACCGCACCTATTTATGAATTCTAGCAAAGGATCTGAGGTGACCAGTGTGGCTCAAAACTTCTTCTGTCTGCTGCCCTGCCAGCTGACTCCCCCAGGATGCCTCTGTATGCTTTTATTGAATCTTTAGCCATCATGGGTATGTTTTAAGTTTTAGTATTCATGACACTAATAGATGACACCATTTTTTACATTTTCTTTGGTAAAAAGTGCTGAAGCAAAAAGGTTTTTTTATGTGCCTGTGAGACTAGGCACATAAAACATGACTTGGGTATAAGAGAGCTATGAGGGCTGTCCAGGGAGGTGGTGGAGTCACCATCCCTGGGGGTGTTCAAGAAAAGACTGGATGGTGCCATGGTCTGGTTGACTGGATAGGGCTGGGTGCTAGGTTGGACTGGATGATCTTGGAGGTCTCTTCCAACCTGGTTGATTCTATGATTTACATTCAAGTTTAAATTGAGGTATTAACTAACAGAGTGTGAGATAGGAGGCTACAAAGACTGGCTTAGTCTGTTGCATAGTACTACAGCATTGAAATTCCTGCCTAAGCTGGTGGGCTTTTTCCTCCTTGCACAAGTTACCTGTGTCTGATTCTTTTCTGCTAGCACATACTAATGTTCTTTACTATGAATTTATGACCTAAACCAAGTAAAACTCTACAGAGCATCAATACTTCCTTGTTGAAAAAAAAAAACCCTCTTCCCTTACAAAGCTACTTCAGCACTAGAATGGAGCCATAGGAGAAGGACTTTGATTAATTTTATTTTAGTACATGGAATACAATGGATAATTTTCCTTTAATTTGCTCTCCCAAGTGATGAAAGATAGGTTTTTCCCATGTGTTAGTGAAGGGTCAGATACTGTATTGCTAATAGCTTTAAACCATGTGGGCATAATATTCCTATCTTCTGTTCATCAATAAGGAAGCAAACATTGCATGTTTATGTTTAATAAAATTAAGTCCTTATGTATTTTTTTCCTGCTCTACCTTCTGGCTAATTTGTAATATGGAATTAATGCTGCTGTAGAGTGGTCATTCATGCCACTGAGGGTATGAATTTGGTTTTGGTTTGGGTTTTTTTTCTTACCAATTCTAAAAGGATATAAAGCCTTTTTCTGGTGCAGCATCTCTGATGCCCCAGAAGTGCATCAAAGAAGTGCCCCTGTCATAGAAATCCTTGACTGTGGTTGGACTCGATGATCTCAGAGGTCTTTCCCAACCAAAACAATTCTATGATTCTGTGACTGCTTTATTTTCAGGATATATAGGAACAAATGTCTCGTGTTTGTTCTTTGCAAGGTGTCAGGCAGATGTGGGGAGAAAAATATCTTGCATAAATGAAGTTTTACACCACAGTATTTTGTATTGCTCCTTTGGCAAATTTCAAGTAGCTTTGCTATGCTTGCCAGTAAAATAAACAGATTACAGAAACAGAGCAGTAAAACTCCTTCATTCTCTTCCAATTAATTTAGTTCCTGCTAAAAATCCTGTTTGCTTGAAAAGCAATCACCTTGACACAGTGCGGTTCATAGTTCAAATATTTTAGCTGATACTGCCTAATACCCTGAGAGGCCTGAATAAAAATGATGAGTAGGCAGTAGAATCTGTTGCTGTTGAATCACTCATCTTTTTCAGGTGTTCATTTTTTCACTTCCCTGTATTTGCTATACAAAAGAAACTCTGTATGAAGGAGACAATAACATTTCCAATTCCATGGTCATAGTTCCTGCTTACTGCTATCAGCACAGTCGTTTTTATAGATGCTCTGCATAATGTATCAACATGGGCCAGATTTTTCCTCTGTGACTCAGAAGCTGTTTTAATTATATTGATGCAGACAACTGCATCTCTTGCTTATGAGGCTGTAGTAGTGGTAGTGAGTTTTCTGTATGAACAGAGAATTTGTAAGCCTGCACCAAAATGACATAAATAGCATTTGATGAGTGCTTGGAATTTAATTCCAAACCATTTTTGTCAGAGGGCTTTGTTGTTCTCAGGCTTCCCCATGTGTGCTTGTATTTGCAGCATGCTAAAGGTAATTTGTGCCCTTCTATATTCTGTTGGCATAGTGGTGAAACTGTCATTTTAATAAGAATGCACTCTTGTCATTCTCTTTCCTCTTATGCCATGAATTGCTTTGCAGGTGCCACACTTGAATATTGCTGGAAAAAATGCCTTATGCAGAGGGGCTGAGATTATGTAGAAACTGCTTGCAACAGTCAAGATGTGATACCTGAAAATGAATAGAGAAAATTTTATGCATGAATATAGAAAACTTGAATTATTTGTCAGACAGTGGTGGAATACTGGTGTGTGCATCCTGCCAGGCAGAAAACCAGGTGATCTTAACTGTACTTCAGTGAAGTGCAGGAGCAGACTGCCCAGAAAGGTTGTGCAGACTCCTTCTCTGGAGGCTTTCAAAACCTGCCTGGATGTGTTCCAGTGCAAACTACCCCCAGGGGTCCTGCCTTGGCAGAGAGGTTGGACTCGATCTCTGGAGGTCCCTTCCAACCTCTTAACATTCTGTGATTCTGTGAAAGCAGTATGAGGGTTTAAAAAAAAAACCAAAAACCACAGGCTTGAGGTTAATTATTACAGTTACCATTCTGGGCTGAATTAGGAGAAAGGAATCAGTACGATTTTTACATGAACGTTTGGCTGCACAAAGCCAAACTAACAATGGAGTCCTGTTCGGCATTTGAGAGTGTCTGAATTGCCTCTTTATGTGCTGCCTGTACCTTTTGGGATGATGATGTGCTCTGGTTTTATGTGGAGATCACAGCTAAGAAGGGTAATAAGATAAGCCCCTTCTGGCTAAAAAAAGAACAGTGATGCTAAAGCAAGAGGGTGAGGCACATGTAGGCTTTCCATTGGACTTCCACCTGGAACTGTAAGAGTATGTAAATACTCTTCCTCCTTAGCTGATGAGATCTAGGGGATTCCCATACTAGTAATCTGTTGAGAACAACCCTGTAAAGCAGGCAGGTTTCTGACATTCATCCAGTGATCTGTCTGTGAAAGAAGAAGAGATGATCTCTCCTAGTGTGGAATAAATAATAAGCAATTTTTAAACTGCTGTAGAAGTGGAAACAGGCAACTAGGAAATAAGTGATACCTTTGGTCAATCCTGATTAAAATTGTAGCCTTCTAATTCTAAAATTCAGAGTTGTAAACAGCAGACAGAATGTCCAGTGTCACTTTAGTACCGTTTGAGCAAGTGGCATTGTTATTAATGGTATCATTATGTATAGAGCTGAATGTAATAGTAAAACCCAAGGATTAAGTAAAAGCCAAAAAGATGTTTTTCCATGAGTGACCTGATGTTTGCATCTTGCCTCATTCATCACTACACATCCTTCCAAGTGCTTAGCATGTAGAATTTTTCAGTTGCAGCAAGTATTGAGGGTGGTTAGAGCATCCTTCAGTGTTACGTTAATCTCTCTGCTTCTACTTCTGCTCAGATTTGAGTGGGTATAATTTTGACTGCAAGATTTTGTTATTTGTTACTTGTTAAATTGAAAATTCCATCTGGAGGAGGCATTAATCCAAAATCTTGCTGATGCAGCTTTTGAAGCTACTTGTTTTGGAGTGGGACTGATTTGACCAGTGGTATGTTAAATACAGAGTGATTTCTTTGGAGATCTTTGTTAGTATCTTTAGATACTGTCAGAGTTTTCCATGTCCTATCTGATAGATGTTGTCTTGAGCATGTCTGTGACTCTGGTGCTTTCTCAAACATTTATCTTCAGTGGAGTAATCTGCTTTATTAATATTCTTTTATTTCATAAGGTCTAATAAATGCTTTGACCTACATTTCTTGCAAATTCTGTAGATGGTATTGCACATACTACTTGCAAATGATAATCTAATGCGAGTGGAAAGATTTCACCTTTATTTTAATTGCAGTTTATCTGTCAGACGAAGCATTGCACCACTCTTCCATAGGCAGAGTTTGAAAGTAGCTAATTTAGAGTCAGCCTTTGGTGAGACATTTTCCCCAATATTTAAAATTCCTGTCATATAGCAGAGGATCAGTGTGAAGTATTCTTGGAGGGAATAGTTTCTTCTGCTGTTGCTAGATTAGTCTTGAGACCTGGTTTCTAATTAACAAAAGAAGCCCAGCAGCATAAAACTAGGGAAAAGTGCAAGGTTGAGATAAGACAAAAAAAGAAGTTCTCAGCAGCATCTTAGAAACAGCTTTGTGAGTTGCAGTTCTTCATTTTAGATACTGTTCAGAAAAAGATAGGGTAAGACTGTTTTTGCAGAGTAATCCCTTCTTACCCCTAGCCTTCTCCTGCATTTGGCTGCTGCAAAATACAGTAGCAAGGTCCTGGGCACATGGAAGTGAGTGAAAATATGGTAGCTGTAAAGATAGGTCTATTTGGAGGCAAAATCTGATGCAGTAGACTCTGTGAGTGACTTGCCCTCTTTCCTCCCAGTTTTGTGGGAGAGGATGCAGTGTGCCCCTGCTGTGCAATCTTTCTGTTCTCTGGGCTTGTCCACCCTACCCCTGCTCCCTGTCAGGAAGGTTGTAGTTTGTGGCAGGGGCCTCTGGCAGAAGATGGGGACCCAAAGCACGCTGCTTCTGCCACTATGGTTGCAGCTTACATATAGGCACCATTATTTGCCATCTGGGCAACTTTGCATTCTTGTAGCTCATCCTTCTAAACATAGCCAAAGTCAAGGTCCTTGCATGCTAAATTTTGTTCTTCCTTCTCGCCCTACACAATGTGTTAAAAAAACAGCTTGACTTCAAGAGTGCCGGTTGGCATTCTCTGACCCAGGTGTAGACAAAGGACTTGGAATGAGTTTTGTTGGTGAGAAAGCAAAATATGTAAACAAACATTTTCCTCAAGTTCTGTTTATGTACAGATTCTGAGGATTTCACTTCTGTCATCTGCACTTCCCTTAATTTGAATCTTAGTGTAAGGAAGAATGTCAGTTCTATCAACCACATTCAGAGCTGTGAAAATAAACATTCTCTGCAAAGTGGGGTTCCTGATGGAAGCAAATATGCTTCCAAGTAGTTGTTACTGCTTCCCAAAAGGGCAAGCTCATTGCAGTACCCTGCACTAGAGTGACAGACGGGGCAATCAGGCCATCTGCTTCTGTCACTATAACTTGCTACATATACTTAGTCCTGAGCCACTTAACATGAAAATCACCATAAAACCTCCTAAGTGGGTGGAGTTTTTGCCCACTAGATGTTAGCATTTGAAGGTTAGGATTCTGTTCAGGTCATTCAGTGCTGAACAAAAGGGTTTTCATTCTGCTTTCCATACATGTGTATGCTGCAGGGGTAAGTTGCTGATAAAATATGGTAACTACCTTTCCAACTTTTTTGAAGTCCATTTTGCCAGCAGATAAGATTGCAGTGGATATACCCCAGTAGGTGACACGTGGATTCTGTGTAGTTTGCCATCATACTGTACAGTGGAGAAATCAGCAGCTATCAACTCTTGCTGCTATGTGCAATTTTGAAAGCAAGGAGCCATTTGTGTTCTTTGGAAGGGAGGTTCTTTAACCATGTCAGGATGATACACAGAAACTCTGTGTTAATCTGGCTTAGTGAGGAGCTTTCAGGATAGCAAGTTAGCAAATTGCTAACCTGACTGTTTATAAACAGAGTTGCTGACCTTGTTCATTGTGCATGTGCATCATCACTACAGCTTTAGGAGACCATAATATGCTTTCCCCGTTACCTAAAGTGCACAAATAAAAATGGAAGTCAGATCTTTCTGACATCTATTTCTCAGATAACTGCATTATCCCACTGCCAAAGATCTAGTGCTGTTTTCATGTTCTTATGCAATGCTTTTAATCCTTGGTGATCAACATGCTGTAGGAATTAGAGCACCTTTCTTTTCACTCCTATTTTTATGGGCATATAGCATGTGTAGACTTTTTTCTGCTTAGAAGCCACCTTGTGAAATAAATTAATGAGTAACAAGCTGTATTTAAGGGTTCCCCTGATGGACCTCGTGTCTTTTACTGTTAATTTATATTGCTGCTTCTTCCTATTCCCACTGTTATCATGCAAAATAAATTGTGTTTTTCTTTTATCTGGATAAGAAAAGATGAACACCAAATTCTTGAATTCCACCTTTTTAAAGTGCTGACTATTAGTTTGGTTTGACATTAGAAACAGTCTTGAGAGCCAGTATGACTGTAGTATAATTGCTTGAAAGCAAAACATCTGCATGGCTGGAGCAACATCAAGCAGATTTGTTTTCTAATACAATACTTGAAAAGAATTAAATGTATTCATATTTTATTTGTCACAGCAATAATATTTTTCAGTCCAGTGCCTCGTCTCTTCCATTACTCACAATGGAAAGCAGCAGACAGAATTTGCTTAGTGGGAATATCTGAGACTTTTCATCCCTGGAAGTTCATTTGAACACCTTTTTCTTATGAGATTATGATGACCCAAAGATGAACTTGCTTAGTGGGAACATCTGAGGCTTCTCATCCTTGGAAGATCATTTGAACACTTTTTTCTTTATGAGATTATGATGACCAAAAGAAGAACTTGCTTAGTGGGAACATCTGAGACTTCTCATCCTTGGAAGTTCATTTGAACACTTTTTTCTTTAAGAGATTATGAGGACCAAAAGATGAATTTGCTTAGTGGGAATATCTGAGACTTCTCATCCTTGAAGTTTATTTGAATGCCTTTTTCTTTAAGAGATTATGAGGACCAAAAGATGAATTTGCTTAGTGGGAATATCTGAGACTTCTCATCCTTGGAAGTTCATTTGAACACTTTTTTCTTTAAGAGATTATGAGGACCAAAAGATGAATTTGCTTAGTGGGAATATCTGAGACTTCTCATCCTTGAAGTTTATTTGAATGCCTTTTTCTTTATGAGATTAAGATGACCAGAAGAAGTGACAGGATGAGTAATATGCTTCCATTTACTTATTCTTCAAGAGAATAGGGCCAGATTTCACAGACTAAACCTTTTTTTTGTGTTTTCCAAGATCTAGTTTCATGCTCTGTCGATCCTGTCTGTGCTTGTGTCAACAGACACTTCAGTGCAGTGTCAGACTGCACTTCAGTCTGTCAGTGCAGTGGTGGTATTCCTGTTACATTTTGTAATGGGAGTTGGGTACCTGGGGGGCTTTTCATATTTCATGCCCATTCGAGGTGTTACCAGCTGATCCTTCAATCGTAGCTGAAGATTGAGAGTGTAATAACAGATGTGGATGTAACTACTGCTCTGTAGCAACTAATTTTCCTTTTACATGACTTTAACCATGGCCTCTTCTCCCAGGCAACCAGCAATAGAACAAGGGGGCACAGTCTCAAGTTGTGCCAGGGTAGGTATAGGCTGGGTGTTAGGAAGAAGTTCTTCACAGAGAGAGTGATTTCCCATTGGAATGGGCTGCCCGGGGAGGTGGTGGAGGCACCGTCCCTGGGGGTCTTCAAGAAAAGACTGGATGAGGCACTTAGTGCCATGGTCTAGTTGATTGGATAGGGCAGGGTGATAGGTTGGACTGGATGATCTTGGAGGTCTCTTCCAACCTGGTTGATTCTATGATTCTATAAGTAGTTCCTCAGTGTGCATTATTCCCAAGTGCTGGCTGCAGCCAGTTCCCATACCAACAGAGAAGTAATCTACTTGCACTTGCTCTTTTTTAACTTAAAGTGTACCTGAATGTGACGGTTTGGGTGTTCCCTGCCCCCCCACACTTAAGAAAAATCACCCAGACTAGGCTCAGTAGATCTGGAAAGTCAAAGAAGCTTTGTATTTACAGCTTAGCACAATATACAAGCAGGTATTTACAATATCTACAGACATATACAAGTTAAAAAGGTAATACAGAAACACAACAGCCCTTCAACAAACCAGAGTCCTCAGGAGGGGCTTCCAACCACCCTTCCGCCTTCTCCCCACCTCTCTACCTTACCTCAGACTTTGCCTTATGCTCAAGGTGAGTTTGGAGGGTTGGCCAGGGGGGTTAGGAAGCAGACAGATTGGTCAGACAGCAAGTTAGGTTACAGAGAGAAGTGCATGCAGCCCCAGAGCCCAAGAGCAACTCCCTTACCCGTGTTTATGTTCTTGTTTTCATCCATCTCAGCAAGCCTATGAGTGCAGCAGCCATCACCATTGTTTCCTTTTCACAGCCTATCTTCTTACTCTTCTCACCAAAGTTTTCCAGCTAGGCTCAAACTGGCACACTGAAGCTGATCAAAGAGCAGATGACTGGTGATATCTTTGTGGTTGTTTTTTATTCATTGGCTTGTGAAGCCTCTTGAGGTCTTGCAGTGGCAGCTGCATTTCTTTACTTTTTATAGACTCCTGCATCTTCCTAGAGAAAAAGGCTAGGTCCTGATGTTTAGGAATGTTTCACCACTGCAAAACTGACATGCACCACATCTTGTCCTGGCATATTGCTTCCTGCCATTAGTGGACAGAGACTCTAAAGCATAATTGAGTAGCTCTATAGGAAGCTGAAGCATCTGTCTCCCACCTGCTTGCTGTCTTGGCTTCATGCCTTTTCCATTCCTGACAGCAGCATAGCCTAGAAGAGCTGACTGGGACTTCTGGATGTGAAACCATCAAAGAAAGTATTTTGGGTCTTGCCTTCAGGTGTTTTAGCCCTTCACTGAGTCTGTCCTTACTGTGGTGGAATGACAACTACTGGTATTTTAATTCACAACTGAGTCCATTGAAGTAAGTGGAAAAAATTAAGAGAAAATCTGTAAATTGAATATGAAAATGTCATTCAAGGAGATTTAATGAGAAGTACAAAAGCATCCACCTTGCAAGCCACTACTTTTTCCACACAAACACACCCCTTAGTGTCTCTGATGGGAAATAGTCAGTTCCAACTTGACTTAACATACTGCACTCCTGCCCATTATTGACTGAAAAGCTCTGAAACTGAACGACTCATTTTTCTGTAGGAGATTGTGGACTGTAAACCTTTTAGTTACCTTTTTCTCTTCAGAGAATGCTGATGACTATGATTTACTCTAGTTCAGCTTCTCCAGCCATTTTAAATAAGTAGAGCTCCAGTGATGATATGTTGCCTATCACATAAGGAACTATGAAACAGCCCCTGGGCCTTTCCTGGCTCCATCCCCTTGTTTAGGAGAGAAATACAGAAGTAACCAAGTAATGACCAATATAAAACACAGCATTAGGAGAAACTGCTTTTGGTTCCCTGAACATGATAGAGAATGAAAAGGACTAAAAAGAGTCATTCTGCCTTTCTTGCTTTCCAGTGCCTCTGTAAACACTCGTTTCTAGCTAGTTCTGTCTAAACCAGTTTTGTGCTTTTAGGCATTATCTTGCACGTCATCGTGCTACTCCATGCTGCCTTCCCTACTGAGAAACTATTATAGCACGGCGGACAATAAGGGCTGCCCACTGTGATGAATTTTGGCTACCCAAGGGCAATGACATCCTTTCTGACTTCACTTCTGAGTTGCTGACTCTGCCTCCCAGGAGACCTACATGAAAGACGTTAAAATTGATTCTCAGTTTTCTTACTTACTCATAGCTGGTGAACTGAATGGAAAAAAAGGCCTGAGAAAGGCAAAACATTGACTTTATTGTTGTGTACACAGTAACCAGCTAACACAGTTCCTTTTGCTAACAGGTAAGAAGAAACTGTTTGCAAGTTAGGAGAAGTAAAGAGAAAAATACTTGTTTATTTGTATCTGCACAGCTTGGAAATGTCTTCATTTATCTACCCCTATGTCTTTGTTATTTATTCATTTATGTGTTTATTTATTTATTCCCCCCTCATGGCTTCAAAAAAAAGTATTCCAGCATCTGACTTGAGCATGGCTGCTCCAAGCTGCTCATAAATTCAAGCTGATCGAGGCTCTTCACTGATCAGACTTCTCTCAGGAAAAAATAATCCAATTTAGCTTCTACTTGGAATATTCTTTTAGTGTATTTAGTGTATTTAGGTTCATTGCAGCAATAGTTTTTACCATTGTAGTTTTATTCTTGAGGAATTTGGAATTTCAAAATATTTCCAAAAGTAAATTTGTTGTAGTGTTTTACTAATAGGATCATGTTAGTACTCAGATTTGACTCATACTGTCTAAACTTCTGCTGGATAGAGTCCAAGAGAGCCACAAAGATGATTAGAGGTCTTGAGCATCTGCCCCATGAAGAGAGACTGAGAGCCCTGGGGCTGTTTAGTCTTGGGAAGACTGATAGGGAATCTCTTTGATGTCTGTAAATATCTGAGGACTGGGTGTCAAATGGAGTGGGCTAATCTCTTTTCTGTGGTGTGCTGTAGTAAGACAGGGAACAGCAGATACAGAGTTGAACATAGAAGATTTCACCTCAACAGGAGGAGAAACCACTTTCCAGTGAGGGTGACAGAGCCCTGGAGCAGGCTGCCCAGAGGGGTTATGTAGCCTCCTCCTCTGGAGGCTTTCGAAACCCACCTGAGTGCATTCCTGTGTGGACTACCCTAGGGGATCCTGCTTTTGGCAAGGGAGGTTGGACTCAATGACATCTGGAGGCCCCTTGCAACCTCCAACATTCTATGATTCTGTCTCCACAAGTCACACATACAGCAGTACCAAATCCTAAATTCTGCAGCTGGGACGGAGTAATGCTGGGCACAAGTACAACATGAGACAAGAGTGGCTGAAGAGCAACACAACACAATATACATTCGAGTTTGGAGTATTTTCTGTGAGGAAAACAGCAGTGCAGGGTCACTGAAAAATACCTGCAAGTGCACAAATGACAGGGGAGCAGCAGCTGCAGCACTTAACGGGTCAGGATGGCCGAGCGGTCTAAGGCGCTGCGTTCAGGTCGCAGTCTCCCCTGGAGGCGTGGGTTCGAATCCCACTTCTGACATACACCTTTTGGCTGCACGCACACCTCCGATAACAGCTCGCACACCGCTGCCTGCACTGCAGCCCTGCACAACCGCACCTGGCACTCATGCCCCGCACCAGCCTCGCCAACTGCCACTCAGCCTCTCGCACCTAACACCCCACAGACCACGCGCAGCACAGTCACAGGGGCACAGCAGATGCTTAGCCTCATGGGGGCAGCCTCAGCTGCACTCTTTTACCTGCATTTCTGGCACCCACAATTTAAGAACAGTGTCAAGCTCCTCCAGTCTGTACAGAGGGCAACAAAGCTCATGAAAGGGCTACAAGACATGTCCCATGAGGAGCAGCTAAAGACATTGGGCTTCTCTCCGCTGGAGAAAAAGATGTCTGTGATGTGGCCCTGCTGTCACATGTAGCTTCCTGAGGAAGTGATGTAGAGAGGGAGAGGTGCTGTGCTCTTGTGGGAATGGTTCAGAGCTGCTCCAAGGGAGTTTTAGACTGGACATTAGGAAGTGTTTTGTCACCAGGAAGTGTGATCAGAGACTGAAACTGTCTTCCTAGAAAGCTCTTTGATTCCCCAGCTGTGTCAGTGTTCAGAAGGCATTTGGACCGTGCCCTTAAAAAGATGCTTCAGCTCCAAATTGCTCAGGCAGCTGGATTAGATTCTCACTGCTGTTCTTGATGCTTTGTGGGCTGAGTCCTGTCTGGTAAGAAAAAGATGAATGTGTAAAAACAGGAAGGAAGAGAACAGTGAGAAGTGGAATGCATCGTGTTCTTGTACTGCTGCTTGCAGAGCTGCTGGAGAATGAAGTGTGACACAGGTGCTTTTTCAGAGACTTGACAAACCTCTATCAGCTCAGAACCAAGATCATCCTCATAGATGCCTTACTGACCAAAGGCTACCTTGTGGATGCTTAGTATGAGTTTCTGGCAGTCTGGGTCTTACTTTTTTCCCCTGCTTTGCTTTTTTTTTAACTTGTAACTTTTTTCCCTATTCTTGGTTTTGGTTTTGTTTTTTTTTTTTCTTGTGGTTAGGGTACAAGGGAAGTAAACTGGAGGTTCAAAGAAAGGAAACATGTCAAGAAAATAAGCAGCAACATCTTTCATTCTAGGAGATTTTCCAGTGGGGAAATCATTTCAATCTCTTACTCTGTAGCTCGATTTATTCTTACTATCTCTTAGCCCTTAGACCCAGCAGATGACTGAGGGACATTTTGTTATTATTAGTCAAACCTTAATTCATATGAACTTAATACAGTAAGAAGCTGTCTGAAGCAATCAGAGAACAGGTTGATAAATTCTTTATGAGAAGTGTGATAATCTGTTGTATTTGCAGAGTTTACAAACCACGAGACAGGGCATGATTAGCTCTGTAGCAGTGCTAGGGGAAAAACAATAATCAAAGCATGAAAGAAAAATGGCAAACTGAATGTTAGCTGCTGACTGTTGAGGAAGAGAAAAGAAAATGTCAAACTGGAACATAGTCCAGGGTCACCCTATATAGAGAATCAGAGAATCAGCCAGGTTGGGAGAGACCTCCAAGCTCATCCAGTCCAACCTAGCACCCAGCCCTAGACAATCAACCAGACCAAGGCACTAAGTGCCTCATCCAGGCTTTGCTTCAACACCTCCAGGGATGGTGCCTCCACCACCTCCCTGGGCAGCCCATTCCAATGCCAATCACTCTCTCTGCCAACAACTTCCTCCTAACATCCAGCCTGGACCTTCCCTGGCACAACTTGAGACTGTGTCCCCTTGTTCTATTGCTGCTTGCCTGGCAGCAGAGACCAACCCCACCTGGCTACAGCCTCCCTTCAGGTAGTTGTACACAGCAATGAGGTCTGCCCTGAGCCTCCTCTTCTGCAGGCTGCACACTCCCAGCTCCCTCAGCCTCTCCTCACAGGGCTGTGCTCCAGGCCCCTCACCAGCTTTGCTGCCCTTCTCTGGACACCTTCCAGCACCTCAACATCTCTCTTGAATTGAGGAGCCCAGAACTGGACACAGCACTCCAGGGGTGGCCTGAGCAGTGCTGAGCACAGGGGCACAAGAACCTCCCTTGTCTAGCTGGTCACACTGCTTCTGAGCCAGGCCAGGATGTTGTTGGCTCTCTTGTCTACCTGCACCCCCAGGCTGCTCTCAGCCACTCTGTCCCCAGCCTGTAGTGCTGCTTGGGGTTGTTGTGGCCAAAGTGTAGAACCCTGCCCTTGGCCTTGTTCAGTCTCGTCCCATTGGCCTCTGCCCACCCATCCAGCCTGGACAGGTCCCTCTGCAGGGTTCTCCTACCTTCCAACAGATCCACAGCTGCTCCTAGCTTGGTGTGAGCTGCAAAGTTACTGATGCTGGACTCAATCCCCTCATCCAGGCTATCAATATAAGGTCATTCCTGTTTCACTCAGCTCTGCTTGGAATACTGTCTCCAGTTTTGGGCATCCTCATTTTAAAGCAGGAAAGACAATCAGTACTCTGGAAAACATATCCCCTAGGAAAAATTGAATTTGAAGGGGATGTTTGACCTAAAAAAGAGACACACTGGGGAGACATGAGAACTGTGCTCTAAGATGTGTAATGCTTTCTCACAAAAGAGGGCAAAGAATTGTTCTCTGTTTCTGCTGGGAAAGTAATGAAGCTTGAGTTATGGCAAAGAACATCTCGTTCAGGAGCAGATTTCTGATGTTTAGAACAGCAAAGCCATATTTCAGATGTTACAATCTCCATCCTTTGAGGGTTTAAGAACAGGGTATAGCCAGGCCAGTATATATTACGTAGAGCTTAAATATATCTCAGCTTGCTTTGGACAAAGAGTATAAAATAAGTCATCTCCTGATCACTTTTAGCCTTATAGTCCTCTTCTGTGTTCATTAAATTTCTGACCTCTCCCTGGTCCACTGATTTTTTGGGGTAGTCCTCTAATCTTTTTAGTTTTTACTGACTTTGTAAAATAATTTCATGTGTCTTCCAGGAGTTGTTTGTTCTGTGAGAGGAAAACAGTAGGAGTTGGTCAGGTTGATGTTTAGATGTGGAAAGTCACACCTTCCTTTTGCAGCCAGTGGTCTTCAGAGCAGGACCAAGGGAGAGAAGTTAAAGAAGAAGCCCCTTTGGGGATACAGTTGTGTTTAAGGCCTTTCTGTTATGAGAAATTCAGCTTAGCTTTTGGCTATGCTCCATGGGATGAAAGTGTTAAGAAGTGGAATACTTTAGTTAATTCCAAAGATGGAAATGTCACATTTGAGCTACATAACCCACTCAACAGTTCTTAACACAGCTGGCCCAAAAGGTCTGAAAGTGGCACAGTCTGCAGCACTTTTGGATGTGACTCCAGCTGGGAACTTCACCTTATGGTCAGCTTTCTTCCTGAAAAAAAGAAATAGAAAACATATATATGTCTCCAAATACATATAAACTCTGAGAAGAGGAGAAGGTATTGCAAATAGAATCAAAGAATCATAGAGGCAGTCAGGGTTGGAAGGCACCACAAGGATCAGCCAGTTCCAGCCCCCCTGCCATGGGCAGTGATGCCCTACCCTAGAGCAGGCTGCCCACAGCCTCATCCAGCCTGGCCTTAAACACCTCCAGCCGTGGGGCCTCAACCACCTCCCTGGGCAACCCATTCCAGCCTCTCACCACTCTCATCCTCAACAACTTCCTCCTCACTTCCAGTCTGACTCTCCCCACCTCCAGCTTTGCTCCATTCCCCCCAGTCCTCTCACTCCCTGGCAGCCTCAAAAGTCCCTCCCCAGCTTTTTTGTAGGCCCCCTTCAGATCCTGGAAGGCCACAATGAGGTCACCTGGGAGCCTCCTCTTCTCCAGCCTGCACAGCCCCAACTCTTTCAGTCTGTGCTCACAGCAGAGCTGCTGCAGCCCTCTGAGCATCCTTGAGACTCTGCTCTGGACACACTCCAGCATCTCCACATTCCTCTTGTCCCAGGGGCTCCAGAACTGGATGCAGTACTGCAGGTGGGGTCTCACCAGAGCACAGCAGAGGGGGAGAATCACCTCCCTCGACTTGTTGGCCACAGTTCTCCTGCTGCAGCCCAAGATCTGGTTGGCTTTCTGGGCTGCAAGTGCACACTGCTGGCTCATGCTGAGCTTTTCATCCACCATCTCTCCTCAGGGCTGCTCTCCAGCCACTCACTGCCCAGCCTGGGCTCATGTTGAGCTTCTCATCCACCACCTCTCCTCATGGCTGCTCTCCAGCCACTCACTGCCTAGCCTGGATTTGTGCTTGGCATTGCCTCACCCCAGCTGCAGGACCTTGCACGTGTTCTTGTTGAACCTCCTGAGGTTGGCTTGTGCCCACCTCTGCAGCCTGTGCAGGTTCCTCTGGATGGATCCCTGTCCTCCAGCCTGGCTGCTGCACCACACACCTTGGTGTGCTCAGCAAACCTGTTGAGGCTGCACTCAGTGCCTTTGACGTTTCTGTATTTATGGCTTTTAAAACACAGGCTAGAAACCATCAGTGTCACTCAGTGAATGGCAGTGAGACAACCACAATGATTATGAATGAAGGGGATTTTTTTGGTGTTGCTAATAAGGGAATAAATAGGTAAATATGCCAGCTGCCTGGGGGAGAGTTTTGGTAAGTGAGCTGTCTGAGAATACAGTCAGGGAAATGTTCATTATCGGATCTTGGGACATACTTTCAGCCAGCTAATGACTCAGCATAAGTACCCTTCACATTGGACTGAGTAAATGTCACTCTTTGTTTTCCTTCTTTAGAGTATCACAGACTAGATTAAGTGAAAGTGCTGGAGTGCCTGTTTGATAAGGAATGGCTCTATTGAAATGACTCTTTTATATCCTGTACAGCTAAGTGACATTTGGTTTAATTTTAGATGTAAATAATCATCCCTGGAACTGTAGTTAAAATCAATATCATTGCTTTAGTTTAGACATCAATATGTAAAAACCAATATTCATGTATTATTAAGAATGAATTTGCTATCTGTAACCAGATACAGAGCAGGGGAGCTAATAAACTCATGTGCCTGACAGATTCTGCTTTGTCTGTCTGAGCTGTATTTGCTCTGCTCCCTTTTGAATCAGTCCAGAGAACCACATCTGAAACTCATCTCTCTTTCTTCATCCTCTCAAGGTTTCTGTCTTTGTTTTGGGTAACTGGAGATTGAGTTGTGTAGAACCCTGTTCTCTGCTATTGCTGCCATTTAGTGACACATTGATCACTGATTCTGAGGAGAGAGGGCTTCTTGTCTGTTCTGCCTATTTGTGCAGTGCTTAACTGAGCTTACAGTACCACTGCCTCTTATAGTAGTGCAAAAGAGTACAGCAGAGAGCAGTTCATCTGCTTTGGTCCCAGGAATTGTTTTATATCTACCTCTATTTCTGTGGAATTACTTAGGATTCCTACAGCCCTGCTGCTGTTACATAACTATGCATGCTGTCTACAACTACCTGAAGGAAGGTTGTAGCCAGGTGGGGTTGGTCTCTTCTGCCAGGGAACCAGCAACAGAACAATGGGACACAGTCTCAAATTGTGCCAGGGGAAGTCTAGGCTGGATGTTAGGAGGAAGTTCCTGGCAGAGAGAGTGATTGGCATTGGAATGGGCTGCCCAGGGAGGTGGTGGAGTCACCGTCCCTGGAGGTGTTGAAGCAAAGCCTGGATGGGACATTTAGTTGATTGTCTAGGGCTGGGTGCTAGGTTGGAGTGGATGATCTTGGAGGTCTCTTCCAACCTGGTTGATTCTATGATTACATGACTCAAAGAACATCCTAAGAATTTTTTTTCTCTCCTGCTACATTGGCTAAGATTTGCCTTGAATTACCTGCAGGCAAAGGTGAATGAGCCTAGAGACAAGAAGACTCTGGAGAGACCCTTATAGCATCCTTCCAGTAACTGAAGGGGACCTACAAGGAAGCCAGGAAGGGAGTTTTTACCAGGGCCTGTGGTGATAGCATGAGAGGGAGTGACTTTAAGCTTGGGAAGGGGAGGTTTAGACTGGAGATTAGGAAGAAATTCTTTACAGTGAGGCTGGTGAGATACTGGACCAGACTGCCCAGGAATTTTGTGGATGCCTCCTACCTGGAGGTGTTCAAGGCCAGGTTGGATGAAGTCTTAAGCAACCTGGGCTAGGTGTTCAAGAAAAGACTGGATGAGGCACTTAGTGCCATGGTCTAGTTGACTGTATAGGGCTGGGAGATAGAATAGGGTTGGCGGATAGATTGGACTGGATGAGCTTGAAGGTCTCTTCCAACCTGGTTGATTCTATGATTCTATGAAAGGTGTCTTTGCCTATAGCTGAGGGGGTTGGAACTCGATGACCTTTTGAGTCTCATCCAATCTAAACCATTCTATGACTCTAACATGAGATGAGTTACAGAGAGCACCTACCTACATTGCTGCTTTTGTGCACTATGCAGATTTTGTGGCAGAAACTGTGCTGAGCTGTGATCCAAGGGAAACACACACATAGCATCCTGCAGTGTAGGAATGAGAAGCAGAGGCAAGCAAATGGAAATGAAGGCTATTTTGAGGCCCTGGTGAAGCCATTTAAAAGAAAGATAGATGGAGGTTTAAAATCAAAAGATGAAAGAAGAGTTATCAGATGAGGTTACCCAAGCTGCCACTGGGATGAGGCAGCAAACTGGTAATCCTTTTCTGCTGTTGTTGTTGTTGTTGTCTTAAAGCCAGAAATACATAACTTCATTTTAGAAGAATAAAACATCTGTCATGGAAACTCGGTGATTCAAATGAAAAGCACACAGCAGTTATAATGTAATTAGTTTGGAGAGGGAAAAAACTGGAAGTGTAAGAAGATTAAATTAGCAGGATTACAAACGTACTCATAACAGACAATGGCATTAGATCTTTGGCAGCTGCATGGTTGCTGTCAAAGGCTTCTCTCAGATGAGATCATCACCATGAGGTGTGGATCTGTTGGAGGGTAGGAGAGTCCTGCAGGGTGACCTTGCCAGGCTGGATGGGTGGGCAGAGGCCAGTGGGGTGAGACTGAACAAGGCCAAGTGCAGGGTTCTACACTTTGGCCACAACAACCCCAAGCAGCACTACAGGCTGGGGACAGAGTGGCTGAGAGCAGCCAGGCAGAGAGGCACTTGGGGTTGCTGGGAGAGAGGAGCTGAAGATGAGGCAGCAGTGCCCAGGTGGGCATCAGAGCCAATAGCATCCTGGGCTGGCTCAGGAGCAGTGTGGGCAGCAGGATGAGGGAGGTTCTTGTGCCCCTGTGCTCAGCACTGGTCAGGCCACACCTTGAGTGCTGTGTCCAGTTCTGGGCTCTTCAATTCAAGAGAGATGTTGAGGTGCTGGAACATGTCCAGAGAAGGGCAGCAAGGCTGGTGAGGGGCCTGGAGCAAAAGCCCTGTGAGGAGAGGCTGAGGGAGCTGGGGGTGTGCAGCCTGCAGAAGAGGAGGCTCAGGGCAGAGCTCATTGCTGTCTACAACTACCTGAAGGGAGGCTGTAGCCAGGTGGGGTTGGCAAGCAGCAACAGAGTAAGAGGACACAGTCTCAAGTTGTGGCAGGGCAGGTCTAGGCTGGATGTTGGGAGAAAGTTGTTGGCAGAGAGAGTGATTGGCATTGGAATGGGCTGCCCAGGGAGGTGGTGGAGTTGCTGTGCCTGGAGGTGTTGAAGCAAAGCCTGGGTGAGGCACTTAGTGCCATGGTCTGGTTGACTGGACAGGTCTGGGTGCTAGGTTGGACTGGATGATCTTGGAGGTCTCTTCCAACCTGGTTGGTTCTATCATTCATATTCAAATAGATGAGGTTGATTTCTACATTTCTAAGACAACTTTCCCTTCAGATACCAGGAAGAACCTATACATGAGCAAATGCAGAGTTAATCATCCTGAGTGGTCATAGTGTTGCTGCCCTCATGATTTACAGTAAGTAAATGAGTGATTTATTGAACTCTTGGCTCTGAACTGACCTTTGATCAGCAACAGGTGGCAGTTGCTTTTATTTCACTGTGTAAGAACTGCTGTTATAGATTTCCTTTACATTTCATATAAGTTCCATTAGCAGCTACATTTTGCTTTTGTGTGTTTGAGTAGGAGTTCATTTTATTGGCTCATCCATTTTATTTATCATTTAGTTGCTTCAGAAGCCAGTAATAAATTAGCTCCAAGAGTTGTAAAGCTACACCTTTAATTGTTTCAATTGCACTTCCTTCAAGTGTTAAGGTAATTAAAACAGGAAAAAGAGATTGAGCTGAACTATGTAGAGGATGAACAGAGAATCACAGAATCACAGATTTGAGTATTTATCTGCTGCTTGACATAGAACTATGGAATCATAGAATGATTTAGGGAAGGGACCTCAAAGATATCCAGTTCCAACCCTCTGCCCATAGGCAGGGACACCTCCCACTAGAGCACATTGCTCAAGGCCTCATCCAACCTGGCCTTGAACACCTTCAGGGAGGTTGTGGAGCACAGAATCACCCAATGTGATCAAAGATCACATTGAGTGATTCTGTGCTCCACAACCTCCCTGGGCAACCTGTGCCAGTGTCTCACCACCCTCACTGCAAAGAACTTCCTAACATCCAGTTTCAATCTCCCCTCTGCCAGTTTAAATCCATTCCTCCTCATCCTGTCATTGCAAGACCTTGTCAATAGTCCCTCCCCAGCCCTCCTCTACCTCCTTCAGATCCTGGAAGGCCACTCCAAGGTCTCCTCAAAGCCTTCTCTTCTCCAGTCTGCAGAGCCCCAAGTCTTGTAATGAATAATGCTTCTAAATGGTTCTCTTTACTGTAAACTGAGATCATGAACTGATGGAATAAACTGGGGTTAAAGTTTTCAGTGACAAGGTTCCACAGATGTTTCTGGGATGGTGACCCTGGCATTTTCAGATTTGGGATCTGCACTTCCATGGCACAACCTAAAAACTTCTGAAAATTAAATTAAGGAGCTTGACCTTTGTGCTACTACTGTGAGAAAAGGAATGCTTGGCTCAGGTTCTTTTAGTGCCTATCATATATTTATAGTGTGTCAGGGGCTGGAAGGGACCTCAAAAGCTCATCTGGTGCAGCCCCCCTGCCAGAGCAGGATCACCCAGAGCAGATCACACTGCAAGGCATCCAGATGGTTCTTCAGATATTCATCTCCAGAGAGAGAGGCTCCAGAACCTCACTGGGCAGCTGTTTCCAGTGCTCTGTTACTCTCCCAGTGTAAAACTACAGAGTTAGGCTCTGCATTGTATAATCAGCTGTCTGAATGGCTTGAAGTGCTTGATGTGTGCACTGGGGCAGAGGCTGAGTTGCAGTCTTTAATGTCATCCCTGTTCTGTCTTTGAGCTGCATATCTGGGAGTGTAGGCATGGCTGAGGCTCCCAGTTAGCTTGACAATCATAAACAGGGAACTGGAGTGTGGTGCCCCAAGACATGCAGGGAATATGCCTGCCCCAAATCAATTGATTTTCAATTGGAGTGGACACTTGGCTTACTTAGCAGCCTTGGACATCCCCAGCCAAGACAGCAAACTTGAAGCATGCCTTTGTTAAGCTCTCTGTGCAGAGTGACTGTTGTTTATGAGTGACAGGGAGAATAATTGCCTGGGAAGAGCAATGTTCTTTAGGCTGATGATATTTCTGCCTCTTGCCCAGCTGTAAGGCTGTGATTCTGGGAAAGGAGGGCATGGGAAGGAAGAGGGAGGCTCCCTTTGATTGCAGCTGTACAAGTGAAGATGTCACATTGAAAACAAAAATGCAACCCCACATGAAACCAAAAAGGGAAGGCTCTAAGAGCAAATGGGAAATAGAGAGGGAAATGGAAAAGGAACAGGCCCTGGGGGTCTGGGGTGATGCAAAGCTCAACATGAGCCTGAGTGTGAGTGCAGCCCAGACAGCAACTGTGTGCAGCAAGAGCAGTGTGGCCAGGAGGGCAAGGGAGGGGACTCTGCCCCTTTGCTCTCCTCTCCTCAGACCCTACCTGGAGTCCTGTGTGCAGTTCTGGAGGCCCCAACACAAGCAGGACATGGAACTCTTGGAACCAGTGCAGAGGAGGCCACCAAGATGCTGAGAGGGCTGCAGCAGCTCTGCTCTGAGGACAGGCTGGGAGAGTTGGGGCTGTGCAGGCTGGAGGAGAGAAGGCTTGGAGGAGACCTTGGAGTGGCCTTGCAGGATCTGAAGGGGGCTACAGGAAGGCTGGGGAGGGACTATTGACAAGGTCTGGTAATGACAGGAGGAGGAGGAATGGGTTTAAAGTGGCAGAGGGGAGATTCAAACTGGATGTTAAGAAGAAGCTCTTTGCAGTGAGGACGGTGAGACACTGGCACGGGTTGCCCAGGGAGGTTGTGGATGTCACCTCCCTGGTGGTGTTCAAGGCCAGGTTGGATGAGGCCTTGAGCAACCTGGTCTGGTGAAAGATGTATCCCTGCCCATGGCGGGAGGGGTTCTTTAAGGTGATCTTTAAGATCCCTTCCAACCCAAACCATTCTATATTGTATGACTTGGGTACATGAATTCTTCTTTCAGAGGCAGAGGCTTTTAGATACTGCACTACCAGCCAGCCTCACAGCTAACTCTTCTCTTGAGTGACTGCTCTAGCAGTCTCAGGTTTAAGCCCTACCAGTAGATTCCAGGCTTAGGTTCTTGGGCTCTTATCTTCTGTTTGTTAACCTTTTAATCATTTGCATTTCCATAGAATTGCCAGGTATTCTCTGGAGTTACACTGGAACTCATGTACTTATTGTTTGGGATATTAAAGTCAAGGTCCTGAGTTGCTTGACCTAAAACCTACCTCTCTCTCTTCTCACCCAGGTCAACAGAAACAGCCTTCTGCAGTGCAGAGCATCCGTAAAGGCGGAACGAGCCCACACCATCATGTTTGGCACTAAGAGGTCAGTTTTCACCTTTGTTGGTGTGCTTTTCATCTCCAAAATGTACTGTAGCTGTCATGGCTCTGATTTGAAAGTTTTTCACCTTCTGAATGTGTTGTTTAACAAAATGCATCAGCTGGACACATTGCTCTTTCTGTTAGGTTGGTTGGGGGTCATTTGCCTTAGAGCTCCGATCTGCATTGCTTAACAGACAGGTGGCATGCAGGCCATGTAGCACACAGGCAGGCAACATCCCCCAGGCATCATGGGTCACAGCAAGAGTGGCAAAGAGGACACTGCACTAATGGTGGAGGGCATCCCTTTTGCTTTCTGGGTTCAGGAAATAACAGCAGGGCAACAAAACAGCAATGTGAGAGAGGTTCTTTTCTGTTGCATAAAGGAATCCAAGGTGGCATTCTGCAGGACTCAATGTCATACCCCAAATGTCTCCAAAAACGTTGATGGTTTTGAATCCAGGCTGTCTACTTCCTGTCTCTTTGAGTGCTCTTCTTAAGCATCAGGTCTCCTCTGTCAGCAGACAGCATAGCCTTGCTCCTCTCAGTTCCTGCAGCTGCTCAAGCTCTTGTGGCACTTGAGGCACCTCGCCAGGTAGCAGCTGATGCACCTCTCGGTCTTTAGCAGGGCAGTGTGATCTCTCCATGGATCTCCTCCTTTGTAGGAACTCACTGATAGTTAATTTTTAATTTTTGCTTGCTGGCAGACTCAGGTTATCAGTACAAACCAGACAAGGGCTTCAAAATCTGGGCCCTGGCTACATGGCAGCCTAGTGAAACTTTAGCACAGCACTTTTAATCTGGTACCTGGAGAAGTAGCTCACCACTTCTGAAGATGGTGAGAGCCTGGAGCACAGCCCTGTGAGGAGAGGCTGAGGGAGCTGGGGGTGTGCAGCCTGCAGCAGAGGAGGCTCAGGGCAGAGCTCATTGCTGTCTGCAGCTACCTGAAGGGAGGCTGTAGCCAGGTGGGGTTGGGCTCTTCTGCCAGGCAAGCAGCAACAGAAGAAGGGGACACAGTCTCAAGTTGTGGCAGGGGAAGTCTCAGCTGGATGTTAGGAGGAAGTTGTTGGCAGAGAGAGTGACTGGCATTGGAATGGGCTGCCCAGGGAGATGATGGAGTTGCTGTGCCTGGAGGTGTTGAAGCAAAGCCTGGCTGGGGCACTTAGTGCCATGGTCTGGTTGATTGTCTAGGGCTGGGTGCTAGGTTGGACTGGATGAGCTTGCAGCTTCCAACCTGCTTGATTCTATGAATTGCTGGGGAGAGGGAAGGCTGGCTTGCCCTCAGGAGACTGGCATACATGGAGCAGCATCTTGCATTCCAGTGGAAGTCAACGATGGCAAATGATAGGGAAAAGCAGCTTGGTTTTCTGAGGCAAGGCTCCAGTGTGAGCTGCATCCTTGTATGAGTCAGGTGCTATCAAATTCTGCCCTGTCCTTGTGCTGCTGCAACTGTGGGCACTGCTGGCTCACATAGCAACAAATTCAGTAAGACAGAGTGCGTCTATCTCAAGTGCTGCTGCCCTCTGACTCCAGGCTCTGGTACCTTGCATGGGAGATGCAAATGCTGTGCACTTTTAGGGTAACTTTTCAGGGGAAGGAGACTTTGATCTTATTCCTAGATATGGAGTACTGTGTGTAGTTCTGGAGCCCCCAAAATATGAATCATAGAATCATAGAATCAACCAGGTTGGAAGAGACCTCCAAGATCATCCAGTCCAACCTAGCACCCAGCCCTAGAAGAACAGGGAACTGTTGGAGTGAGTCCAGAGGAGGCCACCAAGATGCTCAGAGGGCTGCAGCAGCTCTGCTCTGAGGACAGACTGAAAGAGTTTGGGCTATTCAGCCTGGAGAAGGCTTTGAGGAAACCTTGTCATAACCTTTCATTATCTGAAGGAAGCCTACAGGAAGGCTGGGGAGGGACTATTGACAAGGTCTTGTCATGACAGGATGAGGAGTGATGATTTTGAACTGGCAGAGGGGAGATTCAAACTGAATGTTAGGAAAGGATTCTTCACAGTGAGGGTGGTGAGACACTGGCACAGGTTGCCCAGGGAGGTTGTGGAGCACAGAATCACCCAATGTGATCGAAGATCACATTGGGTGATTCTGTGCTCCACAACCTTCCTGAAGGTGTTCAAGGGCAGGCTGGATGAGGCCTTGAGCAATGTGCTCTAGTGGGAGGTGTCCCTGCCTATGGGCAGAGGGTTGGAACTGGATGATCTTTGAGGTCCCTTCCAACCTAAACCATTCTATGACTCTGTGATTCTTTGATTCTGTGATTCTGTGTGCAGAAGGTGTTGTGTGGTCATTGTGGTGAGGTGAAAGTGACTCTTGCTGAGGGTGCAGTAACGGAATTGCAGGCTTCCCATTTGAGGATTTCTGAGTTTGATTGATTGCCTTTGCAGAACATTATCAGTCAAGTTAACCAAAGATATTTTCCTAAGTGCAATAAATGATTTCATTATATTCAGGTGGGTTACTTGGTTTTGCCACTTCTTCATTGTACTCCTTCTTGGCTAATCTAAACATCTCTTATTTCTTACTCTCAGGATAATCTCTTTATCTTTTCTTAGCATTATAAAGCAGTGGAGAATTGTATTTGATTCATGCTTTATCTTTTCTTTTTCCTCTCTCAGATTAAATCTTGATTACTATGCAAATGAAAATTCCTCATAAGGAATATTGCAGACAATATGAAATTCTCTCTCATGTCTGCAAAGGAGGATTTTATGAGAAGAGGCCTATCTAGGGAACAGAAGTGCTTTGCCTTTCCACTGTGCTGTGCTCTGGTATTGCATAGAACCATAGAACGGTCTGGGCTGGAAGGGACCTCCAGAGGTCATCTAGTCTGGCCCCCCTGCAGTCAGCAGGGACATTCCCACGAGCCAAGGTCACTCAGGGCCCCATCATGCCTCACCTTGAATGTCTTCAGGAGGGGGTCTCCACCACCATCATAGTGAAGAACTTGTTCCTAACATCCAATCTAAATCTAGTCTTCTCAAGCTTGAACCTATTGCCCCTTGTCCTGTCACTGCAGGCCTTTGTAAATAGCCTCTCTCCATCCTTCCTGTAGGCTCCCTTCATAGAATCAACCAGGTTGAAAGAGACCTCCAATCTAGAACAGATCACAGAGGAACAAATCCAGGCAGGCTTTGAAAGTCTCTAGAGAAGGAGACTCCACAACCTCTCTGGGGAGCCTGTGCCAGTGCTCTGTCACCCTTACAGTAAAGAAACTCCCCCTTGTGTTGAAGTGGGACCTCCTGTGCTGCAGTTTGCACCCATTGTCCTTGTCCATTGTGTTCTTGGGTCATCTATATTCTTCACTTTGGAAAACTTAAACTCATTTCAACTATGTCCAGACAGCTGGAGAGTATTTCTCCTGGATGGTATGCTCAGTTGTCTCATTTTCTAGCCTAGACTGGAGCACTTCAAAAGACTCCTAAGTGAGAAGAAAATTAACTCCATCCTCTCAAGACTCACACACACACAAAGAATCACACAGAATCAATCAGGTTGGAAAAGAGCTTCTTAGATTGAGATTCATAGAGTGGTTTAGATTGGACGAGATCTTAAAGATCTTCTATCACTGAATCTCAGAATTAAACAGGTTGAAAAAGACCTTTGAGATCACTGAGTCCAACCTATCACCCAGTACCATCTAATCAACTAAACCATGGCACTAAGTGCCACATTCAGTCTCTTTTTAAACACTCCCAGGGACAGCAACTCCACCACCTCCTCAGGCACTGCATTCCAATGCCAATCACTCTTTGTGTGAAAAACTTCTTCCTAACATCCAGCCTGGTGCAGCCTGAGAGTGTGTCCCCTCATTCTGTCACTGGCTGCCTGGGTGCAGCCTGAGACTGTGTCCCCTCATTCTGTCACTGGCTGCCTGGGTGCAGTCTGAGACTGTGTCCCCTCATTCTGTCACTGGCTGCCTGAGAGAAGAGGCAAACTCCCACCTGGCCACAGCCTCCTTTCAGGTAGTCTTAGCGATAAGGATCTCCCTGGGCCTTCTGTTCTCCAGGCTGAACCACCCCAGCTCCCTCAGCTGCTAGCCCAATCAGTCTTCATATACCTGAGCCTAAGGGCCAGTGAAGTGGTTGCATATGTGCCAAGTGGTTTCCTATCTGGGAGATGCATATTTTAGTTCACCAGTGAATCTAATACAAATTTAACTCCTTGCAAATAAAACCACAATAGTTTGAAGCTGTGGCAAAGAGCGCTTAAACTTTGCTTCAAGCAACTGCATCATTACTTAACAAAATGTGAGTAATATCTGGATGTAATTTGTGTTTTTCCAAATGAAAATATACAAGAAACTCTGTTTAAATTTGAGCTGAAGCAATTAATGTTTTCTCAGCTGTGTTTTTACAGAAGCCCATAAGGCTCCACTCCACCTTGTGCAGAGCCTTTCAGAGCCTGGCATCTCTATTTTTATTATCCCATCCACATTTCTACACCAACCTCATGCTGTAGCTCTAATTATTTAATTCTCCTGTTGTGTTTCTTAGCTATTTCTTGGAGTTTTTGTAAGTGCCTGATTATTGCCTGCAGATTCTCTAATTGTAGGATTATGCCTGCTTGTCAGTTATAACCTTCAATACTCTTAAGTTTCAGGCTGGCACCTGAAATTACAGAGTGCCTAACATCTCAGGGACTGGGTTTTTTCCTTCTGTTTGCACTGGAATGCTACTGTGTTTATCTACTTCTCTGGTTGATGTCAAGTATTTAATGTGTAAGTAAAACCACAGACATCTTTCTTTTGTGTTTCCAGTTCAGCTTTACAAGGTACAGGAGACACAGAGTTGCTGAGCAAGAGCCTTAAGAACCTTAAGATATGTCCTGCACGTGGCTGGGCTCTGTGTCCTGTTGTCACAGTGTCAGTGAAAATCATGGCCAGAGACGTGCTATGGACCCCAATGTGGTTAAACTCATGCTACAGTTTATTGCAGTGGTTCAGTGACTTATATGCTAACTTGGAAGAGGTGTGCACAGCTAACTTTAAGATCGGTACACACATAAGGCACAGATAGGCTTAAGGCTATTTGTAAACTTCTGGTGATAGAATCATACAATCAGCCAGGTTGGAAGAGACCTCCAAGCTCATCCACCCCAACCTAGCACCCAGGCCTACCCAATCAACCAGACCATGGCACTAAGTGCCTCATCCAGGCTTTACTTCAACACCTCCAGGGACAGCGACTCC
This sequence comes from Pogoniulus pusillus, assembly GCF_015220805.1. Lineage (NCBI taxonomy): Eukaryota > Metazoa > Chordata > Aves > Piciformes > Lybiidae > Pogoniulus > Pogoniulus pusillus. The sequence goes on from NC_087277.1 coordinate 3,243,693, forward strand.
ACCACCTCCCTGGGCAGCCCATTCCAATGCCAATCACTCTCTCTGCCAACAACTTCCTCCTAACATCCAGCCTAGACCTGCCCTGGCACAGCTTGAGACTGTGTCCCCTTGTTCCCCACCTGGCTACAGCCTCCCTTCAGGTAGTTGTAGACAGCAATGAGCTCTGCCCTAAGCCTCCTGTGCTGCAGGCTGCACACCCCCAGCTCCCTCAGCCTCTCCTCACAGGGCTGTGCTCGAGGCCCCTCACCAGCCTTGCTGCCCTTCTCCGGACACATTTCAGTATCTCAGCATCTCTCTGCAATGAAGGAGCCCAGAACTGGACACAGCACTCAAGTTGTGGCCTGAGCAGTGCTGAGCACAGGGGCACAAGAACCTCCCTTGTCTTGCTGGCCACACTGCTACTGATCCAGGCCAGGATGCCATTGGCTCTCTTGGCTCTGCTGCCCACCTGGGCACACTGCTGCCTCATCTTCAGCTACTCTCTACCAGCACCCCCATGTTCCTTTCTGCCTGGCTGCTCTCAGCCACTCTGTCCCCAGCCTGTAGTGCTGCTTGGAGTTGTTGTGGCCAAAGTGTAGAACCCTACACTTAGCCTTGTTCAATCTCATCCCATTGACCCATCCAGCCTGTCTAGGTCCCTCTGCAGGGCTCTGCTACCCTCCAACAGCTCCACAGCTGCTCCTAGCTTGGTGTCATCTGCAAACTTCCTGATGCTGGACTCAATCCCCTCATCCAGATCATCATATGACCTCTAAGAAAACAAACCCACAGGCTTTCCCTCTCTATAACTAAAACGAAGAGCAAAGCTATGTTGCAGCCTTGAGGCCACAAGCACTGGGCAAAGCAGGAGATATCCAAGCCAGGAGCAGTGTGGAAATCCTTTCCTCGGTGCATGACAACAACAAAAGGCACCTCTGCATTGCCATGTGCAGTTTTGGCTTAGTTCCTTTTTCCATAGAAGTTAAGATTTTTTTAGTTAGGAAATGATTTCTGCACACCAAGTGGAATGTACCAAAGGAGCTGCAGAAGTGCACAAACCTGCCTTTTGAGCCGACTGACATCAGTTGAGCTCCCATACCAATCGCAGTCTCTACGTCAGGGAAGTTACATAAGTAGGTAAGTGGGTTTAAGAACAAAACAGATTCAGTGAGTTGTGCTCACCTGTCAAAGCAAGCAAATCAGCACATGAAAGGGAGGCTAGGTTTGAATATGATTAAAGCCTTATTGTTTTCCCCAAAGATAGAATCATAGAATCAGTCAGGGTTGGAAGGCACCAACAAGGACCATCTAGTTCCAACTCCCCTGACATGGGCAGGGACACCCTACCCTAGAGCAGGCTGCCCACAGCCTCATCCAGCCTGGCCTTAAACACCTCCAGCCATGGGGCCTCAACCACCTCCCTGGGCAGCCCATTCCAGCCTCTCACCACTCTCATGCTTAACAACTTCCTCCTATGTCCAGGCTGACTCTCCCCACCTCCAGCTTTGCTTCATTCCCCCCAGTCCTGTCACTCCCTAATGGCCTGAAAAGTCCTTCCAGCTTTTTTGTAGGCCCCCTTCAGATCCTAGAAGGCCACAATGAGGCCACCTGGGAGCCTCCTCTTCTGCAGACTGGACAGCCCCAACTCTTTCAGTCTGTCCTCACAGCAGAGCTGCTGCAGCCCTCTGAGCATCTCAGTGGCCCTTCTCTGGACACCTTCCTGCACATCCGTATCTGTCTTGTCCCAGGGGCTCCAGAACTGGATGCAGTACTCCAGATGGGGTCTCAGCAGAGCAGAGTAGAGGGGGAGAATCACCTCCCTGGCCCTGCTGGCCACACTTCTAGATCACAAACTTAGCCATGGTGGAGTCTGCATATTTAAGACACACAATAACAACTGTGAGCCGTTGAGTCAGCACCAGTTGTCTTAAAAGAGCAAATTGTTTCTTTATAAAGAAACTGACATTTATCCAGAGAGAGAAGAAGGGCTCACAGTTGAAGAAGAAGCAATCTTTGGAGGTTTGGGGTGTTTGTAGCTTAATTTACTTCATCTCCAGAAATATCACATTTCAAATCTTTCTCTTTTTGTTTTTGCTTCTCTTCCTGTGGCCTTTAGAGTTTGTGGCAAACCTTTCACATGCCTTAACAAGATGTCAGCTGTTAATGCTGCAGTCCAATCTGCTAATCAGGTAAAGCTAAGTAACTGTTGTGACACAAATCGAAGCCTTGCAGTTGCCCAGCAGTCAGGTAACACAAATATCAATGTGTTTAGTTCTTTAGACAGTGTTGAGTCCCCAACAGCTGGACTAAACACCAGTAAGAGGAAGCTGTGTTGGGTAGGTGAGCTCTACCAGTCTGCAGCAGGTGGATCAGACTGGGGACACTGATACTGGCCACATTTCCATTATCTGTGACCTGAATTGCAGAGCTCACTGTCAGGACTCTCCCTGGGCTGCTCTGCATGGATTACAGGCATAGCTGCATTGCTTTACCCTCCTCTCCTAAATAACCTCTTCTCCATAATTAGACATACTCCTTATCTGCAGTTTAGCCTAGTATCCTCTTAACACAAACAGGAACATCCATGCTGGATCAGACCCATGGGCAGCTGAGCTCAGTATCCTCTGGGATAGTAGCCAAGACCAGCTTAAAGAAGAAATCAATCCAGTAGCAAACAGCAGGACAAGCAGTAGGACCTAACTTCCCTGCTTCCAGAAATTTGGGGTTCAAAGGCTTCGTAATGCAGAGGGATTTCTTTGTTTCATAGCCTGCAACAGACTGCAGGGTCACTGGTGAGGACCTCTGGAGGTCCTTCAGTCCAGAGGACCAGAGCCAGCTTCTCAGACCCAGCTCAGCTGCACTGGATTGCTCAGGGCTATAACGAGTTGGGTTTTGAGATGGAGATCTTACAACCTTAGGTCAAACTCTTCCAGTGTTTCATCTTTCTGCTGTTTCCTGAACAGCATTCACATGGTGCAGATTTCAGAGCCTGCTGGGTACTGCCTGAGGAGCTGCATGCTGCTGTTGGAGGTGTGGATTATAGCAAGGGCAGTGTTTCCCTTGTCTCCCTACGCTCCACACACTGCCACTGCTCTATTGTAGTGTGAAGTGATGATCTTCCAAAGGTTTGAACACCACAGAAACAGTCTTGCATTACTTCAATAGAATACTCTCTGATACTTCCTTTTCCTGAGTCCTGGATTTTTCCTGTGCTCTCCATAAGGATTCCCTTCCTTGCCCAGAGAGTGGTGGTGAATGGTGCCACATCCAGTTGGCAGCTGGCACTAGTGGTGTGCCCAAGGATCAGTGCTGGGCCCAGTCCTCATCAATATCTTTATTGATGATCTGGATGAGGGGATTGAGTCCAGCATCAGGAAGTTTGCAGATGACACCAAGCTAGGAGCAGCTGTGGAGCTGTTGGAGGGTAGGAGAGCCCAGAAGAGGGACCTTGACAGGCTGGATGGGTCAATGGGATGAGATTGAACATGATCAAGTGCAGGGTTCTACACTTTGGCCACAACAACCCCAAGCAGCACTACAGGCTGGGAACAGAGTGGCTGGAAAGCAGCTAGGAAGAAAGGGACCTGGGGCTACTGATAGAGAGTAGCTGAAGATGAGGCAGCAGTGTGCCCAGGTGGGCAGCAGAGCCAATGGCATCCTGGGCTGGCTCAGGAGCAGTGTGGGCAGCAGGATGAGGGAGGTTCTTGTGCCCCTGTGCTCAGCACTGGTCAGGCCACCCCTTGAGTGCTGTGTCCAGTTCTGGGCTTCTCAAGTCAAGAGAGATGTTGAGGTGCTGGAAGGTGTTGAGAGAAGGGCAGCAAGGCTGGTGAGGGGCCTGGAGCACAGCCCTGTGAGGAGAGGCTGAGGGAGCTGGGGGTGTGCAGCCTGCAGAAGAGGAGGCTCAGGGCAGAGCTCATTGCTGTCTACAACTACCTGAAGGGAGGCTGTAGCCAGGTGAGGGTTGGTCTCTTCTGCCAGGCAAGCAGCAACAGAACAAGGGGACACAGTCTGCAGTTGTGGCAGGGGAGGTCTAGGCTGGATGTTAGGAGGAAGTTGTTGTCAGAGAGAGTGATTGGCATTGGAATGGGCTGCCCAGGGAGGTGGTGGAGTCACTGTCCCTGGAGGTGTTGAAGCCAAGCCTGGCTGAGGCACTTAGTGCCATGGTCTGGTTGATTGGCCAGGGCTGGGGGATAGGTTGGACTGGATGCTCTTAGAGGTCTCTCCCAACCTGGTTGATTCTGTGATTCTGTGAAGAAGAACTGGAGCTCTGAGGAAAAGGGAAGGTTCCACCTGACAGTGCAGCTCACAGGATGCATTTAAACTAAGATGAGTAGCAGGGGCTGGCTGATCACCTGTCACACAGAGGAAGAAAGTTCAGTATGGTAAGGCTGAAGCCACTGGTGATGTTCTTTCAGTGTGCTTATTTAGTGCAAAGAGTATCTTAGAGTTGTACTAAATATAGAAGATCCAGCAGAGACAAAAGTGACAACTGTGCGGTCATCCCCAGCTCCTCGTGGAGTTAGCTGGAGTGGGCCTGGTGGAATTGTGACATTCTGAGTTCCATTCCTGAGGCCTTGAGTGACCTGTTCTAGTGGGAGGTGTCCCTGCCTATGGTGGGGGGTTGGAACTAGCTGAGCTTTGAGGTCCCCTCCAACCTAAACCATTCTATGATTCTATGATTCTGAAACTTAGGTGAATAATAAAGCAAATTTTGCACCTTGACTGGAAGGTGGCTGAAAGGGTAGAAGTCAGACTGTATTGAGGCCAGAGGAAGATTACAGGGATTAAGGCGAATACAGTAGGACATAAGCCTTGTACAAACTTGGGATGGCCCTTTTGGCTTTGGCATAACAGATAGAGCCATGAGTCATGCACAGACTGCTCTCCAAAGTAAGTCACAGAATCAGTCAGGCTTGGAAGGCACCACAAGGATCAGCCAGTTCCAACCCCCCTGCCATGCCCAGGGACACCCTACCCTAGAGCAGGCTGCCCACAACCTCAGCCAGCCTGGCCTGAAACACCTCCAGCCATGGGGCCTCAACCACCTCCCTGGGCAACCCAGTCCAGCCTCTCACCACTCTCATCCTCAACAACTTCCTCCTCATGTCCAGTCTGACTCTCCCCACCTCCAGCTTTGCTCCATTCCCCCCAGTCCTGTCACTCCCTCACAGCCTCAAAAGTCCCTCCCCAGTTTTTTTGCAGGCCCCCTTCAGATCCTGGAAGGCCACAATGAGGTCACCTGGGAGCCTCCTCTTCTCCAGCCTGCACAGCCCCAACTCTTTCAGTCTGTCCTCACAGCAGAGCTGCTGCAGCCCTCTGAGCATCCCAGTGGCCCTGCTCTGGACACACTCCAGCATCTCCACATCCCTCTTATCCCAGGGGCTCCAGAACTGGATGCAGTACTCCAGGTGAGGTCTCAGCAGAGCACAGCAGAGGGGGAGAATCACCTCCCTTGACCTGCTGGCCACGGTTCTCCTGCTGCAGCCCAGGCTCTGATTGACCCATCTATCTATTGGTAAACGAATTATCTCTGCTCCTCAGAGCTGCTCTCCTCATGGAGAGCCACCTCTCTAAACAGAGTGAAAAGAAATGAATGAAGTCTGAGTGTGGACCTGTGAGGCCCAGGAAGTGGAGCTACAATGGACAGGTGTTAAGTTCTATTTCCACAGGAAGAATTTTCACATAGCTGCCTAGTTAGAAAATATTTGCTCTAAAAATTCCTCTCCTAGAGTTTTTCTGATGTCTATAAGCATCAAAACTGTCACAGAACTAACAAATCAAAGATACTGGCTGGAGGCAAACGAGCTTACAGCGTTCTTCTGGTAAATACAATTAGGGAGCTTAATGAAATGCAGCATTTCAGATTAGTTTCACAAGCCCTACACCTCTGACTCGTACTACCATGACATCTTCCAACAAGCGTGGAGCGAATGGATTGGATCCTACAGCTCGCACTTTATACTCTGCCTTTCAGGAGCATTTTCCTGTGCATTAAGGCAAAATTTAAGGAAGTGTTTCCTAATGAATTGGAAGTCGTTTGGTGCTCTCACCAAATTACTGCTCAGTGAGTCTGGAGCAGTTGCTCTTTCCTTCCCCTGAGTAGCTTTGACTTCTGCTCTGCATGCACAGATATGCGCTTAATTAAAGCTTCCTTTCCAAGTGCCGTTAGCTAGCCACAGGAGCCATACCAAGCTGCTCCCAGGCTCCCTGCCAGAAAGCCACCGCTGCTGATGGAGTTTTGGGCTCCGCAGTTTAGGAGGGACAGGATCTGCTGGAGAGAGTCCACCAAAGGGCTACGGGGATGATGAGGAGACTGGAGCACTGCCTGATGAGGAGAGGATGAGGAAGAAGCTGTTCAGCATAAGAGTGGTGAGAGCCTGGAATGGGTTGCCCAGGGAGGTGGTTGGGGCCCCTTGCCTAGAGGTGTTTAAGACCAGGCTGGATGAGACTGTGGCCAGCCTGATCTAGGGGAAGGTGTCCCTGACCATGGCAGGGGGGTTGGAACTGGCTGATCCTTGTGGTCCCTTCCAACGCTGACTGATCCTATGATTCTGTGATTCTGTGACCTAAACATCTCCAGCACCTCCCTCTTTACACTGCCTCCTCAAGAAGCTGTAGAGGATGATGTGGTCACATCACAGCTTCCTTTTCTTCAGAGGAGAGAAGCCCAATGTCCTTGGCTGCTCCTCATGGGACATGTCTTGTAGCCCTTTCATGAGCTTTGTTGCCCTCTGTACAGATTGGAGGAGCTTGACACTGTTCTTAAATTGTGTGTGCCAGAAGTGCAGGTAAAAGAGTGCAGCTGAGGCTGCCCCCCTGAGGCTAAGCATCTGCTGTGCCCCTGTGACTGTGCTGCGCGTGGTCTGTGGGGTGTTAGGTGCGAGAGGCTGAGTGGCAGTGGACGAGGCTGGTGCGGGGCATGAGTGCCAGGTGCGGTTGTGCAGGGCTGCAGGTGCGAGCTGCTATTTGCATCCCTAGGTGAGTGTGCAAGGGGAGAGAGTGTCGGAGGTGTGCGTGGGTGCAGACAAAAGGAGTATGTCAGAAGTGGGATTCGAACCCACGCCTCCAGGGGAGACTGCGACCTGAACGCAGCGCCTTAGACCGCTCGGCCATCCTGACCTGCTGAGTGCTGCAGATGCGACGCAGAGCTGGTGACAGAATAGTCCAGACAAAGCTGTTTGTTGTGTTGGCTCTGCTGCAGGCGCCGAGGTTGAGTTGTTGTGCGCAGTTCCACTCTGTGGGTGCCTGAGTGTGAGGAGTGTCTCACTCCAGTGGCGTAAGCCACGCAGCAGAAGTTTGAAGGTGTACAAAAAGAATACCAAAGTGTTGTGTCGCACAAGGGCACTGCCTAAGGCGGATTTGTTTTTGCTGTAATGCCCATGAAAATTCGGTTGGGGCAGGTACATCTGAGTCATTGTCGGTGTTCTCTCTGACATCCCTAAGGGCATTGTGGCACCAAAGTGTTTTCTGTGTCCCCATATTGCCCTTTTATAAAAGCAATTTGAGTAAATTCATCCAGGAAGCTCTAAAGATAGAAGGCAGCCTAGAGCCTTCCTGAGGCTAAGCAACCCTGAGTCTCTTAGCCTGTCCTCACAGAAGAGGTGTTCTAGCTGCCTGGTCATCCTTCCACTTACACCTACTTGAGCAGATCTATGACTTATGCTGAGTGCCCCAGAACTGGCCAGACTATTCCAGGCGGCGGCACATCCCCCTTTACCTGCTGGCCATGCATCTTTGGATGCAGCCCTGGATACAGTTGCCCTTCTGGATGGTGAGCGCACATTACAGGCTCACAGAATGGCAGGGTTTGGAAGGGACCCAAAGAGATCATTGAGTCCAACCCTCCTGCCAGAGCAGGACCATGCAATCTAGCTCAGGTCACACAGAAACACATCCAGCCAGGCCTTGAAAGGCTCCAGAGAAGGAGACTCCACAACCTCTCTGGGCAGCCTGTGCCAGTGCTCTGGGACCCTTACAGTAAAGAAGTTTCCCTTTGTGTTGAGGTGGAACCTCCTGTGCTGCAGCTTACATCCATTGCTCCTTGTCCTGTTGCAGGGAGCAAGTGAGCAGAGCCTGTCCCCCGGCTCCTGACCCCCAGCCCTCTGATATTTATAGACATTCATTAAATCCTCTCTCAGTCTTCTCCAGACTAAACAGCCCCAGATCCCTCAGCTTCTCCTCATAAGCCATGCCATTCAGTCCTCTAATCATCCTTGCAGCTCTCCACTGGATCCTCTCCAGCAGATCCCTGTCCCTCTTAACTGGGGCACCCAAAACTGAATGCAGTGTTCAAGATGAGTTTATCACCGGGGCAGAATAGAGGGGCAGGAGAACCTCCCTTGATCTGCTGGACACACTCTTCTTAGTATACCCCAAGATCCCATTGGCCTTCTTGGACACTGCTGTCTCACAGCAAAGTTTTCAGCTCCCAGTCCTTCTCTGTGGAGTTGCTTTCAATTCTTTCATTGCCTGGCCTGTATTTGTGCTTAGGTTTGCCCTGACCCAGTTGAACTTCATCAGGTTTTCATGGACCCCACTTTCTAGCTTGTCAGAACCTCTCTGCATGGCATCTGTTCCCTCCAGCATGTTGAATGCACCACACAGCTTGGTGGCTTCAGCAGACTTGCTGAGGGTGCCTCAATCCCACTGTCCATGCCATGGACAAAGGTGATAAAGAACATCTTTCCCAGTAGTAGCCCCTGAGGAACCCCACTCATCACTGGTCTCCACTTAACATCAAGCTCCTGGATGCAGCTCTTTGAGTGCAGCCATCCATCCAATTCGTTATCCCCTGAATAGTCCATCTCTGATTTAGAGACCAGGGTGTTGTGCAGGACAGTGTCAGATGCTTTGCACAAGTCCAGACAGATGACATCTGTTGCCCTTCCCTTACCCACCAACACTGTAATGGTAAATCTTACTGTGCTGTAGTGATTTACAGGGATGCCAATGTACAGTAGCAGTCAATCTATTGGAATGCTGAGTTCACCATCCCCAGCACTGAAGACAAAAGGAACCACATATCAAAGGCCTCTCTCCCACCTTTTCTGTCCCTTCTCTGTCACTCAGCAGCCCACCCTTTGCCATTCTGGGTTTCTGTCCTGCTTTAATCAAAGATGCTCACAAAGTGAGAAGTCTTGTGTGCTGTCCTTTCTCTGAATAGGAGACTTGTTTTCCTTGTTATGTTTCAGGTCTCTCCCTCTGGGACCTGAGAGAAATCCTTACTAATTCAATAAGAATGGCTGTAGCCTGTGGGACCAATGCATCTTCTTCCAAACAAAGTGGAGTATGTTATGTGGATCATAATGAGGTTAAATGGGGTTAAGTGGAGACTTGCTTTAAAACTAGGATGTCCTTTCAGCATTTTTACAACTTCACATTTTGCCCCTAGTTCTCTAGATACAAATGTGCTTAACTCTACAGGTATCCCCAGTCCTGTTGTCAGACCTCTTTGGTTGTGCAAGCAGGAGTATCAAGTGAAACATGGACTCAGAATATTGGCAGGAACCTGGGGATCTCTCTTCCTGCTCCCTGCAATCCTTAGGGACCAGACTCACTCTGGTGAATTGAAAATACATTTACATCAGTAGCAGAAACAGACTGTGAGCTAGGAGGGAGCCTGCAGTGCGTCAGGACTGTGTTGTCTCAGCTGCCACCTGTCTTTGCAGCAGAACTTTGAGTCTTGTCGTGGTCACAGGTAGGAATGGGCTTGGATAGCAATAGAGGCTTTCTCCTGGGCTTATTCTCCCAGGCAGCCAGCAACAGAACAACGGGACACAGTCTTGAGTTGTGCTGGGGGAGGTCTAGGCTGGATGTCAGGAGGAAGTTGTTGGCAGAGAGAGTGATTGGCATTGGAATGGGCTGCCCAGGGAGGTGTTCAAGCAAAGCCTGGATGACTGTGCTAGTTTGAGCCTAGCTGGGATATTTTGGTGTGAGGAATTAGATGATAGGCTGTGAAAAGGAAACAATGGTGATGGCTACTGCACTCATAGGCTTGCTGAGGTGTGTAAAAACAAGAGTAACAGGGTTGCTCTTGGGCTCTGGCTGCCTGCACTTCTCTCCTTAACCTGCTGTCTAACTAATCTGTCTGCTTCTTACCCACCCTGGCTGACTCTCCAAACTCACCTTGAATGTAAGGCAAAGTCTGAGATGGGTAGAGGGATGGAGAGGTGGCAAAATGGTGGTTGGGAGCCCCTCCTGGGAACTCAGGTTTCTGGGAGGGCTGCTGTGTTCCTGTATCACTTTTTAACTTGTCTATTTCTGTCTGTAGCTGTATGTATTGTAAATACCTGCTTGTGTATTGTGCTAAGCTCTAAGTATAAAGCTCCATCCTTAATTTCTAGCTTGGCTCAGTAGGGTCTGGGTGATTTTTTAAGTGTGTGGGGGGGGTGAGGAACAGCCAAACCGTCACAATGAGACACTTAGTGCCTCATAGTTGATCAGACAAGGCTGGGTGCTAGGTTGGACTGGATGAGCTTGGAGGACTCTTCCAACCTGGTTGATTCTATGATTCTGTGATTCTATTCCATTGCCCCTCAATTCAAGAAGGATGTTGAGGTGCTGGAACATGTCCAGAGAAGGGCAACAAAGCTGGTGAGGGGCCTGGAGCACAAATCCCATGAGAAGAGGTTGAGGGAGCTGGGCCTGCTTAGCCTGGAGAAGAGGAGGCTCAGGGGTGATCTTATTACTGTCTACAACTACCTGAAGGGGCATTGTAGCCAGGTGGGGGATGGCCTCTTCTCCCAGGCAACCAGCAATAGAACAAGGGGACACAGTCTCAAGTTGTGCCAGGGTAGGTATAGGCTGGATATTAGGAAGAAGTTCTTCACAGAGAGAGTGATTGGCATTGGAATGGGCTGCCCAGGGAGGTGGTGGAGGCACCGTCCCTGGAGGTGTTGAAGCAAAGCCTGGATGAGGCACTTAGTGCCATGGTCTGGTTGATTGGATAGGGCTGGGTGCTAGGTTGGACTGGATGATCTTGGAGGTCTCTTCCAACCTGGTTGATTCTATGATTCTGATTCTGTTAGAAACTGGAGAGCTGAGATCTTTCCCTTTCTCTATTCCTTTGAAATAACTCCTCCTCATTAAGAATGCTCATAAACCTCATTTGCATTTAGTACATTTCCCTCAAATTTCCCAAGTTGGTAAACTACATTTGGAGATATTTAGCAGATTAAAGATGTGGAAGCCTGTGGTGTTCACAGGAACTTGGGAATACTAGCAAAGGCTGGCATAGCATGTCTGCACTGCCTGCAATGATAACAGAGCTGTATCTTATCAGCAGGATCCAGAAGTACAGCATCTGTGTGTCTGTGGCAGGGATGGAAGAATTCTTTCTATCCCCTGAAGCTGATGCTGAAATATCAGCATTTTTTTCCCTCCTAAACCACTATTTCATAGAGTCATAGTATTGTTTAGATTGGAAGGGATGTCAAAGCTCATCCAGTTCCAACCCCCTGCCATAGGTAAGGACACCTCCCACTAGAACAGGTCACTCAAGGCCTCATCCAAGGTGGCCTTGAACACTTCCAGGGAGGTTGTGGAGCACAGAATCACCCAATGTGATCTTTGATCACATTGGGTGATTCTGTGCTCCACAACCTCCCTGGGCAACCTGTGCCAGTGTCTCACCACCCTCACTGTCAAGAACTTCTTCCTAACATCCAGTTTCAATCTGGATGACAAGATAATGATCTTGTCAGTAGTCCCTCCCCAGCCTTTCCATAGCCCCCTTCAGATCCTGCAAGGCCACTCCAAGTTCTCCTCCAAGCCTTCTCTTCTCCAGGCTGCAGAGCCCCAACTCTTGTAGCCTGTCCTCATAGCAGTGCTGCTGCAGCCCTTTGAGCACCTTGGTGGCCTCCTCTGGACTTGCACCAGAGCTTAGACTCACCTCACAAACTTGAGCATCAACTGGAGAGTTCTTTGCACTCTGATTTCTGCCTGTTGAATTGGAGTAACTATTTTTGGTGATACTTTTAACTCCAAACTGTGAAGTGGGGAGCTCTCCAAAAGAAAAAGCTGGAGGTGCCTTCCTTGTAATGCTCACATCTGCCATTCAGTGGAGTGTTCCTGTTTAGGGGAAGGTGTTAAAAGCAGTGAGAAGAGTGAATGGATTTCTTGTCTGCTTTCATTGGAACAAATTGAGATGCAGAGCTGAGCTCAGTCCTATTCCTGACCTGTCTTCATCCTGTCCAGTAACCTTGCAGCTCCCATGGGTGAAAGGAGTTATGTTTATGACTGCAAAAGCAGGGTGTGGCTGTAGGGCTCTATTTAAGTGACTACTGTGAGAGGCAACTTGACAGCTGACACTGGGGCAGAACCTGACCTGCAAAATCCTCTTTACTAATTGATGAATAAGCACCTAACCTGACTTTCAGTTTCCAGCTCAAGTGTTCTGGCAATGAAAAATAGCCTTCTGCTTGTTTGGAAATGAAAAAAAAGACAATATGTAAATCATGGGAGGTGTGGTGAGCACAGAAACTCACCATGACACAAGAGATCAGTGTTATATCAGTGAATGGTATTGTTTTAGATGACAGGTTCCTAACATATTTCATGTACAGCTGCACAGTTATAGTGTTATATTTATATTACTGGATTTGTTGGTCTCCAAGCTGGTGACACATGGGTTCAATGGGTGGACCACAAGATGGATAAAGAACTGCCTTGATGGCTGCACCCAAAGAGTAGCTGTCAGTGGCTCCATGTCCAAGTGGAGGACAATGACAAGCAGAGTCCCTCAGGCATCAATCCTAGGACCAGTCTTGTTCTTTTGGGGTGCCATGCACAGAGGCACTGAGTGCAGCCTCAGCAAGTTTGCTGCCCACACCAAGCTGTGTGGTGCAGCAGCCAGGTTGGAGGGCAGGGATCCATCCAGAGGCACCTGGACAGGCTGCAGAGGTGGGCACAAGCCAACCTCAGGAGGTTTAATAAGACCAAGTGCAAGGTCCTGCATCTGGGTCGAGGCAATCCCAGGCACAAATCCAGGCTGGGCAGTGAGTGGCTGGAGAGCAGCCCTGAGGAGAGGGACTTGGGGGTGCTGCTGGATGAGAAGATGAACATGAGCCAGCAGTGTGCACTTGCAGCCCAGAAAGCCAGCCAGAGCCTGGGCTGCAGCAGGAGAAATGTGGCCAGCAGGTTGAGGGAGGTGATTCTGCCCCTTTGCTGTGCTCTGCTGAGACCCCACCTGCAGTACTGCATCCAGTGCTGGAGCCCCTGTTACAAGAAGGATGTGGAGATGCTGGAGTGTGTCCAGAGAAGGGCCACGAGGATGCTCAGAGGGCTGCAGCAGCTCTGCTGTGAGAACAAACTGAAAGAGTTGGGGCTGTGCAGTGTGGAGAAGAGGAGGCTCCCAGGTGACCTTCTTGTGGCCTTCCAGGATCTGAAGGGGCCTACAAAAAAGCTGGGGAGGGACTTTTGAGGCTGTGAGGGAGTGACAGGACTGGGGGGAATGGAGCAAAGCTGGAGGTGGGGAGAGTGAGGCTGGATATGAGGCGGAAGTTGTTGAGCATGAGAGTGGTGAGAGGCTGGACTGGGTTGCCCAGGGAGGTGGTTGAGGCCCCATGGCTGGAGGTGTTTGAGGCCAGGCTGGATGAGGCTGTGTGCAGCCTGCTCTAGGGTAGGGTGTCCCTTTCCATGGCAGGGGGGTTGGAACTGGCTGCTCCTTGTGGTCCCTTCCAATCCTGACTGATCCTGTGATTCTGTGATTCTATGTTATTCATAAGTCTATCATATTTATTAGTATTAACTTTTGTCCTTACTGATAAAGGCAATGGAATCATAGAATGGTTTAGGTTGGAAGGGACCTCAAAGATCATCCAGTTCCAACCCCCTGCCATAGGCAGGGACACCTCCCACTAGAACAGGTCACTCAAAGCCTCATCCACTTTGAACACCCCCAGGGAGGTTGTGGATCACAGAAAGGGAATGGAACATCTTCCTTATGAGGAGAGAGTGAGGGAGCTGGGGCCCTGCAGCTTGGAGAGGAGCCTGAAGGGTGGCCTCCTTCCTATTTATAAACATGTGCAGGGTGAGTGCCAAGAGGACAGAGCCAGGCTTTGCTGAGTGATGCCCAGGGACAGAACAAGGGGCAGTGCGTGGAGGTTGAGGCACAGGAAGTTCCATGGAAACATGAGGAAAAAAATGTTCCCTGTGAGGGTGACAGAGCACTGGAACAGGCTGCCCAGGGGGGTTGTGGAGTCTCCTCCTCTGCAGGTATTCAAGACCTGCCTGGATGTGGTCCTGTGTGATCTGCTCTGGGTGACCCTGCCCTGGCAGGGGGGTTGGACTGGATGAGCTTTTGAGGTCCCTTCCAACCCCTAGCATTCTGTGGTTCTGTGGATTATGAATGTATTAGAAACTGTGGAAGATTTCTCATTTTTGGGAAGTGGAGTTCATTAGTGCAGCTGTCAGTGCCCCATCTTGTGACTGTGTTATGCAGCATGAAAAGAAACCAGCAAGGTCCTTAGCTTTTTACTGTGTACAGAAATCAGTCATCCAGTAAGTGGCAAGTATGAGCTATCTCCTTAGACTTCCCTTTATCTAACATCAAGATTTTTACCGTGTTTACTTCTCTGATCCCAAGGAGAGATAGTATCTTCTTTTCTTTCCCTCATAAGACTTTGTTTGCAGGATTAATACATTCCTTGCCTACTGTGAAGAGGGAATTTCTGCTGCCCTCTGATGTCCATGCAGACTCCCCATCATTTACTCCCTACACTAACATAAAGACTCTTTATCTCTTTATGTTTGCAGCAAAAAGAAATCATGCTGCTTTTCAGTGTGGTTTGTGTGAAACTGTTTTGGGGTCTCCTAAATGTTTAGACAAACTCCTCTGTGTTTGCTTGTCGTGGTGCTGCTGGTGCCATTTCCTCAGGGACCTGCTGTAGTACAGACATGCTGCAGTGGAGTTCTTTCTTTGTGGCCCTGACACAAATTCCTCTTAACTGAAAGCAATGTGATGGTGATAGCTTACATGAACCAGGGTAAGTACGAATCAGTCCTGGCTACTATAGACAGCATAAATGGCTGAGAAACATCTTTGTGTTTTGCTTCTTGAGATGCAACAAGAGATGCCAATTTAGTGTATGCACCAGAGCCTCTGTGCTGCACAAATATCTGCAGTGCAGAGCAGGAAGACAGTCCATGAGGAGCATTAGTAATGGGCTGAGGCTGCTGGCCAGGAGAGCTTGTAGCTCAGCCAATAGATGTTGGTCAGCTAATGAGTTGCTTGGCTAATTCTGAAGCTGGTAGCCATGAAAAATTATCCCATAGCCGAACTTGCTCTTACCTGGGTAACATATGCCCCAAGGGCACTCAAGGTTAGACACAGATTGATGTTCATAGAATCAGCCAGGTTGGAAGAGACCTCCAAGATCATCCAGGCCAACCTAGCACCCAGCCCTAGACAATCAACCAGACCATGGCACTAAGTGCCTCAGCCAGGCTTTGTTTGAACACCTCCAGCAACAGGAACTCAACCACCTCCCTGGGCAGCCCATTCCAATGCCAATCACTCTCTCTGGCAAGAACTCCCTCCTAGCATCCAGCCTAGACCTCCCCTGGCACACCTTAAGGCTGTGTCCCCTTGTTCTGTTGCTGTTGCCTGGCAGAGAAGCCCAACCCCACCTGGCTACAGCCTCCCTTCAGGTAGTTGTAGACAGCAATGAGCTTACCCCTGAGCCTCCTCTTTTAAGCCATTGCTTTTGAAGCTGTGCACTGCCACATCATTAATACCTGGTCAGTACAAGCAGTGAATAATTAGACTGGCAATTTAACCCAGGGCTAGCCAGGACCAGGGATTTTATTTCACCTTTTATGTGTGAAGGTTTCAGAGACACATCAAGCAGGTTCAGATTTGTCCTGGAATCTTTGATGAAAAAGTATGAAGCTTTTACATGGAAGCAGACAGCCAGGTCAGCCTGTGGTCTGTATTAAAAATTACCCACATTGTTATCACAGTATCACCAAGGTTGGAAGAGACCTCACAGATCATCAAGTCCAACCCTTTACCACAGAGCTCAAGGCCAGACCATGGCACCAAGTGCCACGTCCAATCCTGCCTTGAACAGCTCCAGGGACGGCGACTCCACCACCTCCCCGGGCAGCCCATTCCAGTGTCCAATGACTCTCTCAGGGAAGAACTTTCTCCTCACCTCCAGCCTAAATTTCCCCTGGTGCAGCCTGAGGCTGTGTCCTCTTGTTCTGGTGCTGGCCACCTGAGAGAAGAGAGCAACCTCCTCCTGGCCACAACCTCCCCTCAGGTAGTTGCAGACAGCAATAAGGTCACCCCTGAGCCTCCTCTTCTCCAGGCTAACCAATCCCAGCTCCCTCAGCCTCTCCTCGTAGGGCTGTGCTCAAGGCCTCTCCCCAGCCTCGTCACCCTTCTCTGGACATGCTCAAGCATCTCAATGTCCCTCCTAAACTGGGGGGCCCAGAACTGTACAAGAATCAGCTGTACAAGAATCAGCTGTACAAGAATCAGCTGTAGTTTACAACCTCCCAGCAGTGCAGTGTCTTTCTCTGACGAGTCAACATGAATTGCATCTATGGAACAAGCTCCTCTCAAAACACAGTACTATTTTAACCCCTTTTCTATTGGAAAGCATATCTGTTTCTGGGATTATTCTATGCTCAGTTGTTCCATCTCTGTTTTTCAGTGTGATTGTAAAGATATTTTGTTTGCAAGGCAGAGTTTTGGCTGTGTCGTTCGTTCCAGTTCCAAGCCCTTCGGCAGAAGCTCAGGGAGAGGCAGTCTTTGTTGGGCTGTGGCTAGTTCCCTGCCCTGAAAAAGAACAGAAACTGCCAGGAAGAAAGATACTCATCCTAAGGGTAGACTCCAGTTACATCTAATAGAATAGCAGCCACTTGGAGGTAGGACTGGAAGGCAGCCAAGAGGACACTGAAATTTTTCAATAGTCTGTCCCTTTGCCTGTCTTCCAGTGATGGACAGAGAATGTAATTTCAACCTTCCAACTATTCACTGCAACCAAGGGAACTGAATGCTCCTCTAGCTCTATTTTAGAGTTGTAAGCTAGATGAGAAGATACTTTTCTCTCAAACGTGCAAGTTGTTCTGCTGGTGCAGACACTGCTACTTACTGGTTTAACTGAATTGTCCTTCTTGACTGTTCAGCCACAACAACTCCAAACAGTGCTACAGGCTGGGGACAGAGTGCCTGAGAGCAGCCAGGAAGAAAGGGACCTGGGGATGCTGGGAGAGAGGAGCTGAAGATGAGGCAGCAGTGTGCCCAGGTGGGCAGCAGAGCCAATGGCATCCTGGGCTGGCTCAGGAGCAGTGTGGCCAGCAGGATAAGGGAGGTTATTCTGCCCCTGTGCTCAGCACTGGTCAGGCCACCCCTTGAGTGCTGTGTCCAGTTCTGGGCTCTTCAATTCAAGAGAGATGTTGAGGTACTGGAACATGTCCAGAGAAGGGCAGCAAAGCTGGTGAGGGGCCTGGAGCACAGCCCTGTGAGGAGAGGCTGAGGGAGCTGGGGGTGTGCAGCCTGCAGCAGAGGAGGCTCAGGGCAGACCTCATTGCTGTCTACGTCTCCCTGAAGGGAGGCTGTAGCCAGGTGGGGTTGGTCTCTTCTGCCAGGCAAGCAGTAACAGAAGAAGGGGACAGAGTCTCAAGCTGTGCTGAAGAAGGTCTAGGCTGGATGTTAGGAGGAAGTTGTCAGAGAGAGTGATTGGCATTGGAATGGGCTGCCCAGGGAGGTGGTGGAGTCACCATCCCTGGAGGTGTTCAGGCAAAGCCTGGCTGGGGCACTTAGTGCCATGGTCTTATTGATTGGACCTGGGTGAGGGCTGGGTGCTAGGTTGGACTGGCTGAGCTTAGAGATCTCTTCCAACCTGGTTGCTTTCTATGATTCTTTAACCCAAGCCATTCTGTGGTTCTATGATATAAAATACATATGGACTACAACATTTTAAAATACAGCTCAGAAAGCATGAAAAGCACAAAATGACCTAAAGACACATTTGCAGTCTTAAAAAGAAAAACATAAACAACCCAACAAACACACAACAAAACAAAACCAATACTGGGAGGGGAAGTCTGAACATACCTGGGGCCCTAAATATTGATCTGGAGCCTTAAGTACACTAGAGCACAGTGAAATGAGTTGGCTTTCCCCTCTCTGCTCCTCTTCTTTCTCTGATCACCTTCATTCTGCAGTTCACTGTTCAGATTTCCTTTCTATAATTTGCTTTCTACTGATTTTTTGCAGTTACATGATTCAGAAGGTTCTAGAAACACATGGATTTCCCCCCCCCCCCCCATATTGAAAGCATTTTCATTTCTGTTGTGTTACTTCTTCCCTTAATATGCAATCCTGAAGCTATTCATTCTCCTACAGCCAGCAAAATGTTTACATATATGCAACTTCATTTCTTCTCAGCTCTGCCCTTTGTTTTCATTCCCTGTCTCATACTCCTCCTACTCCATTCCCCTTGTTTTTTCCTTGTTTCCTTCCTTTATTCATTCAGTCTTTTTTGTGGTCCTCGTTTATTTACCACAGTTTGCATGAGGTGGGACAGAAATAAGCAGAGTATTTATAACTTACTACATGTTTTCAGAGAGGAGTTGTCATAGAAAATGTGATGGATGTTTCAAGAGAGATTGGGAAGCAATCAGCATCTTGGGGGATGTGTGACACTGAGGTCTGAGATGCTGCTCTGGCTGAACAATGTCACAGAATCATAGAATCAAACAGGTTGGAAGAGACCTCCAAGATCATCCAGTTCAACCTAGCATCTAGCCCTATCCAGTCAACCAGACCATGGCACTAAGTGTCCTGAGTAACCTCCTGGGATGGCTGTGGCTGATTGCCCATTTCAGTTCTAGGAGCCTCATGCCAGCAAGCCATGGTACCCATGCTACAGACAACATCTGCCACTATTCTGTTTTCATAGATCATGGTCTTTAGAAACCACAGACTGTGAGCAAGCACAAAGAGAGACAGACTCTGCCCTGGGGAGAGCCCATCTAGAGTGCTGCCTTCAGTTTTGGGCTCCCCAGTTTAAGAGGGACAGGGAGATGGGAGGGCTACAAGGATGAATCATAGACTCAAAGAGCTGATTCTGCTCTGGCTTTGGCTGAGCTGCACCACCACGTCCAGTGGTTTAACACCGCACATACAATGGCATGAGGCTGTGGAGATCTCTCATGAGGAAGGAACAGATACTGCTGCAATACACTCTGGAAACTCATGAGGCTGTAATCTTGCTGTAAGTCACAGGCCATCTTTCTTTACATACCTACCTCTGACAGACTTCCCTAAAGGAGTCACAGCATGCAATAAACCCTGCTGCAGGCATTCCGGGGACAGCTATTGATTTGCCACTACACTGCTGCCTCAAGACATGACTTCAGTTGGTGAATGCAGGCTGACCTTACAGCTAATCCTACAAGCAGCAAGGACTACCTGAGAAATCCTTAATCAGAACATCCACTGACATTATGCTCTGTCTATTGGTCAAGGCCAATTTGGTTTTACTTAGGAAAAACACACAGGACAGTCACAGAATCACAGAATCAACCAGATTGGGAGAGACCTCCAAGCTCATCCAGTCCAACCTAGCACCCAGCCCTGTCCAGTCAACCAGACCATGGCACTAAGTGCCTCATCCAGGCTTTATTTCAACACCTCCAGGGACAGCAACTCCACCACCTCCCTGGGCAGCCCATTCCAATGCCAATCATTCTCTCTGCCAACAACTTCCTCCTAACATCCAGCCTGAACCTGCCCTGGCACAACTTGAGACTGTGTCCCCTTGTTCTGTTGCTGTTGCCTGGCAGAAAAGACCAACCCCACCTGGCTACAGCCTCCCTTCAGGGAGTTGTAGACAGCAACGAGGTCACTCCTTAGCCTCCTCTTCTGCAGGCTGCACACCCCCAGCTCCCTCAGCCTCTCCTCACAGGGCTCTGCTCCAGGCCCCTCATCAGCCTCATTGCCCTTCTCTGGACACCTTCCAGCACCTCAACATCTCTCTTGAATTGAGGAGCCCAGAACTGGACACAGCACTCAAGGTGTGGCCTGAGCAGTGCTGAGTACAGGGGCAGAATAACCTCCCTCATCCTGCTGGCCACACTGCTCCTGAGCCAGCCCAGGATGCCATTGGCTCTGCTGCCCACCTGGGCACACTGCTGCCTCATCTTCAGCTACTCTCTACCAGCACCCCCAAGTCCCTTCCTTGCTGGCTGCTCTCAGCCACCTTGTTCCCAGCCTGTAGCACTGCTTGGGGTTGTTGTGGCCAAAGTGCAGAACCCTGCACTTGGCCTTGTTCAATCTCATCCCATTGGCCTCTACCCACCCATGCAGCCTGTCTAGCTCCCTTTGCAGGGTTCTGTTACCCTCCAACAGTTCCACACCTGATGCTTAGTGCCTGACAGAATAAGGCTCTCTAAAATTGTCCTTTCCCATCACAGCTCTGAATCCACTTCCAGTGATGGTTTGAATAACTTTGTAACACAGGGGGTAGATAAATGCTTGTCCTCGATTCAGTGAGGATGGTTTTCCTGAAGTGAAACTTTTAACTGTGTATTCTCAAAACACTGTTTTTTTTTTTCTTTTCTGAGCATGAGATTAATCTTCCTGTAAGGTTTCTGCTCCTCTTAAATTTATCTCCTCTCTGTAGCTGGTTCCTCATTCATGGCAACTTTATGGTGGTTTGTGGTTCAAAGTAAGTGGTGTTTTGGCTGGAACAGAACAAAAAAACAGTGGAAATGAGCTGATTTGATGATGTGCCAAAAAAACTCTTCAGTTATTTCAGTAGGAGCAGGTTTTCCTTTTCCTAGGGGCTGCATAATTCCAATCAGTAGTGTTAAGACTAGAAGAGGCCTGGAACAAAAGCCCTGTGAGGAGAGGCTGAGGGAGCTGGGGGTGTGCAGCCTGCAGCAGAGGAGGCTCAGGGCAGAGCTCATTGCTGTCTGCAACTACCTGAAGGGAGGCTGTAGCCAGGTAGGGTTGGGCTCTGCTGCCAGGCAAGGGAACACAGTCTCAAGCTGTGCAGGGATTGTCATTGGAATGGGCTGCCCAGGGAGGTGGTGGAGTCACCTTCCCTGGATGTGACTGGATCCCTGAAGGATCCCTGGAGGATCCTTGGAGCATCAAGCAAAGCTTGGATGAGGCACTTAGTGCCATGGTCTGGTTGATTGGCCAGGGCTGGGTGCTAGGTTGGGCTGGATGAGCTTGGAGGTCTCTTCCAACCTGGCTGATTCTCTGATTCTATTACTCATTCTCACCTTCCCTTCCCATGCATGACTCAAGTTAGCAGTGGGCTTTCTGCCCAGGAGTTTGGACTCTCATTTATAAATTGCATGAGCTTAATGCTGTGTCCCAGCTCTGAATGATTTTGTGCAATACATGAGAGGAAACTATACTTTTTGTAGGTGGATGTTCATTTGAACATTGTTTAAAATAGGAATGACTTGTGGGGAAAAAAAAGTCTTAAATCCCAGAGGAAATTACTGAGGCATCTAGTTTGATAAAGAAGCTTTTAATTTTTCTTTGTTGGGTGTCATTGCTGAGAATTTTGCTGCTGATGTTAGCAGAAGCAGGTTCAATGCCTGGATGATTACTTTATTAATTGATATTAGTGTTAGGAGTGATCTCCTTATTTTAGCTTGACTTAGTTCTTTCTCTTGTGTTCTTTATCATAATTTATGGTAGCAAAAAGGCTTGGAAAGGATTATTAAGTCTGTCCCTGTACCATTTAAAGCTGTTACTCAAGTTCCATCTTTAATATTTGCTTAAATACTCCTTTCTGTCATCCTCATTTTCTAAGATTTTCTTTCTATATGGACATGTAAAATAGCTCTAAGGGAATGTACAAACATCTTAGGGGAAGCTTTTTCTCTCCTCCTTCCTATCTCCCAGAAGCCAGCCTGCCTTCTGGAGCAGCAACACTACAATAATATATCACAGGCTTGTTATATTAATTACCCCACAATCTATCACAAGCTGCTAAGGTCCTGTTCTACAATAAGGCTACCAGTTGTAATGGCACCATGAGGAGATTTAATAGCATTCATGCAGAACCCACTTTGTCACTGCTTTATAGTGTGTGAGATAACAGTTCAATAAATGTTCTGGGCCTGCCTAGATGAATTGAAATTTAAAATACTTCTTTGGTTCCTTGCCAAAGGTATTGGACACATACTGTGTCTGTGTGACTCCTGCAGGACTAGGGCTTTTGCTCCTTAGCCAAATGATTGTGTTGCTACATGAATTGCAAGTTGACTGGAAATTATTTGGTTATAATTGTCACCTGTGTTGGAGGCAAGCTTTAAACCAACCAACACAGTCAACGTTGCAGACACTTAAACACTACATTAAAAACCATGCTTGGAAACACTGGGACAAACACTGTGTATTTGGAGGTGTTCAAACAAAGCCTGGATGAGACACTTAGTGCCATGGTCTAGTAATTATCACCTGTGTTGGAGGCAAGCTTTAAACCAACCAACACAGTCAATGTTGCAGACACTTAAACACTACAGTTAAAACCATGCTTAGAATCACTGGGACAAAGACTGTATTTGGAGGTGTTCAAGCTAAGCCTGGATGAGGCACTTAGTGCCATGGTCTGGTTGATGGGCTAGGGCTGGGTGCTAGGTTGGACTGGATGAGCTTGGAGGTCACAGAATCACAGAATTTCTTAGACTGGAAGAGACCTTCAAACTCATCAAGTCCAATCATTAGTTTCACACTGACAAGGCCTTGACTAAACCAGATCCCTGAGCACAACATCTAATCACTATGAATCACTATGGATGGAAAGGACCACCAGGATCATCCAGTCCAACCTTCATCCCAAATCTCTTCCAACCTGGTTGGTTCTGTTATTCTCTTTAGCCAAATGATTGTGTTGCTACGTTAATTGCAAGTTGAGTGAAAATGATTTGGGTGTAGTTATCAGCTGTGTTGGAGGCAAGCTTTAAACCAACCAACCAACACATCCATGTTGCATACACTTAAACACTACAATTAAAGCCATGCTTAGAATCACTGGCACAAACACTGTGTATTTGTGACTCCTGCATAATCAGGACTAGAGCTTTGCCCCTTAGCCAAGTGATTGTGTTGCCACATTAATTGCAAGTTGACTGAAAATGATTTGGGTTTAATTATCACCTGTGTTGGAGGCAACCAACACAGTCAAAGTTGCATACACTTAAACACTACAATTAAAACCATGCTTGGAATCACTGGGACAAACACTGTGTATTTGGAGGTGTTCAAGCTAAGCCTGGATGAGGCACTTAGTGCCATGGTCTGTTTGATGGGCTAGGGCTGGGTGCTAGGTTGGACTGGATGAGCTTGGAGGTCACAGAATCACAGAATTTCTTAGACTGGAAGAGACCTTCAAGCTCATCCAGTCCAATCATTAGTTTCACACTGACAAGGCCTTGACTAAACCAGATCCCTGAGCACAACATCTAATCACTATGAATCACTATGGATGGAAAGGACCAGCAGGATCATCCAGTCCCACCTTCATCCCAGATCTCTTCCAACCTGGTTGATTCAAGCTCATCAAGTCCAATCATTAGTTTCACACTGACAAGGCCTTGACTAAACCAGATCCCTGTGATTTGGGTGTAGTTACCAGCTGTGTTGGAGGCAAGCTTTGAACCAACCACCACAGTCAGGGTTGCCTGCAGTTAAACACTGCAGTTAAACCCCTGCTCAGACTCACTGGGATGTGTTATGCACTCCGCATGCTGATTTCAGAAGGAAGTGCAGATGCAGGCAGTTGTGCAATCTCTCCTTACAGCCCAGCTAAGCTGATTCCACGTGACAGCAGTCTTAATGAGGCTCCAGAAGCAGTACAGTTTGTGTCCTCAGGCCAAGTGCTGAGCCGCAGCCCAGAGCAGTGCTGCAGCTCCAGTGAAGCCATTAGTGTGAGAGCTGCTGGGTCCTAGAGCAGCCCGAGTCACTCACTGCCCGGCAGATGAAGCTCCAGCAAACACAGAGGAACATCCAAGGTGATGGGTGACAACTCTGGGCATGTTTGATTTTCTCTGATTTGACAGTGCCTTGATGTGGTCTTAAGGCATGTGACTTTACTAGCAGCCCTTTACATTTTTAGCCACTGAAACTTCTGTTTCTCCTGCAGACATTAACATTTGGAGCTTGTAGGTTTATATAAGTATTACATGGTTCTTCTGCATACTTTCTGGGGCCTAATTCTCAGAACTACTCAAGAACTAGAACAGCCTTTATAAAATCATAGGATCGTAGAATGTCAGGGGCTGGAAGGGACCTCCCAAAGATCATCTGGTCCAGCCCCCTGCCAGAGCAGGGTCACCCAGAGCAGATCACACTGGAATGCATACAGATGGTTCTCAGATATCTCCAGAGAGGGAGACTCCACAACCTCCCTGGGTAGCCTATTCCACTGCTCTGTCATCCTCATAGGGAAAAGTTCTTCTTCAGGTTCACATGGAACCTCCTGTGCCTCAGCTTCCACCCACTGCTCCTTGTCCTGTCCTTGGGCATCACGCAGCAGAGCCTGGCTCCAGCCTCCTGGCACTCACCCTGCACATATTGATAACCATGCATGAGGTCACCCCTCAGTCTCCTCCTCTCCCAGCTAACAAGCCCCAGCTCCCTCATGCTCTGTTCAGCTTCCTTAATCATTTTTGTGGCTCTGCTCTGGACTCTCTCCAGCAGCTCCCTGTGCTTCTTGAGATGGAGGCTCAGAACTGGACACGATACTCCAGATGAGGCCTCAGCAGGGCAGAATGGAGGGGCAGGAGAACCTCCCTTGACCTACTGACCACAGCTCTTGTAATACCCCAGAAGGCATTGGCCTTCCTTGCCACCAGAGCACATTGCTGGCTCAGGGCCATCCTTCCATCCACCAGAACTCCCAAGTCCTTCTCCCCTTCACTGCTCTCCAGCAGGTCAGTCCCCAGCCTATACCGATGCATGGGATGAATTGCCTATTATTTTTCCTGCCAGCTTATGCTTATTTGCATATTAAATGTATTGTATTAATTTTTCCTGAAGATGAATTGCTAAAGGACCTTGCATGGTTGTGAGTCTTCAGCCACTCGATGACAAGAAAGTCGTCTTGAGCTTCTTCTTGTTGGATGAGGCCTTGAGCAACCTGTTCCAGTGGGAGGTGTCCCTGCCTATGGCAGGGGATTGGAACTGAATGAGCTTTGAGGTCCCTTCTAACATAAACCATTCTGTGATTCTTTTGGCAAACCCTGTTGCAGATCCATTCATTCCCTTAAGTTGAAAACAAAGGGCAAATTCCTCTTGTCTTGATTTCTGATTTTGCCAATCCCTTTAATTTTCTCTATCAATTTGTTAAAACCTGTTTTTTTTAGTAATTAACCCTGAATTTGACTCAGTCTCAAGCTGTGCCAGGGGAGGTCTAGGCTGGATGCTAGGAGGAAGTTGTTGGCAGAGAGAGTGATTGGCATTGGAATGGGCTGCCCAGGGAGGTGGTGGAGTCACTGTCCCTGGAAGTGTGCAAGCAAAGCCTGGCTGAGGCACTTAGTGCCATGGTCTGGTTGATTGGTTAGGGCTGGGTGCTAGGTTGGACTGGATGAGCTTGGAGCTCTCTTCCAACCTGGTTGATTCCATGATTCTGTGACTTTGGTGCATTTGCAAGGAAACAAATATATTCAGTTGCTGGAGTTAAGATGCATGCTCAGACAAACTCTTCTGTAGCTTTACTGTGATATAAACTGGTTAACATTCTGCATGATTCCTGCTTTTGCAGTGTCGTGGATAGAAACTGGCAGTCATGCTGGATTATCATCAGTTTACCATGCAACTCTCTGTTGAGGTATGAGATAGGATCATCAAACCTTCCATGTCTTGTTTTGCCCAGATTAAAATGTGGGTACCTTGAATCTCCCAGCCTTAAGGTACTTTGTGTTCTCCAGCGTGGCTGAAAGTATTCTGGCATCTGGAGCCCAGCAAACTTGAGGCCAGTTTAAGTGGCATAGCCCCCTCCTGGCTTATGAGCTTCTCACAGCCTGCGAGCTGTTTCCTAGCCTTGGGGCTGATCTCCTCCATACCAGCCTGGTGACTCAAGAGGGTCTTCCAGAAACAGTTTGCATCCTCTGTGAACAAGGTGAGGAAATAGTCTTGCATTAGAGGCAATCATAGAATCATAGAATCAAGCAGGTTGGAAGAGACCTCCAAGATCATCCAGGCCAACCTAGCACCCAGCCCTAGCCAGTCAGCCAGACCATGGCACTAAGTGCCTCATCCAGGCTTTGCTTGAAGACCCCCAGGGACAGTGCCTCCACCACCTCCCTGGGCAGCCCATTCCAATGCTAATCACTCTTTCTTTGAAGAACTTCCTCCTAACATCCAGCCTAGACCTACCCCTGCACAACTTGAGACTGTGTCCCCTTGTTCTATTGCTGGTTGCCTGGCAGAAGAGGCCACCCCCCACCTGGCTACAATGTCCTTTCAGATAATTGTAGACAGCAATGAGCTCTGCCCTGAGCCTCCTCTTCTCCAGGCTAAACAACCCCAGCTCCCCCAGCCTCTCCTCATAGGGTTTGTGTTCCAGGCCCCTCACCAGCTTTGTTGCCCTTCTCTGAACATGCTCCAGCACCTCAACATCCTTCTTGAATTGAGGAGCCCAGAACTGGACACAGCACTCAAGGTGTGGCCTGACCAGTGCTGAGTACAAGGGCAGAATAACCTCCCTTGTCCTCCTGGCCACACTGTTCCTGATGCAGGCCAGGATGCCATTGGCTCTCTTGGCCACTTGGGCACACTGCTGCCTCATCTTCAGCCTACTGTCTATCAGTACCCCCAGGTCCCTTTCCTCCTGGCTGCTCTCAGCCACTCTGTCCCCAGCCTATAGCGCTGCTTGGGGTTGTGTGACCTTCTCTTTTAAGGTGCTGTGGCTCTCCTCATCTTCATGAAAATAAAAGTTCCCTGGAAATACAATATAAATGGATTTAGGGACTGAATGAGAGCAGAGCTGTGTAATTTAAGCCTGAAGTGAACAGGGAGGCTCTACAGCTGTGCATCAGAGGTATAGACCAAGTGAAACAGAAAAGGCAGTTGCATGGGGTTAAAATCAATGCTGTTGTACAAGAAAGCAGAGATTTGTTTAGAGTGGTGGGAATGGTATAGAATGTGCTGGGTAGTTTGTTCATATCTCTCTGTGATAACAAGCCCTTAAATCTGAGCAATTAAGCACATGTGCCAGATGGGTAATTCTTAATTAAGTTATACCTGTCAGCTTTCCAGAGTTGCCAAAATCACAGTTTAAGTGATTAACTGAAATAGAGGCTGATAACAGGTTTACCATTTAGGCTTTTGATCTTCAGACTAGTAAGAAGGCAGAAAAAGCTGTTGAAATGCCACGGAGCTGGTGCAGAGAGATTGTGCAATCAGATGCTGTTCCCTATTTAGTGCTGTTAAGTCACTAAATGGCACCACCAAAACATAAGTTGTCATCTGCTGACATTTAATTCGGTGGAAAACAGGAAAAATGTACTGCTGGAAAATGAGAGCAGAATCACCAGGGATCTTCAGAGATCTAAAGAGGCAGAGAGACACAACAAAAATCAATATGGTTAGTGTCCTTAGCTCAAACCTGCTTCACAAAGCTATGCAGTTTGTATTTGCAGTTGGAAGTGATGAACTGGGCTCCTCGGTTTAAGGAAGGTTTTTGAGGTGCTTGAATGTGTCCAGAGAAGAGCAGCAATGCTGGTGAGGGGCCTGGAGCACAGCCCTGTGAGGAGAGGCTGAGGGAGCTGGGGGTATGCAGCCTGCAGAAGAGGAGGCTCAGGGCAGAGCTCATTGCTGTCTAGTGAGGCTGTAGCCAGGTGGGGTTGGGCTCTTCTGCCAGGCAAGCAGCAACAGAAGAAGGGGACACAGTCTCAAGCTGCATCATGGCTCCCTCAGCCTCTCCTCACAGGGCTGTGCTCCAGGCCCCTCACCAGCTTTGTTGCCCTTCTCTGGACACCTTCCTGCACCTCAACATCTCTCTTGAACTGAGGGACCCAGAACTGGACACAGCACTCAAAGTGTGGCCTGAGCAGTGCTGAGCACAGGGGCAGAATAACCTCCCTTGTCCTGCTGCCCACACTGCTCCTGAGCCAGGCCAGGATGCCATTGGCTCTGCTGCCCATCTGGGCACACTGCTGGCTCATGTTCAGCTACTCTCTACCAGCACCCCCAAGTCCCTTTCTTGCTGGCTGCTCTCAGGCACTCTGTCCCCAGCCTGTAGCACTGCTTGGGGTTGTTGTGGCCAAAGTGTAGCAATGAAAAACAAAAAACTAAGCCACTTGTCCTAACAAACTAATCAGTGAAATGTGTTCTTAGAGGCTGCCTGAGTTCTGCAGTTCCTAAACCATCAGTGTCTCAGTACCAATGCACATCAATTTTGCCTTACCTTCTGGAATGTCTGTGGCCAGCGCTGTGGCACGAACGCGGTGCTTTGGCTCTGTGCAGCTTGTAGCGCCTGGACAGATGCCAGACCTGAACTTCAAATGGTGATTCATTCCAAAGCCACTGGCACCCCATGCCTTTCGCAGTGGTGCTGGTTTGGCACATGTGGGGATGTGATTGCTGACTCAGCAAAATGAACCAGGCAGCTGTGCAGAGTCCCAGACTTTCAGTTGTTCCACATCAGAAGCTGTTGGCTTGCATCCTGGTTTGCAGTTTATTGCTGTCCCCACTTCTCTGTACAAGTGTAACAGGACAAAAAGCTAACATGGGCTGTAAATCCAGAAAGCAATCTCTTATGATGCATATATCTGCAGGCTTTGAGGCCAGTTTTCCTGAAGATATCCCATGGGAATTGAAGGATCACTACCATTTGCCCGTTCTGCCTTGTGATGTATTCCTTCTGCTGTGATAATCAATCAAGAGATGAAGTAATCTTGCTGAGATGGAAGAGGTCCATACCAGGGCTCAAATATTTGCCTGTTGTGCTCTTGCTCTGCTCTTTTAGTATCAACTAAGCTTATGGTGGATTTTGAGTGGGTAGGGAAATTGTACTGGTCGAGGTCTGAGCCTGGTGCACAAGTGATCATGGCCATCCCTGCTTGAAACTCTACCCTCAGCCACCAGGGCAGTGAGCCACCCTTGCTGCACTCTTCCTGGAGCAAATGCAGCTGGGGCAGATTGGCAGCACTGGGAATGGAGGGCAAGGAGCAGGAGCAGCTCTTGGTATCCTTACTAATTCATTCTCCTTTTCCCTTGAGAGTCTCAAGTTCACTTCTGTGCACTTGAGTTATTAAAAACTCCATTTCAGGTTTGTATCTGCAGGCAAGCTTTTATCAGTGAGTAGTGCAGTTCTTGTGATCAAAGCATGAGCTATGTTCTCTCAGAATACACAAGCATCAATTAATTGTTCCCATGTCTGTTGAAACTTCTCTCTCATTCTGGATATCAGAGAAATAATCCCCTTTCTTTTTTCTTCTCAAAGTAGAGTTGCTCTTTGATTGATCCTCCTTTTAGAAAGAAATCCAGAATTGAAAGCCTGAGGGGGGAGGAATTAGAATCTGGAAAAAGGTATTGGCTATCAGTGTGTGTTGACTTCATATTCCTGGCTAGGAGAATAATGGGATCATAGAATCAACCAGGTTGGAAGAGACCTCCAAGCTCATCCAGTCCAACCTAGCACCCAGCCCTGCCCAGTCAACCAGACCATGGCACTAAGTGCCTCATCCAGGCTTTGCTTCAACACCTCCAGGGACAGTGCCTCCACCACCTCCCTGGGCAGCCCATTCCAATGCCAATCACTCTCTGCCAACAACTTCCTCCTAACATCCAGCCTGAACCTGCCCTGGCACAGATTGAGACTGTGTCCCCTTGTTCTATTGCTGGTTGCCTGGCAGAAGAGACCAACCCCACCTGGCTACAGCCTCCCTTCAGGTAGTTGTAGACAGCAATGAACTTCCTCCTAACTTTCAGCCTATACCTCCCCCAGCAGAACTTGAAGGGTTTTGAATGTCTCCAGAAGGCTTTTGAGTGTCTCCAGAGAAGCAGACTCCATAACCTCTCTGGGCAACCTGCTCCAGTGTTCAGTCACCCTCACAGCAAACAAAGTTTCTAAGGTCTGCCTTTCCTCTTTGCTTAGTGTTTGAGTTTTGGAGTTTTTCATTTCTTGTGTTCAGTGCCTTCTGCATCTCCTGACTTTCATCTCTAAGAAGTGCCAGTGCTGGAAGGCCAGCCTGGGGTACAAAGCACCTGCACAGTAGGAAATCAGGCACTCTGAGGAGGGGCAGAGTGCTGAAAAAAGCTGGAAGGCTTTCAGCTGGGCCACATGTAGATCCTGATTTTCTGCACACTGCTCTTGGCTGTCCTCTAACTAAAAATATTTTCCAGAATGGAGAGTGCAGTCACCTTGCTTTGGACTTTCCTAAGTCCTGCTGTGTTCAGTGCATCTTTCTCTGCTTGAGTGCAGAGGGAGTTCCACCAGGTGAACAAACCAGGCTCTTTCACAGAGCAGTACAGGAACATTGTAAATGCCAGGTGAATGTGCTGGGCAGAGCATGGGCAGCTGCTCAGATAATACCTGCAGACTGTTGGCAGAGACTGAGTGTTCTCCAAGAACATGGAAGGTAAGAGAAGGGTATTATAGAGGAGCAATCCTAAGGGCTGTGTGGCAGCAACATAAGGAGAGACTG
This sequence comes from Pogoniulus pusillus, assembly GCF_015220805.1. Classification (NCBI taxonomy): domain Eukaryota; kingdom Metazoa; phylum Chordata; class Aves; order Piciformes; family Lybiidae; genus Pogoniulus; species Pogoniulus pusillus. The sequence continues at coordinate 3,274,299 of NC_087277.1, forward strand.
AGGGAGTTATGAGAGGAGACCGAGGGGGTTGGGGCTGTTCAGTCTGGAGAGGAGAAGGCTCCCAGGTGACCTTATTGTGGCCTTTCATTTATCTTAAGGGGGCCTACAAGAAAGCTGGGGAGGGACTTTTTAGGCTGTCAGGTGGTGATAGGACTGGGGGGAACGGAACAAAGCTGGAAATGGGGAGATTCAGACTGGATGTTAGGAAGAAATTCTTCAACATGAGAGTGGTGAGACCCTGGAACAAGTTGCCCAGGGAGGCGGTGGAAGCCTCATCCCTGGAGGTGTTTAAGGCCAGGCTGGATGAGGCTCTGGCCAGCCTGATCTAGTGTGTGGTGTCTCTGGGACTCTCTGCTTGTATGCCATGTACATTGTCTATGAAGGCAAGAATCTCCTCAGAGTGCTTGCCCTTCCTTCAGAGTAGGGTTTGCCATCACTTCACCTAAAGGCCAGTGTCTGCCCACACTGTGAGTAAGAAGTCACCATTCTGGCTGCACCTGTTTGCTTTCCCCATCTCGACTATAGGCAGATATATGTCAGCAGCAAACAGCAATGCTTTGTCTGTGGTGCTCACGATCCAGTGCAACAACTGAGCACATATTCAGCAGCACCAGGGAGGCACTTTGCTGAAGGGAAGAAAGGCCAGGCTGCCCATGGGAAGGCCAGAGTGGTAGCCATCTCCATGTGAGCAGCATGGTCGGGGCTGGTGATGGTAGCCAGCAGCAGTCGCCCCAGGGCAGGCTGAGAGGTTTGCTCACAGGTCAGGCTTTGGGTCGCTGGATGTAAGGGCAGCCAGAGGCATTTCAGCAGTGCCACTACAACATTGCTCACCCATACTGCATTTCCCTCTGATAAATTATTCCAAAGTTTAATTTCTCTTGCTGTCAGGAAATTGGATCTTTTAAAGGTTTTGTTCATTTAAGCTTTGTTTACAGCTGCTGAGTCTTATGCCTTTGCTGGCAAGGCTGGAAAGTAATTTTCCTCTAAGCGTTTTCCATATGTAATGATATAAATCCAGTGACAATTCACCTTTCATCCTTCCCTTATGAGCTGAATTTCTTTAATTTAGGGCAGCAAGGCTTATTTTTCAGCTGCAGGCTTACTTTTGTTTCCCTTCAAAGTTTTCAGGGAATGGAAATGATAAAGTTTATCATCAGGATCCACATAGAATCAACCAGGTTGGAAGAGACCTCCAAGCTCATCCAGTCCAACCTAGCACCCAGCCCTAACCAATCAACCAGACCATGGCACTAAGTGCCTCATCCAGGCTTTTCTTGAAGACCCCCAGGGACGGTGCCTCCACCACCTCCCTGGGCAGCCCATTCCAATGCCAATCACTCTCTCTGTGAAGAACTTCTTCCTAACATCCAGCCTATACCTACCCTGGCACAACTTGAGACTGTGTCCCCGTGTTCTATTGCTGGTTGCCTGGGAGAAGAGGCCAACCCCCACCTGGCTACAATGCCCCTTCAGGTAGTTGTAGACAGTAATAAGATCACCCCTGAGCCTCCTCTTCTCCAGGCTAAACAGGCCCAGTTCCCTCAACCTCTCCTCATAGGATTTGTGCTCCAGGCCCCTCACCAGCTTTGTTGCCCTTCTCTGGACATGTTCCAGCACCTCAACATTCTAATCTGGTAAGTTTTGACTTACACGAGAAGAGAAGAGAAAGATTGAACTTTCTGTCCCCCAGCGTTGGACCCAGACCTTTATGAGAGGACAGGCATGGCTTTAGCTAACAAAGTCTGTCTTTGAGCTGGTTGTTTCCAAGTCAAGATCTTTCATCTTGACTTGGAAATGCATCATCTTGGAGAACAAAAAAATAAAGGACATTGAAGTGATAAAACCTTTTTCAACAAAAACCTGGCACTGATTAGTTTTCTCACATCTATTTATTGACAAGTCACTACAACGACAACAGTGATGAAAAGGCTTACAGACTTTGGCTTTTTCTGGTAATGATACCTTTAGATAACATTAAGTACTATCAAAGGAGAAAAGAGTTTTGAACTCTCTTTTGAATCTGAAGACTTAACAGTTACTTTTAAAGTGTGTGTGGCAAAGGAGAGGGAGGCCTTTTAAGACCCTGTGTCACTCTGAATCAATGTTTTCTGTTGTCCACTGATCATTACCTGTTCAATGTTTTCTGTTGTCCACTGCTCACTACCTGATTCAGTGTTTTCTGTTGTCCACTGCTCACTACCTGATTCAGTGTTTTCTGTTGTCCACTGATCATTATCTGTTCAATGTTTTCTGTTGTCCACTGCTCACTACCTGATTCAGTGTTTTCTGTTGTCCACTGCTCACTACCTGATTCAATGTTTTCTGTTGTCCACTGCTCACTACCTGATTCAATGTTTTCTGTTGTCCACTGATCACTACCTGATTCAATGTTTTCTGTTGTCCACTGATCACTACCTGATTCAATATGCTCGTTGTGTTCAGAGGGCTGCAGCAGCTCTGCTATGAGGACAGGCTGAGAGAGTTGGGTCTCTGCAGCCTGGAGAAGAGAAGGCTTCCAGAGACCTTATAGTGGCCTTTTAGTATCTGAACAGAGCTATAGGAAGGCTGAGGAGAGACTACTGACCAGGTCTTGTAATGACAGGATGAGGAGTAATGGGTTTGAGCTGGCAGAGGGGAGATTGGAACTGGATGTTAGGAAGAAAGAACTGGCACAGGTTGCCCAGGGAGGTTGTGGAGCACAGAATCCCCCGATGTGATCAATGATCATGACATCCTTGGAGGTGTTCAGGGCCAGGTTGGATGAGGCCTTGAGTGACCTGCTGTAGTGGGAGGTGTCCCTGCCTGTGGCAGGAGGTTAGAACTGGATGATCTTTGAGGTCCCTTCCAACCTAAACCATTCTGTGGTTCTCTGCTTGCTAGAATCCCTGTACCCACACAAAGAGGTGTTGGTGACTTTGGCAGGATTGCATAACAAAAGCTTTTCTTGGTGCTCTCGTTGCCATTCGGTGCTGTCTCCTCCAGAAGGCTGTTTGCAGGGTGGCTCTTGGGCACAGGCAGGGCCACATGGGGTGAGAGCTGCCTTGCAGGCTGGCAGCAGCCAAGGCTGATGGTCTCTGCGGGGAGCTGGTGCCCAGCCGGGCGCTGCAGGGCCATTCATTCTGAGCTCTTCCACCATCTGCTCTTAGGAAGTAGAGAGGGGAATGTCTCTGACCTTCAGGCTGGTTTTGCCTGTGGCTGTTAGAGAGTCTTTGATAGTACTGAGTCCTGGCTCTGAGCTCTTTGCCTGTGGTCCCTTTTACTTGCTTCATCACCCACAGTGAGCCCAAAAGAGCCCAGCTCATTAGACCCTTTGTGACACATTTCTTATGAGTTGACAAAACTAGTTATAAAATGATAGAGCCATAACCTTTCTACACCCATGAGGACAGGCTACAAGAGTTGGGGCTCTTCAGCCCAGAGAAGACAGGCCTTGAAAGGCTCCAGAGAAGGAGACTCCACAACCTCTCTGGAGAGCCTGTGCCAGTGCTCTGGGACCCTTACAGCAAAGAACTTCCCCCTTGTGTTGAGGTGGAACCTCCTGTGCTGCAGCTTCCATCCGTTGCTCCTTGACCTAACTGGAGAAGAGAAGGCTTCACGGAGACCTTGGAGTGTCCTTCCAGTATCTGAAAGGGACTACAGGAGGGGGCTGGGGAGGAACTATTTACAAGGACTTGTAATGACAGGACAAGGAGTAATGGGTTTAAACTGGCAGAGGGGAGATTGAAACTGGATGTTAGGAAGAAATTCTTGACAGTGAGGGTGGAGAGACACTGGCATAGGTTGCCCAGGGAGGTTGTGGATGCTCCTTCCCTGGAGGTGTTCAGTGCCAGGTTGGATGAAGCTGTGATCAGGCATTGGAACAGGCTGCCCAGGGAGCTTGAAGAGTCCCCATCTCTGACAGTGTTCAACAAACAAGTAGATGTGACCCTTTGGGGCATGCTCTAGTGGTCATGGAGGTGTTGGGTAGAAAGTTAGACTTGATGCAGTCTTTTTCAACCTTAATGATTCTGTGATAGCAAAGGAAGGAGACCTTCTTCTGCACACCAGAGACTTTTTTCCTGATCAACCCCAGAACAACACAGGGACAGGTTGGGATAGGTTCCCACCTTCCTGGGGCACAGGGGGTAGGTTGGAGTCGATGATCTCAAAGGTCTTTTCCAAGCTGGTTAGTTCTGTGATTCTGTGACCTGTTCTAGCGGGAGGTGTCCCTGCCTGCGGCGGGGGGCTGGAACTGGATGAGCTTTGAGGTCTCTTCCAACATAAACCATTCTATGACTGTATGGATCTATAAATAAAAGCTCCATTCAGGCATTTCTGAATAAAGAGTGAGGACATGTCCCAGCTGCCCAGGGACTTCAGCAGACTCAGGTGGTGGTGCTGCCTTTGCTGTGGTGCCGTGTCTTGATCCCCACTGTGAAGTTCAGGACTGTGCTAGCTATGAAATCACACAGAGCTACAGAGTGATGAGGAACCTTGCCTTTTTGTACACAACCTGGTTTGTCTCAGCAGCACTTGCTCCCTGCGTGTGGCACCGAGCTGAAGCACTCATGCTGCTCACTTTGTGTCCCAAGGAGCAATGACAGTCTCTGCTAGCTTAGGCATCTGATATTTTGTGGCCATTTGAGCTCCATTTCTAGCTCAGACATAAAAAAATTGGCAACAGAGAAACTTAGAAGCAGAAGAGTACTAGAGTCCCTGAGTAGAGAGGTGCACATTCCAAGAATGGGCTATAAAAGGGCAACAATAGATAAGTTAATATAATTTCATTGCAGCATCAAAAGCTTTATGTCAGGGAGCACAGCTTGTGTCTTCCCCTTGCTGCTTCTGCTGTGCTCACTGCTACCCTCCCCCACCACTGTTTTGGCTGCTACTTTGCTGCCACTTGACCCCACCACCATCTTCATTAAGGTTATTATATTCTGTAGTAGTTTATTCTCCTTATACTGTTATAGGGAACACAGTTTCATTGGAATTGGAATTGGAATTGCCATTGGAATGGGCTGCCCAGGGAGGTGGTGGAGTCACCATGCCTGGAGGTGTTCAAGAAAAGTCTGGATGAGGCACTTAGTGCCATGGTCTGGTTGACTGGCTAGGTCTGGGTGCTAGGTTGGACTGGATGAGCTTGGAGGTCTCTTCCAACCTGCTTGATTCTATGATTCTATGATTTTTTCTCTCCCTTGGCTACTTGTGCCAGTGTCTCACCACCCTCACTGCAAACAACTTCTTCCTAACATCCAGTTTGAATCTCCCCTCTCCAGTTTAAACCCATTACTCATCCTGTCATTACAAGACCTTGTCAATAGTCCTTCCCCAGCCTTCCTATAGGTCCTGTTCAGATACTGGAAGGCCACTCCAAGGTCTCCTCAAAGCCTCTCCAGCCTGCAGAGCCCCAACTCTCATAGCCTGTCCTCATAGCAGAGCTGTTGCAGCCCTTTGAGCATCTTCATGGCCTCCTCTGGGCTGGCTCCAACAGTTCCATGTCCTTCTTGTGCTGGGGGCTCTAGAACTGCCCCCAGGACTGCAGGTGGGGTGTGAGGAGAGCAGAGCCAAGGGGCAGAATCCCCTCCCTTGCCCTGCTGCCCACACTGCTCTTGCTGCAGCCCAGCACAGGGTTGTGTCTGGGCTGCACTCACACTGCAGGCTCCTGTTGAGCTTTGCATCACCCCAGACCCCCAGGTCCTTTTCCTCAGGGCTGTTCTCAGCCATTCTCCACCCAGCCTGGAGCTGTGCTTGGGATTGCACCACCCCAGGTTGTCGAAGGATCCCTGTGTGCCCTGCCACAGGGGCTAGGCATCAGGGGAAGCAGTTGCTATCTTTTGACAGTTCCATGTCCTTCTTGTGATATGTGGGTGGCCAAGCAGCTCTGCCTTCCACTCAGATTTCCCAGCCCTGCAAGGAGGCTCAGGGGTGACCTTGTTGCTGTCTACAACTACCTGAGGGGTGGTTGTGGCCAGGAGGAGGTTGCTCTCTTCTCTCAGGTGGCCAGCACCAGAACGACAGGACACAGCCTCAGGCTGTGCCAGGGGAAATTTAGGCTCGAGGTGAGGAGAAAGTTCTTCCCTGAGAGAGTCATTGGACACTGGAATGGGCTGCCTGGGGAGGTGGTGGAGTCGCTGTCCCTGGAGCTGTTCAAGGCAGGATTGGACGTGGCACTTGGTGCCATGGTCTGGCCTTGAGCTCTGTGGTAAAGGGTTGGACTTGATGATCTGTGAGGTCTCTTCCAACCTTGGTGATACTGTGATACTGTGATACTGTGAATTGTGATGCAATTAAACTAGCTGCATTAGGTAAACCAGAATGCCTACCCAGCTGGAGAAGAGGATGAAGCTTAATCTTATCATGGTAGTGGTCTCCATGGCCTTTTTTTTCCCCCACTGGACACACCAGACTGTCAGCATGAGGATTAAAATGCATTTGAGACTCATGCACATCTGCACTGGCCTCTTACACTTGTGGGATTTATTTTTGACTTCTTCCATTGGGCTCAGAGTGCTTAAAGTGTCATTTGCAAAATGAATCCTTGAAATGGAAGAAGAATGCTCCTTGCATTTGCAGAAATGGAGCAGGCACTGAAAGCCTCACTCAGTGAACGATGCAGATGGCATTTAGCACTAAAAGAGATTGGCCACAATGTGGAAAAAATGGGTTTTGTTTTAAAGCCAGATAAAATGGAATGGCCACTGGAGAGCTGAAGGCTTTGAATGTGCTGAAAACAAGTGGGGGGAGTCTGTAACACATTTGAATATTGAAGTATTTTTTTAAATAGAAATATCCTAAATAATATTTCATTAAGTCTTGAATTAAGATTGTTATTTTTGCCCCTTCAAATGACAGAGTGTCATGGATTGAGTTGAATCTGCTGCTGTTATTCATAGGGTGCTGCAGTCATGCCAGCTTCAATAATGAAAGTGCTAACTGGAGCACAGTATGATGGGGATTGAAGTTGAGATTGTAGCAGGGGAGGCTGTTACAGGAGGAGGTTGAACAGAAGGTCCAGCTGCTGCTTCTGGCTTCTTGGGTGTCGCCACAGGCATGGCAGCAAGCCCTCTGGCTGCTGGGTTTCAGTTTCTCTGTTATGCTGTTTTTCCCTACATTTCATAGAGTCACAGAATCAAGCAGGTCAGAACAGACCTCCAAGCTCATCCAGTCCAACCTAGCACCCAGCCCTGTCCAGTCAACTAGACCATGGCACTAAGTGCCTCAGCCAGGCTTTGCTTGAACACCTCCAGGGATGGTGCCTCCACCACCTCCCTGGGCAGCCCATTCCAATGCCAATCACTCTCTCTGGGAAGAAATTCCTCCTAACAAAGGAGGAATTGAAGCAAAGCCTGGATGAGGCACTTAGTGCCATGGTGTGGTTGATTGGCCAGGGCTGGGTGATAGGTTGGACTGGATGATCTTGGAGGTCTCTTCCAAGCTGCTTGATTCTATGATTCCATTATTATTATTAGTCCTAATAGGGTCATCCCTTATGGCATGATGACAATTATCATTTTAGTAACTCTTTCTAATGTACATTGTTGCTGTGAGCAGTTTTCTGCTCTGCTGGAGTGCACCTCCTTATACATCAGGTATTTCATGTTCCTTCTATCTGTTGTGCATCTCAAACCTGTAACTATATGGGAGGAATGTGGAAAGCACAAATTATAGCTCTTGTGTTTCCTAGCAAAACTATTAGCAAAATATTACTGAATTGTGGGTGGATATTTCTTAAACTGTTTTAGCTGTGACTGCTTCTCATCAGGAGAAGCCTTTTCTTTTCCCTTCAAGTATAAAATATAATGAATCGAAAAGAAAAACAAAAGGTACATGCAAACTTAAGATGAGAATGGGCTGCCCAGGGAGGTGGTGGAGTCACCATCCTTGGAGGTCTTCAAGAAAAGACTGGATGAGGCACTTAGTGCCATGGTCTAGTTGATTGGGTAGGGCTGGGTGCTAGGTTGGACTGGATGATCTTGGAGGTCTCTTCCAACCTGGTTGATTCTATGGTTCTATGATGGAAATCTATTCAAAGACCATTTACAACTAGGTCTCCTACTTCTTTGGACTGATTGCATTTCTGTGGCGTGCTAAACAGGGTGCCTGAGCAATACTTTGCTGTAGAAGCCAAGTGTTGAGCCCAGGGAGTCATTCAGGACTCAAGACAGGAGGTGTTGAAGCAAAGCCTGGATGAGGCACTTAGTGCCATGGTCTGGTTGATTGGATAGGGCTGGGTGCTAGGTTGGACTGGATGATCTTGGAGGTCTCTTCCAACCTGGTTGATTCTATTCTAATCTACTCTTGAAATCCAGAATATTTCAATGTAAGAGTTCCAGAGCCATAGGTACTCAAGTACTGAAAGAACAGGAAGGTGAAAGACAAGTAAGTGCATGTAATGTTGTCAAACTGTTCTTGGGAGACCATGGGGACACTGCTTTTGCTGCCAGGAAGGACTGAAAGATACAGAGTCTAAATTGATCCAGTTTCTGAGATATCAGGGTCAGCTGAGAAGGACATGGATCCAAGTAGGGACACAGCTTAGGAATTGATTGTTTAGGGCTGGGTGCTAGATTGGACTGGATGATCTTGGAGGTCTCTTCCAACGTGGTTGATTCTATGATTCTATGATAAATACAGTTTTAAAACAAAAAAAGTATATATACATCTACACACTACAGCTTCCATCCTTCTGACACAAGTGTGCATCTAACAGGGCCTGCTAGATGATGAAAAAATGACAGGCCTGGAATCAAATGTGTCCTTCAAAACTTAGATGAACAAAAATGCCAGCTGGGAGTACAAGGAATAGCTAAGAAATGCTAAAGGTCTCCCTAGGTGCCACTGTCATTTGTCTTATTCTCATTTGGCACTGGATGGTAGCAGAGTCTGTCTCTTCATGTTCCTCAGCCTGCAGACTGATGTATGAAAGAACAAGCTGACAGCAGTGTGCTTAGTTCAAATGCATGCTGGAGAGGCACGTGAGTCTCACAGGTACAGGGGCTTCTGCTGGCACATGAAGAGCTGCAAGCAAGCTCATTTTCAGAGGTGAAGAGCATGCAGGAAAATCTATCACCTGAGATGTAGTTAGTCCCTCCTGCTGCAGACCATTTTTTTTCTTATGTGCTTATCAAATTTGGAATGTTTTCGTAATCTGGAAGTGTGGTTTTCATAGAATCATAGAATCAGCCAGGTTGGAAGAGACCTCCAAGGTCATCCAGTCCAACCTATCACTCAGCTCCTATCATCCAACCCCCCTGCCAGAGTAGGATCTTCTGTACCAGATCACACAGGAACACATCCATGTGGGTTTTGAATATCTGAAGAGAGGGAGACTCCACAGCCCCCCTGGGCAGCCTGTGCCAGTGCTCTGTCACCCTCACAGGGAAAAAATTCCTCCTCATATTTACGTGAAACTTCCCATGGCTCAGCTTCCACCCACTGCCCCTTGGCTTGTCATTGGGCATCACCCAGCAGAGCCTGGCTCCAGCCTCCTGCCACTCACCTTTAGATAGTGATAACCACTGATGAGGTCACCTCTCAGTCTCCTCTTCTCTAAGCAGCACAGCCCCAGCTCCCTCAGGCTGTCCTTATAAAAGAGCTGTTCCATTCCCTTCACCATCTTTGTGGCTCTGCACTGGACACTCTCAAGCAGTTCTGTGTCCCTCTTGAACTAGGGGCCCCAGAAGTGGACACAGTCCTCCAGATGTGGCCTCACCAGGGCAGAGTAGAGGGGCAGGAGAATCTCTCTCAATCTACTAACCACAGCCTTTCTAATCCACCCCAGAATGGTATTTGCCCTCCTGGCCACCAGACAACATTGCTAGCTCATGGTCAACCTCCCATCCACCAAGACCCCTCAGATCCTTTTCCCCTTTGCTGCCTTCCAACAGGTCAGTTCCCAACCTATCCTGCTCCCTGGGGTTGTTCTTTCCCAGGTGCCAGACTTTCCTCTTCCCCGTGTTGAATTTCATTCTGTTTCTCCCTGCCCACGGCTCCAGCCTGCCCAAGTCTGCCTGAATGGCAGCACAGCCTTCACAGGCTCACAGGATGGCAGGGTTTGGAAGGCACCCAAGGAGATCATCCATTCCAACCCCCTGCCAGAGCAGGAGCATGCAATCTAGCTCAGGTCACACAGGAACACATCCAGACAGGCCTGGAAAGTCTCCACAACCTCTCTGGGCAGCCTGTGCCAGGGCTCTGGGACCCTTCCAGTCAAGAAGTTCCCCCTTGTGTTGAGCTGGAACCTCCTGTGCTGCAGCTTCCATCCGTTGCTGCTTGTCCTATCCCAGGGAGCAGTGAGCAGAGCCTGTCCCCTACCTGCTGACCTCCAGCCCTCAAACATTGATAAACATTTATCAAATCCCCTGTCAGTCTTCTCTTCTCCAGACTAAACAGCCCCAGGTCCCTCAGCCTCTCCTCATGAGCCATGCCCTCCAGTCCCCTCAGCATCCTCGTAGCCCTCCACTGGACTCTCTCCAGCAGATCCCTGACCCTATTAAACTGGGGAAAGGGACAGGGACCTGCTGGAGAGAGCCATCTGCTGTGGCAGCCACTCCACCCAGTTTGGTGCTGACAGTGCACTCTGCGCCTTCATCCAGCTCGCTGATGAATATATTGACGAGAACTGGTCCAAGAGGCTAGGGCTTGTCAGCTGAAAACCAAACTGCTGCTTCAGTGACCTGCAGTGCCTCCATCTCAGGCTGCTGGTTGGGAGGCGCTGGGGGATCTGTGCATGGCATGGATCAGTTTCTGCACCGAACGCCTTATTGAAGGAAAGAAGTCATTACACGCCACGGGCAAACTCCAAGCAGCTGCCTTACCGTCAGCAAAAGCAAAGAAGCAGAACCCTGGCAGCCCTTCGTGTGGAACGGAGTTTATTTTGGCTTTCATGAATGAACCCAACAGAGAGCCGGGTCCAGCTCACTGTGAAGGGCACTTTGGTACGGTCGTGTGGCACAGACAGGCCACGCCGTGGGGTTCCAGCTTCCCTCGGCTGATGTGCAGGGAGAGGCCGCGGCTCTGCGGCTCACGGGCTCTCGGCTCACAGGCTCTGCGGCTCACGGGCTCTCGGCTCACAGGCTCTGCGGCTCACGGGCTCTGCAGTCGCCGGAGCCGGCGCTCAGTACCCCGCGGGGCCGCCGCGGCGCGGTCAATGCGCGGCGCTGGCCGCCGCTGCCGGCCGGCAGGGGGCAGGCTCCGCACGGCTGCTCTGCGGCGTCTCCCCGGGGCGCTGCGCGGAGCCGAGCCGCGGCCACACGCCCGCAGGCTGCGCAGGCTGGGAGGGCGGTGCTGTCCGAGCTGCGGTTACTCACTGCCGTGCTGTTTGCCCTCCGGCCTTCTTCCGTCCCTACGCAGCGCTGTAAAAGCCGCACGTAGCTGTGCTTAGCTGCCCCCGCCAGCGGTAGAAGCTACTGCCCTCATCCTCTCCCTCCCTGGCGATGAAGGTGTCTCTGCCGGCTGTGCCCTGCAGCGGGAGGGCAGGCGAGCGGGCACCGAGCCGGCAGCCGGCGTGGAGGCAGGGACGGCATCCTTGCACAGGGTCCCGTGAAAGCTGTGGAGCAGCACACGAAGTAAACAGATCCTGAGGGCAGGAACTGTCGTTTGCGCCCTGAGTGCTGCCCCTGACCACAGGCTGAGCCGAGCCCTCCCTTCGCCGCTGTCCCCTGCCATCCGAGTCCTGGCTTTGGGGGCAGTCAGCTGCAGCTCTGAGCGGCCCTCGTAGTGCCGTGAAGGATGCAACCACAGCACAGACAAGAGAACGGCCTGGGCTCTTCTGCCTCTTGCTGTTTTACCTCCAGAAGCGACTGAACTGCCTGGGAGTTCACATAAACTCCGGAAAGACAGGGGGCAAAAGTGTCTGTCTTGGAAGTGGAAAACAAGTGGTTGTGCTTTTGCATGTGCACCATGTGTAGCACAGGGGAATGTCTGATTACCACAAGCCTCTTGATAAGAAGTGATATTGCCATAGGTTGCAGTTAATTGATCAGATTTGTACTTGTGTGAAAGTCACAGAATAGAATAGAATAGAATAGAATAGAATAGAATAGAATAGAATAGAATAGAATAGAATCAACCAAGTTGGAAGAGACCTCCAAGATCATCCAGTCCACAGAACCCAACCAGGTTGGAAAAGACCTTTGAGATCATCAAGTCCATCCTATCACCCAGCACCATCTCTTTAACTAAGCCCTGGCACTAAGTGCCTCCTCCAGTCTCCTTTTAAACACCTCCAGGGATGGATCTCAGAGGTCTTTCCCAACCTGGTTGATTCTGTGATTCTGTGGTGACTCCACCACCTCCCCAGACAGCCCATTCCAATGCCAGTCACTCTTGATGTTCCATACTCTCCTATATTGATGTATTCTGAAGGTGATTAAGTATTTGTTAGGGCTGAAGTAGATGATTATGTGTGCACAGGAGGTGTGCAGATGCCTTGTTCCTGGAGACACTCAAGGTCAGGTTGGAGGAGGCTGATGTGGATGAGGCAACCTGATCTAGTTGAATGGCTTTGCTCATTGCAGGGGTTGGACTAAATGACTTTTAAAGGTCCTTTCCAACTCAAACTTTTCAGTGGTCCTATCACCTAGTTCGTATGCTTGTGGAAAAGTGTCTGTACCTGCAGTAGACTTTCAGAGCTTAATGAAAGACAAATATGCTGAAGCATTGGCTTGGGAATGACTTGCAGAGGGCAGCTCCTGCTGTGAACCCACACTATTTTTGTTAGACCTCACAGAGCAGCCAGGACTTGTATTTCAACCATCCAAACCCTCAGGGTGAAAATAAAAGCAATGCAAACAGTCAGTGTGAAATAAGGATGAAAATGCAAGTAGGTTACTTTTTCAGAGACGGGCATTTGACCCTCTCATACCTCCCCATTTTAATTTGAGGAGAGTTCTGCTGTATGAGCATTGCTAACAAAAGCAAGCTAATCCCCGGTGCACAGTGCTTGGCACAGAGTTGCATCCATTCACAGCAGACAATCCTGGGGCCTCACTCACTGTCAGATTTCCCTTGTACCTCTCTCCTGTGTCAGTAGAGAGATTAGATCATCCTCAATCAAGGCCAGTCACATCAATCAGTAGGCAGGCCCTGTGGCTCTTGTCTTCTGTTTCCTGACATTCAAACAGATTTCCAGAAGCTGAGCTATATACTGATGTGCTTTGTAGAATATAAAAACGTATATACATGGCCTGATGTCAGGCCCCAGGTAGCTCAGGAAGGCTGTGATTTCCTAAAGTACAGACCTGGGGCTTGAGCAGTGGAAAACAATGTACTTTTACAGGGAATGAAGGGCTCTGCTGCCTGCAGGGATTTTGTGACTGATACCTGTTCAAAATGTTCCAGTGTTCACTGTCTTTATTGATGATCTGGACAAGGACATTGAGTCCAGCATCAGTAAGTTTGCAGATGACACCAAGCTAGGAGCAGCTGTGGAGCTGTTGGAGGGTAGGAGAGCCCTGCAGAGGGACCTGGCCAGGCTGGATGGGTGGGCAGAGGCCAAAGGGATGAGATTGAACAAGGCCAAGTGCAGGGTTCTACACTTTGGCCACAACAACCCCAAGCAGTGCTACAGACTGGGGACAGAGTGGCTGAGAGCAGCGAGGCAGAAAGGGACCTGGGGGTGCTGGTAGAGAGTAGCTGAAGATGATCCAGCAGTGTGCCCAGGTGGGCAGCAGAGCCAATGGCATCCTGGGCTGGCTCAGGAGCAGTGTGGCCAGCAGGACAAGGGAGGTTATTCTGCCTCTGTACTCAGCACTGCTCAGGCCACACTTTGAGTGCTGTGTCCAGTTCTGGGCTCCTCAATTCAAGAGAGATGTTGAGATACTGGAACGTGTCCAGAGAAGGGCAATGAAGCTGGTGAGGGGCCTGGAGGTCTCTTCCAACCTGGTTGATTCTATGATTGATTCTATGATTAAATTCTTCACAGAGTGGGTGGGACACAGTCTCAAATTGGGACACAGCCTGAAGTTGTGCCAGGGGAGGTCTAGGGTGGATGTTAGGAGGAAGTTGTTGGCAGAGAGAGTGATTGGCATTGGAATGGGCTGCCCAGGGAGGTGCTGGAGTTGCTGTCCCTGGAGATGTTCAGTAAAAGCTTGGATGAGGCACTTGGTGCCATGGTCTGGTTGACTGGCTAGGGCTGGGTGCTAGGTTGGAGCTGTCTTCCAACCTGATTGATTCTATGATTCTGTAATTCCATGACCTTTCTTGTTAATTACTGATACTTGCAAAGCATGAAGCACAGGTTGGTATGGTTTAGGGTGAACCTTGTGGAGTAGGAATATCTCTTAGACTTGGTGGTCCTGAGGGGATTTTCCAGTGGATGTTTCTGTGATCCTGTGATGCATCTGCTTAGCTAGGCTGTGCTACTCTGCCTCTTCCTAAGGCTCTGCATGAAATTAGGCTGGTCCATGTGATATAGATGAGCCTGTGCACTGATTGGGAAGAGGAACACAGGGCTGCTGCTGGGTGTCTTTGCCACCATGATTTACTCCTGCAGGGTAAGGCTGGCATTTTTATAGCTGCTATAAATGCTGTTGGAGTTTTGACTGCTTAGCTACAAAATCATAGTACCATAGAATGTCAGGGGCTGGAAGAGACCTTGAAACATCATCTGGTCCAGCCCCCCTGCCAGAGCAGGATGAAAAAATGCTTGATCAAAAATACAAACCTGCTAGCAAATGCCTATTTGCATGCTGTTGGGGTGCAGGATAACAAGCTGCCTACTACAGTGCTGTTGAAGATGGATGTTTGGGAATACCAAGGCTGTTGAAGATGTCAGTGTATTTAAATGTTTCACAAGTGGACAGCCCAAGCTGCACAGACCCTGTCTCTCACAACAGCATGTGTGCCAAACACCTGAGTTTGCATAATTCATGGCAGCAAGGGCTATAACTCTGCTGTCATCAAACTTGCATTAAAATCAGGATTTTTAGTATTCAGGGAAGTGTAGGTACAGGTGGAATATCCAAGAGCTTTTACGTGTTACTTGCTTTGTGTTTAGTTTGGATTCAAGCCAGGCACAGGTCTAGAATGATTTGAGATCATTTTAATCTGGTCTGGGGCTCTGTGTTCAAGAGAGATGTTCAGGTGCTGGAAGGTATCCAGAGAAGGGCATCAAGGCTGGTGAGGGGCCTGGAGCACAGCCCTGTGAGGAGAGGCTGAGGGAGCTGGGGGTGTGCAGCCTGCAGAAGAGGAGGCTCAGGGCAGACCTCATTGCTGTCTACAACTACCTGAAAGGAGGCTGTAGCCAGGTGGGGTTGGTCTCTTCTGCCAGGCAAGCAGCAACAGAAGAGGGGGACACAGTCTGAAGTTGTGCCAGGGGAGGTCTAGGCTGGATGTCAGGAGGAAGTTGTTGGCAGAGATAGTGATTGGCATTGGAATGGGCTGCCCAGGGAGGTGGTGGAGTCTCCATCCGTGGAGGTGTTGAAGCAAAGCCTGGATGAGGCACTTAGTGCCATGGTCTGGTTGATTGGCTCGGGCTGGGTGCTAGGTTGGACTGGCTGAGCTTGGAGGTCTCTTCCAACCTGGTTGATTCTATGATTCTGCAATTCTACAGTAGCTGTCCAGCACATCTTTGTATCAGGACTGATATTTTTTCCTCTGATTTCATAATGCTAAAAGTTCCTTTTAGCCTGTGTCTTGTTTCCTAAACATTTTAATGTGCTTACTTTGAAGATGATATCCCACAGAGAGGGGAGCAAGCAGTAACGCAGGTGTAATGTGCTCTTGTAAACGTTTGGATGTACTAGAGCTCACCGTGTCAGGTATCAGGGGAGCTGAAGCAATTGCTGTTTCTGAAGTCCCTAATAGCAGTTAGCCTCTAATTTCATCTGCAGAGAGGGAAAATTGCCTCTACTTAAAACTGTATTAAGATGTAAAGCAACTTGTGAAAGATAATTTTTAAGCATATTGCTTTTCTCCTGAGACACTGAAAATGCTGCTGTTCTGGACTGGAGTCTCCTCTTTCTTTTTCCAAACTGCAGAAAGCACTGAGGTTGAAGAGAGGTTTTGAAAGTTGTCTCATTTATAAACACCCCTGGACTTTTGGTGAACAGCTGCAGAGAAGCAGGCCAGGTGCAAAGTGAGATGAGTCTAACCCTTTTGACTTCCAGAGGGGTGTTTGTCTTGGTGTGTCAGAGAGGATCTCACCCAAGCAGCTCTCTAGATCAGGTAATTTAAATCAGCTGTGATCAAGGGAGCTGAAGGTCAGCAGCTTTTGGCTCACACCCTTGGTGCAAGGTCGAAACTCCTTTTAGGAAGGAAAAAGTTCTTTGCAGTGAAGGTGGTGAGACACTGACACAGGTTGTGGCTGCTCCCTCCCTGGAGGTGTTCAAGGCCAGGTTGGATGAGGCCTTGAGTGACCTGTTCTAGTGGGAGGTGTCCCTGCCTGTGGCTGGGGTTTGGAACTGGATAAGCTTTGAGGTCCCTTCCAACATAAACCATTCTATGATTCTATGGATGAGGCTTTGAGTGACCTGTTCTAGTGGGAGGTGTCCCTGCCTATGGCTGGGGGTTGGAACTGGATAAGCTTTGAGGTCCCTTCCAACATAAACCATTCTGTGATTCTATGGATGAGGCTTTGAGTGACCTGTTCTAGTGGGAGGTGTCCCTGCCTATGGCTGGGGGTTGGAACTGGATAAGCTTTGAGGTCCCTTCCAACCTAAACCATTCTGTGATTCTATGGATGAGGCTTTGAGTGACCTGTTCTAGTGGGAGGTGTCCCTGCCTATGGCTGGGGGTTGGATCTGGCTGAGCTTTGAGGTCCCTTCCAACCTAACCCATTCTGTGATTCTATGAAAGCTGCAATCAGATTGAGCTGTACAGAAGGTGAAACAGAGCAGGTGAAGCCATATTTGGGAGCTGGACACCCATTTTATTGTTGTGGGTTCATCCTTTTGGACAGAAGTGGCTTTGCTAAGCACATGGCTGTGTGGCATTCAGCACAGGAGGTTAACGAGCAGGAAAAGTGCAGCTTGGAGACAGCAGTGAATCCCCAGCTGCACTGAGAGAGTGAGCACCACCTACTTTGTGATTTAAAACTTTTAATGAGAAGTTAATTAATTCTTACTCCACCTGCTCCCTGAGATACTGAGCTCCCCAAAGCTCAGGACCTGATGGAGACAGCACATCTCCTGAACCCACATCTGCTTGGTGGTTGCCAGAATGTGCTTCAGAGCTGCTGCCTGCCGTCAGTGCTCCTCAGAGCTTTTTATAGGCAGCCGTAGACTTGTGATGGTGAGCAGAGTGTGGTGGTGAGGCAGCCTGCTGGCTGCAGGCACAGCAGCAAACAGCTCTGTGCCGGTGCTTTGCAGCAGTGTCTCTGCAGACAAGGCAAACTTGCAGCCCTGCGAGGAGCGGCTGTGGGAAACTTCTCTTCCGGCAGAGCTGACTCAGAGTTGCCTGGGTGGTGGGAGGAGGGAGGACACATCTTGTGAGTCACCATGGCAAAGCTGAGGCAGAATGGGAGCAGTGCTTGACTTTCTTTGCTGTCTGGCTTAGCTCTAGATGTTGTTCCATCGCCTCTGTTTGTCGAAGGTAGCTGTGCCACTTACCTGTGCCTCTTATCTGTGCCATCGGACGGGGAAACGTCCTGGGGAGCAGCTCCTGCTTCCATCCTCGGTGGCAATGCAGCCTTCTGGAGAGGTGGATGAGACAAGGCTGGGGAGGGGCCTGGAGCACAGACCTGTGAGGAGAGGCTGAGGGAGCTGAGGGTGTGCAGCCTGCAGCAGAGGAGGCTCAGGGCAGAGCTCATTGCTGTCTACAACTCCCTGAAGGGAGGCTGTAGCCAGGTGGGGTTGGGCTTTTCTCTCAGGCACCCAGCAAAAGAAGAAGGGGACAGAGTGTCAAGTTGTGCCAGGGGAAGTCTAGGCTGGATGTCAGGAGGAAGTTGTTGTCAGAGATAGTGATTGGCATTGGAATGGGCTGCCCAGGGAGGTGGTGGAGTTGCCGTGCCTGGAGGTGTTGAAGCCAAGCCTGGATGAGGCACTTAGTGCCATGGTCTGGTTGGTTGTCTAGGGCTGGGTGCTGGGCTGGACTGGATGAGCTTAGAGGTCCAACCTGGTTGATTCTATGATTCCTTATGATGATGATAACTGTGCTGAAGAAATGTGAAGGAGCAGCTATGTGTGTGTTAGTTGCCCCACATCTGTGACAGTGTATGAATCTTCACCCTGTGCTACAGAGAATAAAGTCATGCCAGTGAACTTCTCCTGTGGGAAGACAAACACCTGTCATCATTGATAACAAACCTAAAGTAAGCATGGATGGAGGGCCTGACAGCTGACCTAATTAGAGAAAGGCTGACTATAATTAGGTGTGCTCCAGCAAATTAGTAGCTTGTCCAAGCTAGAAAAGCTCAGCTTATGGCTGGGGGTTAAGGAGAAATACTTCTCTGCAGTATTACTTGAAGCACGCTTCTGGAAAACACAGATATAAGCAAAGAATTTAGTAACAGCATGAATATCATGTTCATACTTCTGCTACAGATAAGATACGAATAAATACCAAGTGAAATGCAGAGACAGGAGTGTTATTTAGGTGGGAAAATGTTGCTAGCCCTGGCTTTTGTTTTCATTTTAGATTAGATTGCATTTTGGATCAGTTTTTGTCAGCTCTCCAGATTCATTTGCATTTCTGCTAGCAGTAGCAGGTTGCAATTAGTTGTCCTTCTATCACAGTTGCAAAAACCTTCCCCTAGCTTTGGTTTTCTCTCTCTAGCTTTGCTTTTGCAGCCAGCCATTGCTTGACTTAAGCTTGTTTAAGCATATACCAATCCTTTCTTTTTGGCAGTACTGGCACATTGGTATCCATTCATTAAAAAGGACACTGGCTGGAATCCCTTGGTTTCAGAGGCTGGTAACTCTGAGTCATAAGCCCTTCCAGCTCGAAGAATGTTAGGCTGAGAACATTCACTCACATGAATGTTAGGCTGGAGAAGAGGAGGCTCCAAAGTGACCTTCTTGTGGCCTTCCAGTATCTGAAGGGGGCCTACAGAAAAGCTGGGGAGGGACTTTTTGGGTGCTCAGGGAGTGACAGGACTGGGGGGAATGGAGCAAAGCTGGAGATGGGGAGATTCAGGCTGGACGTGAGGAGGAAGTTGTTGAGCATGAGAGTGGTGAGAGCCTGGAATGGGTTGCCCAGGGAGGTGGTTGAGGCCCCATGGCTGGAGGTGCTTAAGGCCAGGCTGGCTGAGGCTGTGGGCAACCTGCTCTAGGGTAGGGTGTCCATGGCCATTGCAGAAGAGTTGGAACTAGATGATCCTTGTGGTGCCTTCCAACCCTGACTGATTCTATGATTCAGTGAGAGATTTTGGGGCACTTGCTGTCAGATTCCAGGCTGCAGTGTTTTTTGAACGTGTGGTTTTGATCATCCTTTAAAGATTAAAGCTGTAAAATACCAACCCAAGTGGTGCATCAATGCACTGTTAGGCTTGTGTGTGCTATTAAAGCAGCAGAACTACCAATCCAAGTGGTGCATCAATGCACTGTTAGGCTTGTGTGTTCTATGAAAGCACAACTACCAATCCAGGTGGTGCATCAATGCACTGTTAGGCTTGTGTGTTCTATGAAAGCACAACTACCAATCCAAGTGGTGCATCAATGCACTGTTAGCCTTGTGTGTTCTATGAAAGCACAACTACCAATCCAGGTGGTGCATCAATGCACTGTTAGGCTTGTGTGTTCTATGAAAGCACAACTACCAATCCAAGTGGTGCATCAATGCACTGTTAGGCTTGTGTGTTCCATGAAAGCACAACTACCAATCCAAGTGGTGCATCAATGCACTGTTAGGCTTGTGTGTTCTATGAAAGCACAACTACCAATCCAAGTGGTGCATCAATGCACTGTTAGGCCTGTGTGTTCTATGAAAGCAGCACAACTACCAATCCAGGTGGTGCATCAATGCACTGTTAGCCTTGTGTGTTCCATGAAAGCACAACTACCAATCCAGGTGGTGCATCAATGCACTGTTAGCCTTGTGTGTTCTATGAAAGCACAACTACCAATTCAGGTGGTGCATCAATGCACTGTTAGCCTTGTGTGTTCTATGAAAGCAGAACTACCAATCCAAGTGGTGCATCAATGCACTGTTAGGCTTGTGTGTGCTATTAAAGCAGCAGAACTACCAATCCAAGTGGTGCATCAATGCACTGTTAGGCTTGTGTGTTCTATGAAAGCAGCAGAACTACCAATCCAGGTGGTGCATCAATGCACTGTTAGGCTTGTGTGTTCTATGAAAGCAGCAGAACTACCAATCCAGGTGGTGCATCAATGCACTGTTAGGCTTGTGTGTTCTATGAAAGCAGCAGAACTACCATTCCAGGTGGTGCATCAATGCACTGTTAGGCTTGTGTGTTCTATGAAAGCACAACTACCAATCCAGGTGGTGCATCAATGCACTGTTAGGCTTGTGTGTTCCATGAAAGCACAACTACCAATCCAGGTGGTGCATCAATGCACTGTTAGGCTTGTGTGTTCTATGAAAGCACAACTACCAATTCAGGTGGTGCATCAATGCACTGTTAGGCTTGTGTGTTCTATGAAAGCAGCAGAACTACCAATCCAAGTGGTGCATCAATGCACTGTTAGGCTTGTGTGTTCTATGAAAGCAGCAGAACTACCAATCCAAGTGGTGCATCAATGCACTGTTAGGCTTGTGTGTTCTATGAAAGCAGCAGAACTACCAATCCAAGTGGTGCATCAATGCACTGTTAGGCTTGTGTGTTCTATGAAAGCAGCAGAACTACCAATCCAAGTGGTGCATCAATGCACTGTTAGGCTTGTGTGTTCTATGAAAGCAGCAGAACTACCAATCCAGGTGGTGCATCAATGCACTGTTAGGCTTGTGTGTTCCATGAAAGCACAACTACCAATCCAGGTGGTGCATCAATGCACTGTTAGGCTTGTGTGTTCTATGAAAGCACAACTACCAATTCAGGTGGTGCATCAATGCACTGTTAGGCTTGTGTGTGCTATGAAAGCAGCAGAACTACCAATCCAAGTGGTGCATCAATGCACTGTTAGGCTTGTGTGTTCTATGAAAGCAGCAGAACTACCAATCCAAGTGGTGCATCAATGCACTGTTAGGCTTGTGTGTTCTATGAAAGCAGCAGAACTACCAATCCAGGTGGTGCATCAATGCACTGTTAGGCTTGTGTGTGCTATTAAAGCAGCAGAACTACCAATCCAAGTGGTGCATCAATGCACTGTTAGGCTTGTGTGTTCTATGAAAGCAGCACAACTACCAATCCAAGTGGTGCATCAATGCACTGTTAGCCTTGTGTGTTCTATGAAAGCAGCAGAACTACCAATCCAGGTGGTGCATCAATGCACTGTTAGGCTTGTGTGTTCTATGAAAGCACAACTACCAATCCAGGTGGTGCATCAATGCACTGTTAGGCTTGTGTGTGCTATGAAAGCACAACTACCAATCCAGGTGGTGCATCAATGCACTGTTAGGCTTGTGTGTTCTATGAAAGCACAACTACCAATCCAAGTGGTGCATCAATGCACTGTTAGGCTTGTGTGTGCTATTAAAGCACAACTACCAATCCAAGTGGTGCATCAATGCACTGTTAGCTTTGTCTGTTCTATTAAAGCAGAGGTGCCACCATCTACTAGTTCATAGTGGAGATGTTGTAAGGTGGTCAAGGAAAAATAGATGGCAAATATTTTGTCAGTCTTTGCAAAGGAAAAGATGTATTGAACTGATGAGCAATGTAATCATCCCTTGCTCAAACACAATAAAAGATGATTGTAAAGGTTTAGGCTATTGGCACTGCTCATCTTGCTGTAGTAATGAAATACTCTTGAGAAGGAAAACAAAAAAAGAGATCTAAGGTCCCTGAGGCAATCCTGACTCCTCCTCACCATGCTGTGCACCAAGCAAAGGCCCCTCAGATTGCTAATCCTTCTTTAAGAGTTAGGTCTGTCTGGTATCATGCAGCAATTCCTTCAGCTTACTCTGGAATTCAGAGCAAAGCAAAATTATTTCTGTGATGGTGAATCAGAGAAAATTCTTAGCCCTGTCTCTTGAGCCTAAATAGAATCAGCTGTGTGGGTGGGTATGTCTCTGCCACCTCTGCAGCTTGGCAGGTTGTTTGGGAAGGCTAATCAGCCTTGCAGGCTGTTCAAGTGGAAGCTGAAGGAGGTGGCTGGCTCATTGCATGTTGGGCTCACTGTAATGACTAGCTCTTAACTACCAGCTAGGTCACTATAGAACCAGGAAGTCTCCCTCTTGTGAAGTTGTTTCCTTATGAGGCAAAGCAGTTGAAGCCATTGCTGTCCCCTCTGCTGGGTGAGGTGAGTGCTCATGCTCTCTTTCTGTGGTTTAGGAGATGAATTAGTTTAATGAACTGTGAAAGCTCTGTAGTAAATTATCACATCTCAGCAGATGAGGAACAGCTCCCTTAAATTAGTTTTGTTGCTGCTTGGTAGGTGAGCATTTGACCACATTCTTTGCATGACATAGATTGCTGTGCTGCAAATGTGCTCTTGGACCATTTGTCCATTTGAGCAAACACCTTGGTTGCCTTGATGGAGACGGACAGAATCTGGTTTGCAGCCAAATCTCCAGGACCTTCTCCTTCAGCTTCTTCAGCCGGGACTGGGGGATGAGAGACAGCCTCCAGGAGGAGTCTGGTTTGCAGCTGGGGGTTGGACTCGATAGGCTGAGGGAGCTGGGCTTGTTTAGGCTGGAGAAGAGGAGGCTCAATGGCATTCTGGCCTGGCTCAGGAGCAGTGTGGGCAGCAGGACAAGGGAGGTTCTTCTGCCCCTGTACTCAGCACTGCTCAGGCCACACCTTGAGTGCTGTGTCCCGTTCTGGGCTCCTCAATTCAGGAGAGATGTTGAGGTGCTGGAAGGTGTCCAGAGAAGGGCAGCAAGGCTGGTGAGGGGCCTGGAGCACAGCCCTGTGAGGAGAGGCTGAGGGAGCTGGGGGTGTGCAGCCTGCAGCAGAGGGGGCTCAGAGCAGAGCTCATTGCTATCTGCAACTCCCTGAATGGAGGTTTTAGCTAGGTGGGGTTGGGCTCTGCTGCCAGACACCCAGCAACAGAACAAGCAGACAGAGTCGCAAGTTGTGCTGAGGAAGGTCCAGGCTGGATGTTAGGAGGAAGTTGTTGTCAGAGAGAGTGATTGGCATTGGAATGGGCTGCCCAGGGAGGTGGTGGAGTCACTGTCCCTGGAGGTGTTCAAGCAAAGCCTGGATGAGGCACTTAGTGCCATGGTCTGGTTGATTGGACAGGGCTGGGTGCTAGGTTGGACTGGCTGAGCTTGGAGGTCTCTTCCAACCTGGCTGATTCTATGATCTTTTTGGGTCTTTTCCAACCGCTGACATCCTGTGATCCTCCAAAGTAATTAGTCCAGTTTAAACCAGGGGCCATACTGAGTTGAGTGCCCCAAATTCCCCAAATACATCTATTGTGTATCCCTGTAGAAGATCTGCTGAAATTAAAGTAGCTTAAATATTCATATGACCTAGCTTTTTAGGCTGATTACAGTGAAAATAAATTCAAATACATCATCAGATCCTTGCATAAAGCACTGTAAGAAAGCTTTGCAAAGATTCCCTTGAGAATAGAAAGGCAAGAAAGGTTTCAGATAGTCCTTTATAGTCACTTTAATCTTTAGGAAGAAGTTCTTATAGGGACAAAATTGTGCAAATTGTGACTAATTACCCTCTGATTAATTTGTCTTTACTCAGCTTTTAATGAGAATGGGAAAGAGGAGATTTGCCTCAGACTGTGCTATGCATTTGCTTTGCTGGAGCGTGTCCAGGGAAGGGTGACAAAGCTGGTGAGGGGCCTGGAACACAAACCCTATGAGGAGAAGCTGAGGGAGCTGGGGATGTGCAGCCTGCAGAAGAGGAGGCTCAGGGCAGAGCTCATTGCTCTCTACAACTCCCTGAAGGGAGGCTGTAGCCAGGTGGGGTTGGCCTCTTCTGCCAGGCAACCAGCAGTAGAACAAGGGGACACAGTCTCAAGTTGTGCTGGGGGAGGTCTAGGCTGGATGTCAGGAGGAAGTTGTTGTCAGAGAGAGTGATTGGCATTGGAATGGGCTGCCCAGGGAGGTGGTGGAGTCTCTGTCCCTGGAGGTGTTGAAGCCAAGCCTGGATGAGGCACTTAGTGCCATGGTCTGGTTGACTGGATAGGGCTCGGTGCTAGTTTGGACTGGATGATCTTGGAGGTCTCTTCCAACCTGCTTGATTCTATCATTCTATGCTTTGCCTTCTCTTCCAGGGGATAGGAAAAGAGGGTTTGGAGGAAACCACAGCAAAAGAATGCTCATGGCATAAAAAATCATTTGTCAGTCTTACCTCCTGTGAGTTGTTGGGACTGTGCTGAGCACAGGCTAGCAGAGACCAGGAGCAGCTGGGAGTGGATGATGTGATGTAACTTTCTTCTTCTGTCCTTGGTACCCAAGCAAGTTAAGCAGAGGAATCAAAGGCAATGATGAACGTGTCACTGTGTGAGATATGTAAGTGGAGCTCTTCTAATTGCACCACCAGGACCAAGAAACAACTTTCCTCTGAGTAACTGGCACATGAGTGCCATGGTCTGGTTGACTGGCCAGGGCTGGGTGCTAGGTTGGACTGGATGAGCTTGTAGCTCTCTTCCAACCTGATTGATTCTGTGATTCTATGATTCTGTCCATCCCGTGGTCCTAGCAGCCCTAGCCACGTGTCTTTGCTGTAAAATAGCAGTGCCCAGGTGCTGGTTTTGAGGGTCAGGAAGATCCCTGTCAGGTTTTCTACTAGTTCAAACAGAGCAAGGTTCTTTGTTGGACTCTTTGTATTGAAAAGATCTTTGCTAGCAGGAGATGTACACTGATAAAATGATGAAGAGAAACCTGCTTTGGTTTTAAGGCTCAGCTGGCTGCTCTCAGAAATGAATGCATTGCCTATCACTTCCCCAGACCTTCAAAGAATAGTATTTAAACCTTCCTGATGTTTTCCCTTGGCACCTTCCTTAACTGCAGGTAATTCATAACCCTCTAAAGGAGGATGAGTCACCCTGCATTTCAGCTGAGTGACTCTTCTGCACCGGGTAAATAGTGCTAGCTGAGGCAGGAGATTCTCTTTAAAGAGAAGCTGAACATGTTTTTGGCTTCCTGCTGTCACCCCCTGCCTCAGCCAAGCCAAGCCTGTGTCTGTGTGCTGCCTGGCTGCACTGTAGGCTCTCTGGTGTTTGAGGCACATGTGTGTGCGAGCTGTTGTGACAGCGATGTGTCTGCCTTAAGTGAGCAGCTCCTTGTGTCATGGAATCACAGAATGGTTTAGGTTGGAAGGGACCTCAAAGGTCATTCAGTTCTAACCTCCCATCGTGGGTAGGGACACCTCCCACTAGAACAGGTCACTCAAGGCCTCATCCAGCCTGCTCTTGAACACCTCCAGAGAGGTTGTGGAGCACAGAATCACCCAATGTGATGTTTGATCACATTGGGTGATTCTGTGCTCCACAACCTCCCTGGGCAACCTGTGCCAGTGTCTCACCACCCTCACTGTGAAGAATCCTTTCCTAACATTCAGTTTGAATCTCCCCTCTGCCAGTTCAAAACCATCACTCCTCATCCTGTCATGACAAGACCAGAACTTCACAGAATCATAAAATCAACCAGGTTGGAAGAGATCTCCAAGCTCATCCAGTCCAACCTAGCACCCAGCCCTAGCCAGTCAACCAGACCATGGCACTAAGTGCCTCATCCAGGCTTTGCTTCAACACCTCCAGGGATGGTGACTCCACCACCTCCCTGGGCAGCCCATTCCAATGCCAATCACTCTCTCTGCCAACAACTTCCTCCTAACATCCAGCCTAGACCTGCCCTGGCACAGCTTGAGACTGTGTCCCCTTGTTCTGTTGCTGGTTGCCTGGCAGAAGAGACCTCCAAGCTCATCCAGTCCAACCTATCCCCCAGCCCTGACCAATCAACCAGACCATGGCACTAAGTGCCTCATCCAGGCTTTTACTGAACACCTCCAGGGACGGCAACTCCACCACCTCCCTGGGCAGCCCATTCCAATGCCAATCACTCTCTGCCAACAACTTCCTCCTAACATCCAGCCTAGACTTCCCCTGGCACAACCTGAGACTGTGTCTCCTTTGTCTGGATACATTACAAATTGCTGCCCTTTCTTTGAGCTGAGCCTTCTCCAAAGTCTTCTTTCAGAAGCATTCCTGTTCTGACAACTGTGTCCTATTTCTGTAGTGAAGTGAATTGCTGCAAAACCCTTTTGGGTAGTCAGAGAGAAAAGGGCAGTGTGATGAGTGCTGTAATGTCAGGCTGAACCCTCCATGCAGCCCACTGCTGTCAGCAGCGTTCCTCCATGTCCATGTGATGTTGTTCTCTGGCTCCTGATTATGTCACATTACCGTGACAGGACATAGAAATGTTCCTGCAGAGAGAACAGAGGTTCACAAAGCATTTTGTCAGTTCAGAGGTTTTCCTGAACCATCCCTAAGATAGCATTAGTACATTGTAACACAGGGGTTCTTGCAAACCTGTTTTGCAACCAGCTGAGAAATGGAAGTGGAATAAAATAAACGAGAAGCAAGAATGGGAAGACCGAGAACATATGAAGGAAGGAGAAAGAGAGAGACTAAAGAAAGTGATAATGCATAGCAGCCAAAATGCATTAGCCTGTTGAGGGCAAGCACACTACTTGTGATGGCTTAAAAAATCCAGAGTAACTTGAAATTGAAGAAGAAAATGATAAAGTTAATGGAAAAACCCACAGAAAATGAGAGATTGAAAGGGTGAACTTCACATAACCATCGCTGATGGTAATTATGACCATGGAAGATGAATGATGCTGGGGTTGTTCAGCTTGGAGAAGAGGAGGCTCAGGGCAGACTTCATTGCTCTCTAGTCGCTGAAAGGAGGTTGTTGCCAGGTGAGAGTTGATCTCTTCTGCCAGGCAACCAGTGACAGAACAAGAGGACATGGTTCCAAGCTGCATATGGAGAGGCTTAGGCTAGATGTTAGGAAGAAGTGATTGCCATTGGAATGGGCTGCCTGGGGAGGTGGTGGAGTTACCATTCCTGGAGGTGTTGAAGCAAAGCCTGGATGAGGCACTTAGTGCCATGGTCTGGTTGATTGGATAGGGCTGGGTGATAGGTTGGACCAGATGAGCTTGGAAGTTTCTCCCATCCTGATTAATTCTGATTCATATGCCATAAGTGCAGAGTGTAGGGAGGTTTGCACAGGAATCATCTGAGCTCTGCCTGATTTATGTCTGATTTCTTGGAGCCCTGCTGTGTTAAACTAGATGCCTGTACCTCACACTGTGCCACACAGAGTCATGGATTCAACCAGGTTGGAAGAGACAGGTAGGGGTATGATCAGCTGCCTTGGAAGGCTGGGGGTGAAGGAAGTCATTCACCCTGTTTATGAACAAACCCAACTGGAATTCCGGAGTTAAGAGGTTAATACTGGGTTAAGCACCTTGGATGCTGAAATTTGGCTCCTTATTCATTGCAAAAATTCAGAATTAGATATTGTTTAGCCTTGTTTCTCAGTACTAACTAGCTCTGATTTCAACTGGTGTTTCTGCCTCTTCAGTGCTTTGGAGTATCAGGATGTTCCTGTAAGTAGGAGTATGGCTGTTTGATTTGCACAGTGCCATTTGTAGCCTGGAATAATAATGCCATTTCATGCCATCTGATTGCATTGCCTTTCAAGGCAGAGAAATCTGCTCGAAGAGGAACATTTGTGCTGCAGAGAGCAGAAAAGGGAGACAACTTGTACTTCTTCAGGGGTGGGATTCTCACTGTCTCTCCTGAATGTGCAGGAATCAAGCCAATGTAAATAATGAGAGAAGAAATACTGCAACCACTTTTTCTCTACTGAAGTTGGAAAATCCCTTCTGGGCTGGTATGCTTGATAAAGCTTTGCTTTTAAAAGCAGTCAGTCATTTCCCTGATTGGTTGATGCTGGAAGTATTGCTAAGAGAAAAATGAATGGGAGTGCTGATGCCATCAGTATCACAGCACACTTCTGCTCTTGTTTGCTTGTTTGTGCCTCTTAGTTTCTAAAACCACAGAATCGTAGAATGGTTTAGGTTGGAAGGGACCTCAGAGATCATCTAGTTCCACCCCCCTGCCATAGACAGGGACACCTCCCACTAGAACAAGTTGGAGGCTCAAGGCCTTGAGCACTTCCAGGGAGGGAGCAGCCACAACCTCCCTGGGCAACCTGTGCCAGTGTCTCACCACCCTCACTCTAAAGAACTTCTTCCTAACATCCAGTTTAACTCTCCCCTCTGCCAGCTCAAACCCATTACTCCTTGTCCTGTCATTACCAGACCTTGTCAATAGTCCCTCCCCAGCCCTCCTGTAGCCCCCTTCCGATACTGCAAGGCTACTCCAAGGTCTCCTCCAAGCCTTCTCTTCTCCAGGCTGCAGAGCCCCAACTCTCTCAGCCTGTCCTCTCAGCAGAGTTGCTGCAGCCCTCTCAGCATCTTGGTGGCCTCCTCTGCACTGGCTCCAACACTTCCATGTCCTGCTTGTGCTGAGGGCTCCAGAACTGCTCACAGGACTGCAGGTGGGGTGTGAGGAGAGCAGAGCCAAGGGGCAGAATCCCCTCCCTTGCCCTGTGCCCACACTGCTCCTGCTGCAGCCCAGCACAGGGTTGCTGTCTGGGCTGCACTCACACTGCAGGCTCCTGTTGATCTTTCCGTCAGCCCAGACCCCCAGGGCCTGTTCCTCAGGGCTGCTCTCAGCCATTCCCCACCCAGCCTGGAGCTGTGCTTGGCATTGCACTGATGCTTTGTAATTTCCTAGTACACAAATTCCTGCAGCTGTAATCTCTGGACCTGAGCACAGTGAGCTCGCTGCGTGTTCAATGAAAGGTGTTCCACCCACCTAGGGTGTGTTGGAGAGGAGGGAGATTAGTGGCAAGCCTGCTAAATGACCCTGTAGCTTGTTCAGCTGGGAGGATTCTGAGCAGTGATGCAAAATGTTCCGTAGTGGGCAGCTGAGTGTAAGAGCTGCTTAAATGAGTGGGGAGAGGTGGTTGTCTTGTCAGTTTGCTGATGTGTCTGCATTCCTCAGGAGAGTTTGCAGAGAATGGGAATTTTTCTGCTCTCTACTTCTAGACACTAATTCCTGCCTGAGTGTATTCTTATAGAAAAAATAATCACAGAATCAACCAGGTTGGAAGAGACCTCCAAGATGATCCAGGCCAACCTTGCACCCAGCCCTTCCCGTTATGGCCATGTGTTTAGTGTCTGTCCCCTCCTGTACCTTTTGATAGAATCTTAGAATTAACCAGATTGGAAGAGACCTCCAAGCTCATCCAGTCCAACCTAGCACCCAGCCCTATCCAGTCAACCAGACCATGGCACTAAGTGCCTCATGCTTAGGAAGCAACAAGAGGAATTGTCTTTATCTGGAGAGGACACTGAGCAATTTGGTGTTGGGTTTGCAGGTGGTGCTGCACATACAGCTTGTTGCCTGAGTAGCTAATAAAAGCATTTCAGCTTACTCAGCTGAAGATACTATAGCATGAGTGGTCTAATGTGTTGAGTTTTTTTATAGTGTTAGTAACCCACTTACTTTAGCAAATGAGTCCTGCTAATGATGCACTTCTATTTATTAAATTGCTAGAAGGATTATGAGGTGGAAGTGAAGAAGAGCAATGGGCAGGGCCTGTATTAGTTGTAAGGCTGTCCATGTGTTCTCCTTGCAAGGGCAGGAAGGAAGAAGCCATTAGAGAAGAACCAAATTGCACTAATAGTATTTTACAATAGCATAGATGTTAACACTGCAGGCTGCATAATGTGTTTTGATTTGCTTTGAAGGTGAACTTAACCATCAGTGCTGTTTTAGTAAAGGGAAATGATGAAACCTAAGGTGATTCGTGGTATCAGTTCCTCAATTTGCATTCCACCTTTCAGGAGGCTGTGGAAATCAATATATGTCCCTTAGATGCCATTTCCAGAAGGAAAACTTAGACCAGGAGTCAGCCTACTCCCAACTCAATCCTTTATTTCATGATGCAGGTCAGAGACTAAAACCATTAAAATCGTCACTGATTTTTACTGTTATGGCCTTTGGAACATTAATTTTATTGCAGGAGCTGGGAATCAAATAGCAACACTACTGCTCTTTTTTCTTTTCCTCTTTTTTTTCTATTTTTTCTTTTCTTTTTGTTCTTTCTTTCTTTTTTTCTTTCTCTTTTCTCTTTCCCTTCTCTTTTCTCTTTCCCTTCTCTTTTCTCTTTCCCTTCACTTTTCTCTTTCCCTTCACTTTTCTCTTTCCCTTCACTTTTCTCTTTCCCTTCTCTTTTCTCTTTCCCTTCTCTTTTCTCTTTCCCTTCTCTTTTCTCTTTCCCTTCTCTTTTCTCTTTCCCTTCTCTTTTCTCTTTCCCTTCTCTTTTCTCTTTCCCTTCTCTTTTCTCTTTCCCTTCTCTTTTCTCTTTCCCTTCTCTTTTCTCTTTCCCTTCTCTTTTCTCTTTCCCTTCTCTTTTCTCTTTCCCTTCTCTTTTCTCTTTCCCTTCTCTTTTCTCTTTCCCTTCTCTTTTCTCTTTCCCTTCTCTTTTCTCTTTCCCTTCTCTTTTCTCTTTCCCTTCTCTTTTCTCTTTCCCTTCTCTTTTCTCTTTCCCTTCTCTTTTCTCTTTCCCTTCTCTTTTCTCTTTCCCTTCTCTTTTCTCTTTCCCTTCTCTTTTCTCTTTCCCTTCTCTTTTCTCTTTCCCTTCTCTTTTCTCTTTCCCTTCTCTTTTCTCTTTCCCTTCTCTTTTCTCTTTCCCTTCTCTTTTCTCTTTCCCTTCTCTTTTCTCTTTCCCTTCTCTTTTCTCTTTCCCTTCTCTTTTCTCTTTCCCTTCTCTTTTCTCTTTCCCTTCTCTTTTCTCTTTCCCTTCTCTTTTCTCTTTCCCTTCTCTTTTCTCTTTCCCTTCTCTTTTCTCTTTCCCTTCTCTTTTCTCTTTCCCTTCTCTTTTCTCTTTCCCTTCTCTTTTCTCTTTCCCTTCTCTTTTCTCTTTCCCTTCTCTTTTCTCTTTCCCTTCTCTTTTCTCTTTCCCTTCTCTTTTCTCTTTCCCTTCTCTTTTCTCTTTCCCTTCTCTTTTCTCTTTCCCTTCTCTTTTCTCTTTCCCTTCTCTTTTCTCTTTCCCTTCTCTTTTCTCTTTCCCTTCTCTTTTCTCTTTCCCTTCTCTTTTCTCCTTTCATTTTTCTTTTTTTTTAATTTATTTTTCTTTTCTCTTTATTTTTCCTTCATTTTTCTTTTCATTTCTTCTCTCTTCTCTCTTCTCTCTTCTCTCTTCTCTCTTCTCTCTTCTCTCTTCTCTCTTCTCTCTTCTCTCTTCTCTCTTCTCTCTTCTCTCTTCTCTCTTCTCTCTTCTCTCTTCTCTCTTCTCTCTTCTCTCTTCTCTCTTCTCTCTTCTCCTTCTCTTTTCCTCCTTCTCTTTTCCTCCTTCTCTTTTCCTCCTTCTCTTTTCCTCCTTCTCTTTTCCTCCTTCTCTTTTCCTCCTTCTCTTTTCCTCCTTCTCTTTTCCTCCTTCTCTTTTCCTCCTTCTCTTTTCCTCCTTCTCTTTTCCTCCTTCTCTTTTCCTCCTTCTCTTTTCCTCCTTCTCTTTTCCTCCTTCTCTTTTCCTCCTTCTCTTTTCCTCCTTCTCTTTTCCTCCTTCTCTTTTCCTCCTTCTCTTTTCCTCCTTCTCTTTTCCTCCTTCTCTTTTCCTCCTTCTCTTTTCCTCCTTCTCTTTTCCTCCTTCTCTTTTCCTCCTTCTCTTTTCCTCCTTCTCTTTTCCTCCTTCTCTTTTCCTCCTTCTCTTTTCCTCCTTCTCTTTTCCTCCTTCTCTTTTCCTCCTTCTCTTTTCCTCCTTCTCTTTTCCTCCTTCTCTTTTCCTCCTTCTCTTTTCCTCCTTCTCTTTTCCTCCTTCTCTTTTCCTCCTTCTCTTTTCCTCCTTCTCTTTTCCTCCTTCTCTTTTCCCCCTTCTCTTTTCCCCCTTCTCCTTCTTTTCTCCTTTTCTCCAAAGCTTTGTTTTAAAATAGAATTATCACAAGGATGGGTCACCCTTAAACCTCACCATTCCAGGTGTTGTCAATGGCACATCATCTTATAGGGTAAATCTGATTACTAACCAAATTAGGTCCTACTCTTGTAGTCCCTTTTGCTGTAACTGACAGCTAAATGGGAACAAATTGCTTATCTGCCTCCACATGTCACTTTTAGCCACCTGCTTTATGAACTTTGGAGATGCTCACTAACAGGCCCATTGTTGCTTTCCTTTCCTGTGCTATTTATAGTTAATGTCAATGGAAGAAGGTGTTTATTTCTCCATCTGGTTTCCTTCTGGGAAGTCAGGGATGTGTGCCTCCTTTCAGAACTGACCTTCAGTGCTTCCAACCTAGCTGTGACCAGAAAGAGACGTTCTGAAGCTCTCTGATTTCAGATAGGATTTTGACCCTAATGTTCTCTGAAGCTGCAAGCTGTGGTCCGTGGTGTCTGTAAGGCTGTCATCCCTTTTGTAAGCTTTCTTCTGCCTCCTAAGTTCTGCAGTTTGCTATCTCCTCACATGTGTGTCAAGCTGGCCATTAGAGCTAGCAAGCACACTGAAGAACTGCTGGTGAGAACTAAGAGCATGAGAAGTAAAAGGTGACTTGCAGAAGAGCTGGAGAGTTCCTATTTCTGTGATTGCCCTGGATGAGTCACTGGAGTAGAAGCGAAATGGGTTGTGGTGAAGGAAGGCAGCTGGCTCCAAGAATCATCGTTCCAGCCTGTCTCATGAGATGTATTTGGTGGGAGGGACAGAAAACAGGATGAGAGATAGGGGAAAACAATTACTTAAGGCATTCCTCTTCCACAGAGTATCCAGGGGGAAAACAAACCGGAACCCTTGATGCAGCTTCTTGACGAGCTTGCTGGCTTTGATGAAGGGAGTTTGCAGTGACCGGAGCAAAATGACCTCTTTGACAGACTTGATCACAGTGTAGAGGAAGGTCAGGAGACTTGCACCTGGAGAAGGAAATGTTCAGCCTTCTCTTTTCTTAATTTCAGAGCTGAGTTGATAGGTCACAGCACCGATTAAACCTGAGAAAGTCACTTAGAAAATAGATTGCTTTTGCTGAGCCTTCCTGGTGTTAGCCTGACCCTCTAGAGAAGCCATTCTTGAAAGCTGCTTTCATTTCCTAATGCAGGCCTTGTTTTGCTGAGTACATGAGTATGTTAAAAGCAGCCTTTCCTTTTGGTGTATGGAAGCTGAAAGTCCCCCAGCACTTTCTGAATGGAGCATGCTTTTTGCATGATGACTGATGACAGCATCCTGCCTGCAAAAGTGCTTCCAAGTGTATGCTCAGGTACTAAAACTCCCTCATTTTCTCATAAGCATGCTAATGACTTAAAGAATTCTATTTGCTTTAGAAAGAGACATGCACTTTATTACAGTCAGTTTTATAGCTATTTTTAGGGGGGAAAAAACACCCTACCAAAAAATCAAACAGGCAATGGTCATGTAGGATGCTATATAGAATCATAGAGTCGTAGAATCAACCAGATTGGAAGAGACCTCCAGGATCAGCCAGTCCAGCCTAGCACCCAGCCCTAGCCAGTCAACCAGACCATGGCACTAAGTGCCTCATCCAGTCTCCTACTGAGCACCTCCAGGGACAGTGACTCCACCACCTCCCTGGGCAGCCCATTCCAATGCCAATCACTCTCTCTGCCAACAACTTCCTCCTAACATCCAGCCTAGACCTCCCCTGGTACAACTTCAGACTGTGTCCCCTTGTTCTGTTGCTGGTTGCCTGGCAGAAGAGACCAACCCCACCTGGCTACAGCCTCCCTTCAGGTAGTTGTAGAGAGCAATGAGCTCTGCCCTGAGCCTCCTCTTCTGCAGGCTGCACACCCCCAGCTCCCTCCGCCTCTCCTCACAGGATTAGTGCTCCAGGCCCCTCACCAGCTTTGTTGCCCTTCTCTGGACACCTTCCAGCACCTCAGCATCTCTCTTGAAGAGATCTATCTGGGAAGCCCAAGGATATGCCTGTAGTGAGGGGCTTGTGGGACTGATATGTCACTGGGCATCAGAGCAGCATTAAACATAGCATCTTCCAGTCTGAAATCATGAGGGTGTTGCTTTGGCTTCAGCCTTAGGCAATCTGGGAAGGCTAATGGGAGGAATGACAGGGTATTGCCACATTCATTTTGTCTCTTGGATTCGGGTGCTGTGCAGTGATTGCTTACGTTTGAGATTTGCCTGTAAGTCTTTCAAAATGGAAATGGAAAGTCTGTCCCATGCAGACTTGTTTTTCTTTGTCCTGCTCTTTTAGGTAACCTGCATGAAGTGCTCATACACCAGAAACTAAAGCATCAATAATCTCTCTCTTGTTTTTTTGGTGTGTATAAGACCTCAGTCTCCAGAAAGTTTTTGTCTTTTCTGTGTCTGGCTCTGCCCTTCAGGCACCCTCTCTCTCTTTTACTTTCATTGTTATCACAGTATCACAGTCTCACAGTATCACCAAGGTTGGAAGAGACCTCACAGATCATCAAGTCCAACCCTTTACCACAGAGCTCAAGGCCAGACCATGGCACCAAGTGCCACGTCCAGTCCTGCCTTGAACAGCTCCAGGGACGGCGACTCCACCACCTCCCCGGGCAGCCCATTCCAGTGTCCAATGACTCTCTCAGGGAAGAACTTTCTCCTCACCTCCAGCCTAAATCTCCCCTGGCACAGCCTGAGGCTGTGTCCTCTTGTTCTGGTGCTGGCCACCTGAGAGAAGAGAGCAACCTCCTCCTGGCCACAACCACCCCTCAGGTAGTTGTAGACAGCAATAAGGTCACCCCTGAGCCTCCTCTTCTCCAGGCATGGAGAACAGAGCAGATGCAGCAGAACAGAGCAGATGCAGGCAAGGGTACTTGAACGTGGACTTTCAGGGGTAAAACCAGAAAACATTTCCCAGAGCAAAAAATGGAATCATAGAATCAATCAGTCAGGGTTGGAAGGGACCACAAGGATAAGCCAGTTCCAACCCCCTGCCATGCCCAGGGACACCCTACCCTAGAGCAGGCTGCCCACAGCCTCAGCCAGCCTGGCCTGAAACAGCCATGGGGCCTCAACCACCTCCCTGGGCAACCCATTCCAGCCTCTCACCACTCTCATCCTCAACAACTTCCTCCTCACTTCCAGTCTGACTCTCCCCACCTCCAACTTTGCTCCATTCCCCCCAGTCCTCTCACTCCCTGACAGCCTAAAAAGTCCCTCCCCAGCTTTTTTTAGGCCTCCTTCAGATCCTGGAAGGCCACAATGAGGTCACCTTGGAGCCTTCTCTTCTGCAAACTGCACAGCCCCAACTCTTTCAGTCTGTGCTCATAGCAGAGGTGTTCCAGCCCTCTGAGCATCCCTGGAGCCCTTAATCTCAAGAGAGACCAGATGGGCTGATATCCATTGCCTCCCAATAGCAGGAATAAGAAAGGGAGGGGAAAGAAAATGAGGAGAGGGGAGAAGCTGAGCATGCAGAAGGCATGGGGCTCCTCATAATGGACCTCTGAGGTGGGGAAAGAGTCTGTAAGAGCAAAGGAGAGAGGAGTTGAAATAATAAGGGAAGGATGTCCCAGCTTTGCTGGGCACATCTTTTGTGACAGAGCCCTGCCCTGCTGAGCGAAGGCCTCTCTTGAGGGGTGATGATTTCAAACTGCTGCCAGAATCAAGGTCTGCAAACAAGCAGGCAGTGATTCTGTACTGGAGTGCTGTGTGCAGCCAGATTAAATGGATTTTGTAGCCATTTGTATTCCTGATTGAAATGCAGAGGCTACTACATCTGCAGCAGTTCTCTTGACATTTCTGCTCTTGGATGCTTTCCAATATCTGATTGCTTATATTATATCTCCTTTCCCCTCTTCTTCTTTGGGAGAAAAAACCCAACACCCTCCCACAGAGAAGAGCCCGTGTGAAAATAGTACTGAAGTGGCTTAGCTCAATTCCATGGAGTTTCTTATCTGCATTTTTCTTACGTGCTCCTTTGGTGCTGTAATCATGGAGGAAGTGGAGCAATATAAGCGGAGAAGTACTAGGGAGAAACAAGGAGATTAAACCAGGGAGGGGTCTCTGCGTTAGGGTGGTCTCTTGATGGGAGGAGGAACCAGGAGGCAGCTAAGCATGGGAAGCAGGAGGTGGCTTGCTGTGGTTTTACTGAGTAAGGCAGGTGAAAGACAGCACTTACTGCCTGCTCAGCTTGGTGTGGCATCCTGAATCACAGGGATGTGGAGAGCGGTAGTGAAAAGAGCTGTAGTGAGTTAACATTGCCTCTGTTGGGAAACCTTTTAGGCATTTAGTGATAGGCCACACCTTGAGTGCTGTGTCCAGTTCTGGGCCCCTCAATTCAAGAGAGATGTTGAGGTGCTGGAAGGTGTCCAGAGAAGGGCAACAAGGCTGGTGAGGGGCCTGGAACACAAACCCTATGAGGAGAGGCTGAGGGAGCTGGGGGTGTGCAGCCTGGAGAAGAGGAGGCTCAGGGCAGACCTCATTGCTGTCTACAACTACCTGAAGGGAGGTTGTGGCCAGGTGGGGGGTGGCCTCTTCTGCCAGGCAACCAGCAACAGAACAAGGGGACACAGCCTCAAGTTGTGCCGGGGAAAGTATAGGCTGGATGTGAGGAGGAAGTTGTTGTCAGAGAGAGTGATTGGCATTGGAATGAGCTGCCCAGGGAGGTGGTGGAGTCGCCGTCCCTGGAGGTGTTAAAACAAAGCCTGGCTGAGGCACTTAGTGCCATGGTCTGGTTGACTGTCTAGGGCTGGGTGCTAGGTTGGACTGGATGATCTTGGAGGTCTCTTCCCACCTGGTTGATTCTATGATTCTATGATTTATGAAGAAGTGATTGAGCATCTCCCCTGTGGAGAGAGACTGAAAGACCTGGGGCTGTTTAATCTGCAGAAGTCAGCAATGTCTAAATATCTGAGGGGTGGGTGTCAAGAGGAGAGGGCCAATCTCTTTTCAGTGGTCCCCAGCAATAAGACAAGGAACAGTGGATGCAAACTGGAACATAGAAGGTTTCACCTCAACATGAGGAGAAACTTCTTTACAGTGAGAGTGACAGAACCCTGGAACAGGCTGCCCAGAGAGGTTGTGAGGTCTCTTTGTCTTGAGATTTTCAAAACTCACCTGGATACAGTTTTATTAATGACTCTTCTCTGTTCCCCTCAGTGAGCAGTGAACTAGAGTCCTGACGGGAACATCAGCTGTAAGAAGGTAGCAATATGGGTAGAGTGCTTCCTCTCAGTCTCCTGCCAGCAGTCTTGGGTTGCAAATGAGGAAATGAGTCTTAAAGGACAGTCAGTCCAGCTCCACCAATGACTAGTGAACAGAATGAGAGGAGAAGGTCAAGCCTTCTTTAGGCAAACACAACTGTCTGCAAATCCAGCCTCAGTATCTACCATCAGTAAAGGGACATTGAGATGCTTGAGAATGTCCAGAGAAGGGCGACGAGGCTGGGGAGAGGCCTTGAGCACAGCCCTACGAGGAGAGGCTGAGGGAACTGGGATTGGTTAGCCTGGAGAAGAGGAGGCTCAGGGGTGACCTTATTGCTGTCTACAACTACCTGAGGGGAGGTTGTGGCCAGGAGGAGGTTGCTCTCTTCTCTCAGGTGGCCAGCACCAGAACAAGAGGACACAGCCTCAGGCTGCACCAGGGGAAATTTAGGCTGGAGGTGAGGAGAAAGTTCTTCCCTGAGAGAGTCATTGGACACTGGAATGGGCTGCCCGGGGAAGTGATGGAGTCGCTGTCCCTGGAGCTGTTCAAGGCAAGGTTGGACGTGGCACTTGGTGCCATGGTCTGGCCTTGAGCTCTGTGGTAAAGGGTTGGACTTGATGATCTGTGAGGTCTCTTCCAACCCTGATGATACTGTGAGACTGTGATACTGTGATTTACTGTCTTATCATTTGACTGATAATCTCATACATAAGACAAATGTGACTTCACCTTAAAGCTTTACAAAGCCCTTCTGTGGAAGCCTTGGAAGCATTATTTTTGGAAGGAGGAGGCCCTCAGGCTTACAAGAGGTCGTGCAGTGCCTGTTGGACGCATGCGTGCAGGAGTGCGTCTTGGCGTAAAATTGATCTGTATTATCTCATCCCCTGCAGCCATTCGCAGAGATGCTGCTTTTGCCTCCTCATGTCTTCAAGATCTCAATTATCCATTTAATTGCTACCCAGAAGGCACCTTTGGCAGGAGGGTACAGTGAACAAGTGGCTATTTTAAAATGCAAAGGCATTTTAGCGAAAAAGAAGGAAGTAAGGTGAAAAACAAATTGTATCATCAGATGCTTTGGGTTAGATCTTTCCTAAGTATTGTAACTGTAGAACTTGAGCTCTCAAGACTTTTTCTTTCAGTTTGGGGTTTGCTTTGCCTGTTTTTCTTCCTTCCCTTTTATTTTGCTAAATTAATCTCATCTAGAAGCTGTATTTTAAGGAAATCTGCACTGGCACTGTAGCAGATATAGAAGAGCAGGATTAGAGCGAAGGAAACCCACAGAAGTAGTGATTTGCTGCATTACAGTTTTCCCTTATGCCCCTGCTGCAGTTTCCCAGCCATTAAAATTCTGCTGCTGCTGTTTGAGTGATGGGAAATCCTGAAATGGCTGAACAAAAAGCAGTGAACATTTCTTGAGATTTCTAAAACATAGAAATAGAATGCTGGGAGTACAAAAAAAATAGGTTTGTGAAAGCAGGTAGAGGAGATTCAGCATTCAGCTGGCAGCTGACTTGATCACATATAGAGTTGTGGTAACTGAAACTGCTCTTTATTTTGTGTAAATGAGGCACAGAATCATAGAATCAACCACCTTGGAAGAGAGCTCCAAGCTCATCCAGTCCAACCTAGCACCCAGCCCTAGCCAATCAACCAAACCATGGCAATAAGTGCCTCATCCAAGCTTTTCTCCAACACCTGCAGGGACAGAAACTCCACCACCTCCCTGGGCAGCCCATTCCAATGCCAACAGATGTTAAGCCTTCAAAATTATTTGTCTTTTTAATTTATTATGACAGCATCCTGAAACAATTTGTGACTGGAGCACAGCCCTATGAGGAGAGGCTGAGGTAGCTGGGGGTGTGCAGCCTGCAGAAGAGGAGGCTCAGGGGGGACCTCATTGCTGAGGGAGCTGGGGGTGTTTAGCCTAGAGAAGAGGAGGCTCAGGGTGACCTCACTGCTGTCTATAGCTACCTGAAGGGATGTTGTAGCCAGGTGAGGGTTGGTCTCTTCTCTCAACCAACCAGCAAGAGAACAAGGGGACATAGTCTCAATTTATGGCAGGGGAGGTCTAGGCTGGATGTTAGGAGGAAGCTGTTGGCAGAGAGAGTGATTGGCATTGGAATGGGCTGCCCAGGGAGGTGGTGGAGTTGTTCAAGAGTCGAGACTGAAGACATTCAAGCAAAGACTGAATTGGGCTCTTAGTACCATGGTCTAGTTGATTGGATAGGACTGGGTGCTAGGTTGGACTGGATGATCTTGGAGCTCTCTTCCAATCTGTCTGACTCTATTATTCTACTCTGTTCCCTCTTTGCTCTGCCTGCCCTTCCACTTCCACACTCTCTTTTCCTTTAAAGTTTGATTGCTCATTCTTATTTAAAAACATACATATGTATAACAAAATGGAAACTTGGGAATATGTTGGTTGCTTCTTGTTTTTTTTTTCTCATCTCATAACTGATTTTCACAGAATGAGATTAAAATGTCACTGCCCCTCTCAGCTTTCTACTCAGTTATATAAGTTTTTGGTTTCTCAGCACTCTGTATAAAGATGAAATGCAGTAGCAACAGCACAGATGAAGAGGTCAGGTCTCATGCATAAAATCCTGTGAAATAGAACACTTTCTCTACTTGTATTTTGCATGTCCTGGGCTTTATATAGAATCAGACAACTAATTTCTACCATATTACAATTAGAAGACTTCTGTTCTCAGAATATTTGTACTTTTAGGAGTTACTGAACTCCAAAACAGTTTATTTTGATTCTTATTTTCTGCAGTGTGTGCTGCAGAATAAATGAAATGGAAGGGCAGGGAACTCTGTGTTTTGTTCACATGAATTAGGGGTATGAGGATGTTCTAAACATAAGTCATAGAATCATAGAATCAACCAGGTTGGAAGAGACCTCCAAGATCATCCAGTCCAACCTAGCACCCAGCCCTATCCAGTCCTGGTGCACCTCTAGTTAGTTCAGTTAGCTACTGCAGTTCATAGTGCACCTCTAGTTACTTCGGTTAGCTCCTTCAGTTAGCTCCTGCAGTTCCTAGTGCACCTCTAGTTAGTTCAGTTAGCTACTGCAGTTCATAGTGCACCTCTGGTTAGTTCAGTTAGCTACTGCAGTTAACTACTGCAGTTCCTAGTGCACCTCTAGTTAATTCAGTTAGCTACTGCAGTTCATGGTGCACCTCTAGTTAGTTCAGTTAGCTCCTGCAGTTCCTAGTGCACCTCTAGTTAGTTCAGTTAGCTACTGCAGTTCCTAGTGCACCTCTAGTTAGTTCAGTTAGCTCCTGCTGTTCCTTGTGCACCTCTAGTTAATTCAGTTAGCTCCTGCAGTTCATAGTGCACCTCTAGTTAGTTCAGTTAGCTCCTGCAGTTCCTAGTGCACCTCTAGTTAGTTCAGTTAGCTACTGCAGTTCCTAGTGCACCTCTAGTTAGTTCAGTTAGCTCCTGCAGTTCCTAGTGCACCTCTAGTTAGTTCAGTTAGCTATTGCAGTTCCTAGTGCACCTATAGGTAGTTCAGTTAGCTCCTGCAGTTCATAGTGCACCTCTACTTAGTTCAGTTAGCTATTTAAGTTCATAGTTCACCTATACTTAGTTAAATTACCTATTGAAGTGCATACAGGGAATAGAAACCAATCTTCTTTTTTATCTGTTGATTTATTTTCCTAAATTCTTCCTCTTCCCCACATTTTTTCACATGTAAGTGGGAAGTTTTACCTTTCTCTTCCTAAGAACAATTAGCAGAGCTTAGCCATAATGTTTTGATTTCCTAATAGTTACTTTTCACAGAAGATTAGCCAGGGGAAAAAAAAAAAAACAACCCTCACATTGTGAGATTAGTTAAATACATATTGAAATCCTGCCAGTGCTTCCTGAAGGGGAAGCATGATTTACTGATTCTTATTTTGCATTTAGACTAAAAGCCTCTGATTTATGTGATAGGACTTACTAAAGTCTTGACAGTTTTATTGCATGTGGCTAAAAGGAGCTTCCATTTTTTTAGCTTGTGTGCTGTTTTCCTGCACATTCTGATCAGGTGGCTCTGCCTTGGAGCTGAGCTCTGGTTAGGAAACTGAATACATAAGTGTTTCCAAACTCACTTGCCTCATTTAACATGCTGTAGCCTCATTTGTCTTCTGGGCTCTGGTTTAGATCACTTCCAACTGTATTTAAATATCTTCTTGGCTTCTCTTTTTCGTGCTGTCAGATGCTAGCTCCTCATCTCCTGTACATGAGTTGCCTCTCGAGTCTTATATCCAGTCATGGGTATCTCATGGAATCATAGAGTCAACCAGATTGAAAGAGACCTCCAAGCTCCTCCAGTCCAACCTAGCACCCAGCCCTAGACAATCAACCAGACCATGGCACTAAGTGCCTCAGCCAGGCTTTGCTTGAACACCTCCAGGGATGGCAACTCCACCACCTCCCTGGGCAGCCCATTCCAATGGGAAATCACTCTCTCTGCCAACAACTTCGAACATCCAGCCTAGAGCTCCCCTGGCACAACTTCAGACTGTGTCCCCTTGTTCTGTTGCTGGTTGCCTGGGAGAAGAGCCCAACCCCACCTGGCTACAGCCTCCCTTCAGGTAGTTGTAGACAGCAATGAGGTCTGCCCTGAGCCTCCTCTTCTGCAGGCTGCACACCCCCAGCTCCCTCAGCCTCTCCTCACAGGGCTGTGCTCCAGACCCCTCACCAGCTTCATTGCCCTTCTCTGGACACATTGTCTTAACCTGACAGTGCCAGACCAACCTTGGGGTGCTCTTTATTATGGACTAAGGGGAGGAAAAGTTCTCACTGTGCTTTTTGAGTGGATTCTTGCAGTGATGTCATTTACTATGGTGCCTATAGGTTGGTTGTGTCTGGTAGTGGATGTAATTGCAGGAGTTCTGCTTTCTGGGCTTATCAATGGAGAAATAACAATAAAAAGCCTCTGTAGGGGAGCTGGGTTCTGCAGTCTCTTGTTTCTGTGGTTGTCCAACTCCATTTTGTGTCGTTGTGAGTGACAATTATTGAAAAACAAAATGAGGAGAAGGTCATTGCTTGTCACAGGCATTGATCCAGATGGCGACTCAAGGGAAAGGTCATCCTTTTCCTTTGGTGAGGACATGTCTTTGCTGCAGCAGGAAAATGAATTACCTTGTCAGGTTGTCTTCTTAAGTCTCAGTATAATGTGTGCTGCCTCTCAGTCTCACCTGCAGAAGGGAAGAGAAGGCAGTGGTGGTGAGGCTCTCCAGAGGGTAGCAGGCACAAGCTGCAGCCCGAGCAGCAGAGCCTGACGGCCGTTCCTGCCACCACACAAGTGTGGGTGGCTGCCTGGCACAGCTCGTAGTCTTCTCTTGCCTTCCTGTTTCTCCTTTATCTCCTCCAATGTCTCCTCCCCATCTGCAGCTGAGAGGTTAAGAAAATGCACTTTAAAATGTAATAATCTCATACTGTTGTAGTGTCACTGGAGCACTTGTGAGCACTGCCCTTCTTGCTGTCTTCTCTTCATTTCATGCCAGGAGC
This sequence comes from Pogoniulus pusillus, assembly GCF_015220805.1. Taxonomy (NCBI): domain Eukaryota; kingdom Metazoa; phylum Chordata; class Aves; order Piciformes; family Lybiidae; genus Pogoniulus; species Pogoniulus pusillus. Next base: position 3,316,947 of record NC_087277.1, read on the forward strand.
CTCTTTCTCCTTGCTCAATCCACCAAGGTTGTAGTGGTGACTGGCCCTAAAAATCTTACCAGAGTGGAGCAGATTCTCCCCCTCCACTCTGGTGAAATGCCTTCTTGAGTACAACATCCAGTTCTGGAGCCCCTGTTGCAAGAAGGATGTGGACATGCTGGAACGTGGCCAGAGAAGGGCCACGAGGATGGTCATAGGACTGGAGCTGCTCTCCCATAGAGACAGACTCAGAGAGCTGGGGCTGTTCAGTCTGGAGGAGAGAAGGCTCTGAGGAGACCTTCTTGTGGCCTTCCAGTATCTGAAGGGGACCCACAGAAAAACTGGAGAGGGACATTTTAGGATGTCAGGACTAGAGCGAATGGAGCAAAACTGGAAATGGGTAGATGCAGATTGGATGTTAGGAAGAAGTTCTTCACCATGAGGGTGGTGAGACACTGGAACAGGTTGCCCAGGGAGGTGGTGGAAGCCTCATCTCTGGAGGTTTTTAAAGGCAGGCTGGATAGGGCTCTGATTCAATGTGAGATGTCCCTTCCCATGGCAGGGAGAGGTTGGAATTAGATGATCCTTGAGGTCCCTTCCAGCCCTGACAGTTTGGTGATTCCTAGATTCAAGCAGCTCATCTGTAAATCTCTGAGAAAGGAAAAACAGAACAATTATGCTTACTGCAGTGTGCAGAGCCAGGAACCATGGTCCCCAAAAATCCTCCTCATGCCCACAAGAGAGACATGCCCTTACTGGCAACCCAGGAGCTCAAACAATGCTGACCCAAGAGAGTTTGTTCAGGCACAGGAGCACACATGCAAGGTGCATCTTGAAAGAGTGAGGAAAAAAGCTAAGAGGGATTGTTTTGCTTTGATGTTGTGCAGAAATGTTTTGCTTTCCAGGAGCTCAGCCTTAAAGGCAAGGATCTGAACTGGCTGGTACCATCCTTGAGCACTGATTTCCACTCAGGTGTCAACTGCTTTGTGTTTATTAATGTAGTTTCTTACAAGGCTGCTAGATGCTCTGCAACATAGAATCATAGAATGGTTTGGGTTGGAAGGGACCTCAAAGGTCATCCAGGTCATCTAGTGGGACACCTCCCACTAGAACAGGTCACTCAAGGCCTCATCCAGCCTGCCCTTGAACACCTCCAGGGAGGTTGTAGAGCACAGAATCACCCAATGTGATCAAAGATCACATTGGGTGATTCTGTGCTCCACAACCTCCCTGGGCAACCTGTGCCAGTGTCTCACCACCCTCACTGCAAACAACTTCTTCCTAACATCCAGTTTAAATCTCCCCTCTGCCACTTTAAACCCATTCCTCCTCATCCTGTCATTACAAGACCTTGTCAATAGTCCTTCCCCAGCCCTCCTGTAGGCTCCCTTCAGATACACAAATAGTTTCTATACTGAAATGTTATATGTTGATAAGCCATGCTCTGCATTAATAATCACCTCCTTCCCAGGTTGGAGACAACAGAGCCACCTTGCTGGTGGTCTCAGCATCAGGCAGGGAGCTAAGGATGCTGCTGATGCAGGGAAAGACTCAGAAGTACACAGCTGGTTTCTTAAAGACTGAGCAGTACCACACTTTCATCTTGCTGCTCTCAATGTAATTGGCAGGCAACACTTGTCAGAGGAAAGTTCAGCTTCTGAGAAAACACTGACAAACTTGGGAGCTGCAGTGCTTGGTGTCGTGGTGAGCTTATTAAACACAACTTAAACATGAAGCCTTCTGTCTGTACCTCACAAAATGAACTTGGCTGAATATCTTCTCCAGGGCTGGGGCCTCAACTACCTCCCTGGGCAACCTGTTCCAGTGTTCCACCACCCTCACGCTAAAGAACTTGTGCCTAACATCCAATCTAAATTTCCTCTTCTCTGATTTCAAACCATTGCCCCTCATCCAATCACTGCAGGCCTTTGTAGTCAGTCCCTCTGCACTGCCTTGAAGGCCACCCTCAGCTATGAAAGGCTGCTACTAAGTCTCCCCAGAACCTTCTCTAGGCTGCACAACCCCAGCTCCCTCAGCCTGTCCTCACATCAGAGGTATTCCAGCTCCCTGATCACTTTTGTGGCCCTCCTCTGGACCTGCTCCATCAGGTCCATGTCCTTCCTGTGATGAGAGCTTACCCAGAATATGTTTGCTTGGATTCAGGTTGAACATAATGTCTGGGCTTGCATAAACCACTTCACTCTCTCTTGTGGTTGCTCATTCCCTGGTTCCCACTCCTGCAGCTCCTGTGGCTCCTGCTGCTCTGTCCAGCAGAGATTCCCTGGGTGCGTGGTCCCTTCTGTGCCCAAGGTGGTTTATCATCAGTGCTTGCAGGATGATGAAGGTGAAGAAATGTCTTTACAACCTTTACACTCTGGTGGGCAGGAAGTAAGAAGTTGTTAAAAATGTTCCTCCTACGACCACAGAGCTGAGAAACAAAATAATTGTGTGGGGTTTGGGTTTGTTTTTAAATAAGTAGGTCCTGTTTCACAACCTGTCTGTTCAGTTCTCTGCTTCTCCTTTAGAGAGGGAGTCTCTTAGTGTACAGCCTGGTATTAATCAGCTTAGCAAGTGGCATTGCTTATGTTTTGGAATGACAGGACATCAAAACATACATGCTCAAGCTGGCATATTCTTAATAGGTGCAAATTAGCAGGCTTCTCGTTTTCTAATTGCATCTGGTGGCATTTAACAAGGCTTTAAATCTCTACCTGCTGTGTGACTGCAGCATCTAAGTAGAGAGAGTGGAGACTGGCATCCCCACTCAGCCCTCTGGGCTGGCCTTGCAGCTCTAAAGGCTTTGCCATATCACTGAACTCAGGTTGGGGTTAGTCAGAGCCAAATACTTAGAGCAGGAAGGTCTCCTGCCAAAGGGTAGGAGGATAATTTTGTCTAGTGTAAGAACACAATATTCCTGCATCTTTGAAGGTGTTTGTCTCCCATCTGGTATAATCTTGCCTAACCTGATTTATGAATCAGAAAGGCAGAAGGAACAAGACAAGCACATTTCAAACCCGTCTAGCTAATGTCCCTGAACAAAAAGTTGCTTGCATGGACACATGTTCAGTGGACAGTGTGGTGTAGGGAACACATAATGGTCAGAGAAGCCAACCAGTATAAGGTTTATTCTGTACAATCTGCTCATTTTCTGCACATTCCAATCAGATGCTGAAGTTATGCTTGGTACTCAAACTGCTTGAGTTATCTCAGAGTGTCAGGGGCTGGCAGGCACCTCCAAAGCTCAGCCAGGCCAACCCCCCTGCCAGAGGATCACCTGCACCAGGTCACACAGGAACACATCCAGGCAGGGTTTGAATATCTCCAGAGAGGGAGACTCCACAACCCCCCTGGGCAGCCTGTGCCAGTGCTCTGTCACCCTCACAGGGAAAAAATTCCTCCTCACATTTCCATGGAACTTCCTGTGCCTCAGCTTCCACCCAGTGCCCCTTGTCCTGTCATTGGGCATCACCCAGCAGAGCCTGGCTCCAGCCTCCTGCCACTCACCTTTAGATATTGATAACCATCAGTGAGGTCACCTCTCAGTCTCCTCTTCTCCAAGCAGCACAGCCCCAGCTCCCTCAGGCTGTCCTTATAAAAGAGCTGTTCCATTCCCTTCACCATCTTTTTGGCTTTCTGCTGGACTCTCTCAAGCAGTTCTGTGTCCCTCTTGAACTGAAGGGCCCAGAACTGGACACAGTCCTCCAGATGTGGCCTCACCAGGGCAGAGTAGAGGAGCAGGAGAACCACTCTTGACCTATTAACCACAGCCCTTCTAATCCACCCCAGAGTAACCTTGGCCCTCCTGGCCACCAGAGCACATTGCTGGCTCATGGTCACCTCCCACCCACCAGGACTGCCGGATCCTTTTCCCCTTCTCTGCCTTCCAGCAGGTCAGTTCTGCATGAGTCAAAAGGCAAAAGCTCAGTTGTGCTTTGGCTATGCTGAAGACAGGTTTCATGTTTTGCCTAGGTTCCAGCTTGCTTTTGACAGGCTAGGTGCTTCCATAGAGATTTATCTGGTACTATTATATCCTGCACAGCACTCTGAGAACCAATTTATGTTCTTAGCTGGGAGAAATGCTTGGTGTTTCAGTCTCCTCAAGGAACAGCTTTTGTCCCTCTCTTCAGTGTAATGAGTCTGCCCTTTGTGAGTTGGTGCTAATTGCTTCCATTTATTACAGTTGCCTTTTTGGCCTCTGAGCATTTAAAGAAAAATGTCTTAGCACATCTAGTAAAATTTCTCTCAAATCTTTATTTCTACCTCTATTGCAAAACTATGAAGCCAAGGGGTCTGTGCACTGGGTGACTTAGTTGCCTTGGATACTGTTTGGCTTACAGTTTAAGTCAGTAGCCTTTGCCCAGTCTTCTCAGTGACCTGTGTTCAAACACTTACAGGCAGTAGGTATTGCTTCAGCCCTAACATCTGCATAACGTGGTGTTCCTGGCTGTTAGAGTGGTAGAATCATAGACTCATAGAACCAAGCAGGTTGGAAGAGACCTCCAAGCTCATCCAGTCCAACCTAACACCCAGCCCTAGCCAATCACCATGGCACTAAGTGCCCCAGCCAGGCTATGCTTCAACACCTCCAGGCACAGCAACTCCACCACCTCCCTGGGCAGCCCATTCCAATGCCAATCACTCTCTCTGCCAACAACTTCCTCCTAACATCCAGCCTAGACCTGCCCTGGCACAATTTGAGACTGTGTCCCCTTGTTCTGTTGCTGGTTGCCTGGGAGAAGAGCCCAACCCCACCTGGCTACAGCCTCCCTTCAGGTAGTTGTAGACAGCAATGAGCTCTGCCCTGAGCCTCCTCTTCTCCAGGTTACTCCCTCAGCCTCTCCTCACAGGGCTGTGCTCCAGGCCTCTCACCAGCTTTGTTGCCCTTCTCTGGACACCTTCCAGCACCTCAACATCTCTCTTGAATTGAGGAGCCCAGAACTGGACACAGCACTCAAGGTGTTGAGTACAGGGGCAGAATTACCTCCCTTGTCCTGCTGGCCACACTGCTCCTGATCCAGGCCAGGATGCCACTGGCTCTCTGCCCAACTGGGCACACAACTTAAAACTGTGTCCCCAGGTCCCTTTCTTCCTGGCTGCTCTCCAGCTACTCTGTCCCCAGCCTGTAGCACTGCTTGGGGTTGTTGTGGCCTCAGTGCAGAACCCTGCACTTAGCCTTGTTCAATCTCATCCCATTGGTCTCTGCTCACCCATTCAGCCTGTCCAGGTCCCTCTGCAGGGCTCTGCTACCCTCCAACAGCTCCACAGCTGCTCCTAGCTTGGTGTCATCTGCAAACTGACTGATGCTGGACTCAATCCCCTCATCCAGATCATCAATAAAGACATTGAACAGGACTGTCCCAGCACTGATCCCTGGGGCACACCACCAGTGCCAGCTGCCAACTGGATGTGGCACCATTCACCACCACTCTCTGGGCCCAGCCCTGCAGCCAGTTCCTGACCCAGCACAGAATGAATCTGTCCAAGCCATGAGCTGCCAGCTTGGCCAGGAGCTTGCTGTGGCAGACAGTGTCAAAGGCTTTGCTGCAGTCCAGGCAGACTCCATCCACAGCCTGCCCCACATTCACCAGGCAGGAACCTGATCATAAAAGGAGCTCAGCTTGGTCAGGCAGGACCTGCTCTACTTAAAGGCATGAGATTCAAACTAGATGTTAGCAAATAGTTCTTTATAGTGAGGGTGGTGGGACATTGAATGGGTTGCCCAGGGAGGTGTTCAAGGCCAGGTTGGATGAGGCCCTGAGCGACCTGTCCTAGTGGGAGGTGTCCCAGCCTATGGCAGGGGGTTGGGAGAGGATGATCATTGAGGTCCCTTCCAACCTAAGCCATGCTAACCTTAAAATAGTTTGGACAGTTGGAATCCAGCCTTGTAAAGAAAGCTGCATTAGATACAATGCTGCAGCCTTAATGACACAAATGAGAATGAAATAGGAATTATCATCACTGTAAAGCCATTATGCACATTATTTTTTTTTACCCTGTGCTGAATATAACAGAGCTGGAAGTTTTCAAGAGCCATGCAAATTGTGCTGGAGTAGATTTGCATAAAGCATTGGAGGAGCTTTTGTGCACATGAAAGTGGTGGGAGTTATTTAAATAACAGTGCAGCAGCTATTAACAAAATAGCAAGATTCAAAATAGTAATTTACTTTACACATCTCTTCTAAAATGCTTGGGGGATGAAGATAACTGTCAGCAAATAGTACACCGTGGCATCCCACCCTCTCAGAGCCCTGAGGAAAAGCTCAAGGAATCCTCATCCCTGACAAAAAACGCATCCTGGCTGCACAGCATTTTGCTTCCACTGCGTCATGCAGCTGAGAGATACTATGAAGCTCTGGCAAAGCCATAGGATCTTGAGCTCCTAATCCATACAAAGCTCAGAGAAGGAAAAAAGCAAAGGGGCCTGGAGCACAGCCCTGGGAGGAGAAGCTGAGGGAGCTGGGGGTGTGCAGCCTGCAGCAGAGGAGGCTCAGGGCAGAGCTCATTGCTGTCTGCAACTACCTGAAGGGAGGCTGTAGCCAGGTGGGGTTGGGCTCTTCTCTCAGGCAAGCAGCAACAGAGCAAGGGGACACAGTCTCAAGTTGTGCCAGGGGAGGTCTAGGCTGGATGTTAGGAGGAAGTTGTTGTCAGAGCGAGTGATTGGCATTGGAATGGGCTGCCCAGGGAGGTAGTGGAGTCACCATCCTTGGAGGTGTTGAAGCAAAGCCTGGATGAGGCACTTAGTGCCATGGTCTGGTTGATTGTCTAGGGCTGGGTGCTAGGTTGGACTGGCTGAGCTTGGAGGTCTCTTCCAACCTGCTTGATTCTATGATTCTATGATCCTGAGGGGCTTTTCCAGCCTGGATGTTTCAGTGATTCTGTGAATTGTACATGCTGTACCTATCAGAGTTATGTATTTGGGACGACCGTTGCCATCTTCCTCTCCATCGTTGTCATCACCACCGCCTCCACACTCGTGCCGTGCCTCACCCTGCTGCTCATGTCCGTCTCCAGGCCCATCTGTGGTGTGCAGAGCTCTGACTCCCTGCTGGCAGACTGACTAACGCTTCTTTCCCAGGCAGTGAGAGTGCCTTGTCACACTTGAGCCACAAGGGGATTCTGGATTCTCCCGCTTGGAGTTCATGGATGTACCCTGGCAGCAACCAGTCTGTATGTCTTCTGTAAATGCTCCTCCAAGGGTATACCTGTAGCAGTGCTGTCATGCTCCCAGGAATAATCACAAGGTTTGTGCTCCTTTTCCTCAGTCTTTCTTCTGTGATGCTCCCTTGAAACACGAGGGGCTGGTGTTGGCCATGGATCTCGATGGAAGGGTTCAGGTTGCCTCTTCTGTACACCAGGGCAGTGATTTTGCAGCCGTTCAGATACTGTTTGTCTTCTCTCCTGAAATCTGCTGGGCACTGCTGGTTTGGCACTGCCTTTTCCTGCAGACTGAGGAGTGTCCAGAGAAGGGCAACAAAGCTGGTGAGAGGCCTGGAACATAAACCCTATGAGGAGAGGCTGAGGGAGCTGGGGGTGTGCAGCCTGCAGAAGAGGAGGCTCAGGGCAGAGCTCATTGCTGTCTGCAACTCCCTGAAGGGAGGCTGTAGCCAGGTGGGGTTGGGCTCTTCTGCCAGGCAACCAACAACAGAACGAGGGGACACAGTCTCAAATTGTGCCAGGGGAAGGTCTAGGCTGGATGTTAGGAGAAGGTTCCTGCCAGAGAGAGTGATTGGCATTGGAATGGGCTGCCCAGGGAGGTGGTGGAGTCACTGTCCCTTGAGTTCTTCAAGCAAAGCCTGGATGAGGCACTTTGTGCCATGGTCTAGTTGATTGGCTAGGGCTGGGTGGTAGGTTGGACTGGATGAGCTTGGAGGTCTCTTCCAACCTGGTTGATTCTATGATTCTATGATATGGTAGCAATTCTCCTGCATGTGATGGAGAACTTTGAGGGATTCCCAGGATTGGTAATGAACCAATTCTCACTGTCAAGCAATGGTATAAGAACTGCACCCCTATTGGGTACATAATAGAGAATACAAAGTAAAATAACTTCGTTTTTAATTTCCAGACTTAATTAGCAATCAGTCAAATTTAATTAGTCCCACGCTGGGCACCAAAATGAGGATGTGATGGTTTGGATGTTCCCTGCCCCCACACTCGTATGAAATCACCCAGACTAGACTCAGCTGAGCTGAAAATTAGAATGAAGCTTTATGTTTACAGCTTAGCACAATATCCAAGCAGGTATTTACAATATCTGCAGCTACAGACAGAAATAGACAAGGTAAAAAGTGATACAGAAGCACAGCAGCCCTCTCAGAAACCAGAGTCCCCAGCAGGGGCTCCTAATCACCTTTCCACCCTCTTTCCACTCCTCTACCTTGCCCCAAAGTCTGCCTTGCGTGCAAGGTGAGTTTGGAGGATCAGCCAGGGGAGTTAGGAAGCAGAAGGATTAGTTACACAGACAGCAGGTTAAGGAGAGAAGTGCAGGCAGCCAGAGCCAGGGAGCAACTCTGTTATCTATATTTATGCTCTTGTTCTTACCCATCTCAGCAAGCCTATGAGTGCAGCAGCCATCACCATTGTTTCCTTTTCGCAGCCTAGCATCTAATTCTTCTCACCCAAATACTCCAGCTAGCTTCAAACTAGCACAGTGTGCTGGGTCCAGTTCCATGAGGATGGCAAGTGGAGAGAGGGTGGTTGTGTGGTGTGCATTCTGCTACTCTGACATTGATCAAGCTTTGTGTCTTCAGTGTGCATGGTAACCAGTGGCACAAAAAAGAATGTGCTGTGTGAGTGCTCTACAAGCTCAGATGCTGGGGCTGTAAACCAAAACGGGCTGTTGAAATAGTGCTCTTCTTTGTCTTTCTGCACGTAGCTCTTGTGCCTGCATTCTTTTCTTTCCTGGAGCTGGGCTGGATGTTCCATTATTGATGCATACCTGCCACTTTGAATTGCTTTCTGAGCTGTGTAGGTGTGAATTCATTCCTAATCCTTTCCTACCACCACCCCTGCCAAGGTCATCTCGTCCTTATTTTCTGCCATCAGATGATCTCATGAGCACTACCGGAGAGCGCTGCTGCATGATCAGCCTGCAAAGCAGCGCTCTGAAGGGCTTTTCCGTGGGTGTTTCTTGGTTTGTTTGCTGACAGGCATTGATTTTGGTGGCGTTCTGTTTTCCAGCTGCTTTGTGGTGGTCGTTTTTGTTTCCCTCTGCCATTCATTACGACCCATTCAGATTTGAACTGCGGGTGTGTTGTGCTCGGTTGTGTCCAGCGCCTACGCAGCAGTGGATGCTTAGATAATGCCAGAGACAGAGCATGTGTTGAGTGGCTCTTTCCATGTGAACCCCTCCAACTTCCAGTAGCTCAAGGATTTTGTTTGCTGAAGTACCTGCATGCTTGACAGGCTCTGAGAGGTGTTTTCTGCCTGATTTGTGCCGTTCTTCCCTGTGCCCAGCGATACTCTTAGCCTGCTCAGTTCTTTCTGTCATGCTGTCGTGCACTGTTCAAAGCAGTACTTGTGGATGTTTTGTTCTGGCTTGCTACTTCCCTTCATGTGTGTCCTGGTTTGAGGGGTTCCAGGCTATCCCAGATCTCCTGAAAAACTACAGAGACCAAGATCTGTCACCAGGGACAAATTGGAGGGCCCCAAATACCATAACTTTGTTATTCAATCCCATAAATCCTGCAAACACCTGAAAAGTAAGCAGCAATTTGTTCTTGTTTCTCCCTTTTCCTTTCAGCACTCCAGAGGGATCCTGATCTGGGTAGCTGTGTGTCATACAATCACAGAATGTCAGGGGCTGCAAGGGACCTCCAAAGCTCATCTGCTCCAGCCCCCTGCCAGAGCAGGACCACCCAGAGCAGGTCACACTGGAATGCATCCAGATGGTTCTTGAATACCTCCAGAGAGGGAGACTCCACAACCTCCCCCCAAGCAGCCTGTGCCAGTGCTCTGTCACCCTCACAGGGAAAAAAATCCTCCTCATGTTGACATGGAACCTCCTGTGCCTCAGCTTCCACCCAGTGCCCCTTGTCCTGTCACTGACATCACCCAGCAGAGCCTGGCCCCGTGCTCCTGGCACTCACCCTGCACCTTTTATAACCATGCATGAGGTCATCCCTCAGTCTTCTCCTCTCACAGCTAACAAGCCCCAGCTCCCTCAGGCTCTCCTCATAAGGAAGGTGTTCAACCTCCTAAATCATTTTTGTGGCTGGACTCTCTCCAGCAGCTCCCTGTGCTTCTGGAGCTGGATGGCCCAGAACTGGACACAGTACTCCAGATGAGGCCTCAGGAGGGCAGAGTAGAGGGGCAGGAGAATCTCTCTCAACCTACCAACCACAGCCCTTCTAATCCACCCCAGAAAGACATTGGCCCTCCTGGCCACCAGAGCACATTGCTGGCTCATGGTCATCCTTCCATCTCCCAGGACTCCCAAGTCCTTCGTTTAGCCTGCAGAAGAGGAGGCTCAGGGCAGAGCTCATTGCTGTCTACAACTACCTGAAGGGAGGCTGTAGCCAGGTGGGGTTGGGCTCTTCTCCCATGCAACCAGGAACAGAAGAAGGGGACACAGTCTCAAGCTGTGCCAGGGAAAGTATAGGCTGGATGTTAGGAGGAAGTTGTTGGCAGAGAGAGTGATTGGCATTGGAATGGGCTGCCCAGGGAGGTGGTGGAGTTGCTGTCCCTGGAAGTGTTGAAACAAAGCCTGGATGAGGCACTTAGTGCCATGGTCTGGTTGATTGGCTAGGGCTGGGTGCTAGGTTGGACTGGATGATCTTGGAGATCTCTTCCCACCTGGTTGATTCTATGATTCTATGATTCACTGCTCTCCAGCAGGTCAGTCCCCAACCTACCCTGATCCCTGGAGCTGTTCTCTCCCAGGTGCATGACTCTACACTTGCCCCTGTTGAACTTCATTCAGTTTCTCCCTGCCCAGCTCTCAGCCTAAGTCTCTGAATGGCAGCACAGCTCTCCAGTGTGGCAGCCACTCCACCCAGGTGGTGTTGTCAGCAAACCTGCTGACAGTGCCCTCTGTGCCCTCATCCAGGTCACTGATGGATACACGGAGTGATGCTGGTCTCTCTCCTATTGACTGTGTGGCCCTTCAAGGCCATGGGCCACAGTGACTCCAGCCTGTGTGGGGCCTAACTGGGAGTCAGTGGGGGTGGGAGAAAATCAGCACTGAGGCTTTGGTGGATTTGGTTTGCTTGGGGGGGAAGGATTTGGGGGAACTGCTATGTATCTTGCAGCTGTGTTAGGAGTTAAGGATTCATGTTTGCCCTATCTTTTCCTGCATGTTTTTAAATACAACCTTTCTCTATTTTCTTCTCCAGTTCAGCAAGAGCCTTGCTACTTTACTGCCTTTTTTCCCTTAGGAGAAGAGTAAAGCAGGATAATCTCAGACTGCCACACTCCTACACAAAAGCCTGTGACAATACCACCTCCAGCCTTGTCACATCACACAGCCTGGAGGTGCACATTCCCCCTGCATTAGCTGAATGGCAAATCTTTGGTGATCAGTAAGTGGCAGGGTGCTGAGAGGCAAATCATAGAATGGTTTAGGTTGCAAAGGACCTCAAGGATCATCCAGTTCCAACCCTCTGCCATAGGCAGGGTCACCTCCCACTAAAACAGATTGCTCAAGGCCTCATCCAGCCTGTCCTTGAACAGCTCCAGGGAGGTTGTGGAGCACAGAATCACCCAATGTGATCTTTGATCACATTGGGTGATTCTGTGCTCCACAACCTCCCTGGGCAACCTGTGCCAGTGTCCCACCACCCTCACTGTCAAGAACTCTTTCCAAACATCCAGTTTCAATCTCCCCTCTGCCAGTCTAAACCCATTCCTCCTCATCCTGTCATGACAAGACCTTGTCAATAGTCCCTCCCCAGCCTTCTGTATGTGCCTCTGTCCATAGGGTGGAGACACCAAGAAGTGACTGCTTAGAAGGTCTTGGATGGTTGGTGGTACTGGGGTGAAGAAGATCTGTTCTAGGAGAATACAGCAAGCTATGACTGGAGCAAATGAGGCTTTGAAGGGATATTGGCAGTAGTGCAAGGGAATTACAGAGAGGTGTGTGGAAGGTGGATTGGCCACAGTGTTGTCTAAAGGCAAGGTGCTGCTCAGCTGTGTTCTAGGCAGACATGGCATTTCTGAGCAGCTCCTTCTCTGACCCTACTCAAACTTTGCCCCAGGATGATTTCTCTCTCAGTTCTCAACAGCTGGGCCCTCATGGTCATTCTACACTAAGCTCTCCTCTCAACTTAGTGCTTTTGCTGTGAAGTTACCTGTCTGCTTTAACACCCAGCTAACAGCATAACCATGTTTCACAGAAACCACCAGTAGCCAGGAGACAATGGTAGTGACCAGCTCAGGGATTTACACCTCACAGATTTTCCTTTCTTTCATAGAATCATAGAATCACAGAATCAAGCAGGTTGGAAGAGACCTCCAAGCTCATCCAGTCCAACCTAGCACCCAGCCCTAGCCAGTCAACCAGACCATGGCACTAAGTGCCTCATCCAGGCTTTGCTTGAACACCTCCAGGGACAATGACTCCACCACCTCCCTGGGCAGCTTTGTATTTCCCTTCCCTGAATCTCCTGTGATATAAGACTAACTGCAGAAAAGGAAAGTTTTGCCTTTTCTACTTCAGATTTCAGTCAAGTTAGGACATTGTCCTTGCTGTCAGATACGCATTTCCAAGCCAAACTAACTCAGTGCTGACTTTGAAGTCCTTGCTGTCTGCCAGCTGTCTGCAGCAGTGTCATTTCGGGTCACACCAGGCAATGCTGAAAGACCTGTGCTGCCCCAAAAATCAGTTGAAGGCTGCTACAGAATGCATAGAGGTAAAGAGAAAAAAGATGTGCCACAGTATTTCTTGTATGTTTTATTTCTGTTCCACAAGAAGACAGCCTGGAACAAAGCAGGAATGAGGAATGTGATCCTGAGGCATTTCATACTCAGACTTCTTTCGGTCAAAGAGTAAACCTGGTTTCAACCTGGCTGTGCAGCTTTAATATCAACCCCAAACCCACACACACCACAAAGCTTGTAGTAAAGCAGGAGAAGTCTTACAAATAATAAACTCTCTTGGTTTCAAAACAGACATGGAACTGAGGTTTGCTTTCAGGACAGGGTAGTCTAGTGAAGATGTAGTTTGAAAGCTGCAGTGTTCTTTCTGACTGTTTGCCAGCTATGACTGTCAAGATGCAGCTGAGGTGAGCTGAAGGAAGATGCATTTGAGTAAGCTGCTTATTTTTGTCAAGTCATTCCTAAGCTGTGTCCCTACTTGGATCCATGTCCTTCTCAGCTGACCCTGATATCTCAGAAACTGGATCAATTTAGACTCTGTATCTTTCAGTCCTTCCTGGCAGCAAAAGCAGTGTCCCCACGGTCTCCCAAGAACAGTTTGACAACATTACATGCACTTACTTGTCTTTCACCTTCCTGTTCTTTTAGTACTTGAGTACCTATGGCTCTGGAACTCTTACATTGAAATATTCTGGATTTCAAGAATAGATTAGAATAGAATCAACCAGGTTAGAAGAGACCTCCAAGCTCATCCAGTCCAATCCAGCACCCAGCACTAGCCAGTCAACCAGACCATGGCACTAAGTGCCTCATCCAGTCCTTTGTTCATAGAATCATAGAATCAACCAGGTTGGAAGAGACCTCCAAGCTCATCCAGTCCAACCTAGCACCCAGCCCTAGCCAGTCAACCAGACCATGGCACTAAGTGCCTAAGTGCCTCATCCAGGCTTTGCTTATTCTTTCTCATTGAACCATAGAGACAAGTTAATTTCTAAGTGCTGACTTTCTAACAGCTCATTGTTTCCCTCAACTAGCAACACCCCACATGAGTAGAATAATTTTGCCTTCATAGCATCATCCATAAAATCCTACCTACACTTCGATACCATAATGTAACTTCCAGAGCTTGAACAAGTTGTGCTGGGGAAAGTATAGGCTGGATGTTAGGAGGAAGCTCTTCACAGAGAGAATGATTTGCCATTGGAATGGGCTGCCTGGGGAGGTGGTGGAGTCACCATCCCTGGAGGTCTTCAGGAAAAGACTGGATGAGGCACTTAGTGCCATGGTCTAGTTGATAGGCCAGGGCTGGGGGATAGGTTGTACTGGATGATCTTGGAAGTCTCTTCCAACCTGGTTGATTCTATGACCTAAAGATTTATCAGCCTGCTAACAGCAGTCATCATTATTATTATTATATTTATAGTTAATCAGTTAATCTCTTAAACTACCAGATTCCATTCTCAGTGCAGGAGAGTCCATGCTATTTAATTACAGCCAATGCATGGAGAAAATGCTTTAAAATTAAGGAAGCACAGAGAGAAGAGGGAGGCTGCTTAGCATTAAATTGTTAGCCTAATAAAATTACCCTTTCTCATTACAGAACTTGATTATTTTGCTTTGCTTGCTTCACAGTTTCAGAGTTATTATGACCCCTTCATCTGCAAACTCCCTGCAATGCTATAAACCTCTTTTATTTCCAGGATGAAATCATGTAGTCAACTCTATGTATTTATAGACTTAATTTAGGAGAAAGTGTTGATAAAATCCAATGTGTAAGTAGTGAGCTTCATCATAATAGAGCATTTGTCTCTATTTAATAATTCTGGTATTATAATAACATCAATTTAATGTTACTGGAGATAAAGGAGGTGACAGAACTCCAGTGGTTCAGTGATGGGGGTGTACTCACCCACCACTCTGAAGTAGGATGTCAGAGTTTGGTGCAGTGCACAAAATAATGCCTGAGGTTAGTTGGATTCTCATAGAATCATAGAATGTTACAGGCTGGAGGGGACTTCAAATGCTCATCCAGTCTAACCCCCCATGCCAGAGCAGGATCTCTTATACCACATCACACAGGAATGCATCCAGGTCTTGAATATCTCCAGAGAGGGAGACTCCACAACCCTCCTGGGCAGCCTGTTCCAGTGCTCTGTCACCCTCACAGGGAAATTCCTCCTCATGCTTATATGAATCTTCCTATGCCTCAGCTTCCACCCCTTGCCCTTTGTCCTGATTCTTGAGTTTAAATGAGAAGCAGCACATTGGAAGTGTTAACAGCATGAGACATGCATTTGCAGAGCTGCATCTGAGTTCAGAAGATGGTCAGCCAGGGCTTTGCTCTTAGGCCTTTCAGCAGCTCTGTGCAAATTCTGTGATTTCTTTGTACTGCCCTCATCTGAGGCAACTCAAACCAGGCAACTTAATGACAGGTGAATTTTGGCAGCCTGTCTTCTCTGAAAGGTATTAGGGATGGATCTTTCACCTCAGTGGACTGGTCTGAGGGAAGTTTACCATTTGTAGCTACTTGTCAGATAGGAGTGCTGTAACTGAAATAAACACAAAGCCTGGTTTAGCACAGGATCACAGCTCACAGGATGGCAGGGTTTGGAAGGGACTCAAAGAGATCATCAAGTCCAGTCCCCCTGCCAGAGCAGGACCATGCAATCTAGCTCAGGTGCAGCCAGGCCTGGAAGGTCTCCAGAGAAGGAGACTCCACAACCTCTCTGAGCAGCCTGTTCCAGTGGTCTGTGACCCTTACAGTCAAGAAGTTCCCCCTTGTGTTGAGCTGGAACCTCCTGTGCTGCAGCTTCCATCCATTGCTGCTTGTCCTATCCCAGGGAGCAGTGAGCAGAGCCTGTCCCCCCACGTCCTGACCCCCAGCCCTCAGACATTTCTGGGCATTTATTAAATCCCATCTCAGTCTTCTCTTCTCCAGACTAAACAGCCCCAGGTCCCTCAGCCTCTTGTCATCAGGCAGTGCTCCAGTCCCCTCATCATCCTCGTAGCCTTCCACTGGTCCCTCCCCAGCAGATCCCTGTCCTTCTTGAACTGGGGAGCTAAAAACTGAAGGAAATACTCAAGATGAGGTCTCACCAGAGCAGAGTAGGCAGAGAGGAGATCTTGATCTGCTGGACACACTCTTCTTAATGCACCCTAGGATCTCATTGGCCTCCTTGGCCACAAGGGCACATTGCTGTCCCATGGATGTTGTCCACCAGCACTCCCAGGTCCTTCTCCACAGGGCTGCTCTCCAGCAGATCACCTCCCAGCCTGTACTGGTGCAGTTTATTATTCCTCCTCAGGTGCAGGACTCTGCACTTGTCCTTGTTGAACCTCATTTAGCTGCTCTTTGCCCACCTCTCAGTATGTCCAAGTCTCGCTGGATGACTGCACAGCCTTCATCTGCATCAGCCAAGCCTCGCAGTTTGGTGTCATCAGCAAACTTGCTGAGCAGACTCTCTCTGTCTGTCTGTCCCCTCATTAATGCCATGGTCTAGTTGATTGGCTAGGGCTGGGTGCTAGGTTGGACTGGATGATATTGGAGGTCTCTTCCAACCAGATTGATTCTATGTTTCTGTGATAAGATGTTGAACCAGACACAGCACCGACCCCTGGGGAACTCCACTAATTACACCTCTTCAGCTGGCCTTAGCACCTTTGATTACCACGCTTTAAATAAACTGTCTTGTACCCACCCTTGTAACTACTCTTCTGCATTTCTGCTGTGACATGCCTGAACAGTTGCACAGCTATTGCTGTTATTCTGGACACAGTCTGGGTAAAGAATGATGTTTAACAATACCTTTCTGCCTTAAATTGCCTTTAGATTAAAGAAAAAGTCCCAGTCGGTGGATATTAGCGGGCCAGGATGCAACCCAGTGGCAGCTGAAGCTCAGACCCCTCAGCCCAGTAAGTCTTTGCTTGCCACTAAGACAGCTGCTTCTGAGGAGGAACAGAACAACGCCGCGAACACCCAAAGGTGCACCCCGCGGAGGAGCGAGTTGAAGAGATACTACACCATTGGTGAGTTTTCTGCCATGGCCAAAATCAAACAGACTCGTGGAAAAGGCAAAGTCTTCCTCTTTATCTGTGCTTCATTTCTTTTGGTTAATTGCAATTGGCTACTATTGAGTCCAGCATCAGTAAGTTTGCAGATGACACCAGGCTAGGAGCAGCTGTGGATCTGTTGGAAGGTAGGAGAGCCCTGCAGAGGGACCTGGCCAGGCTGGATGGGTGGGCAGAGGCCAATGGGATGAGATTGAACAAGGCCAAGTGCAGGGTTCTACACTTTGGCCACAACAACCCCAAGCAGCACTACAGGCTGAGGATTGAGTAGCTGGAGAGCAGGCAGGAGGAAAGGGACCTGGGGGTGCTGGTAGATAGTAGGCTAAAGATGAGGCAGCAGTGTGCCCAGGTGGCCAAGAGAGCCAATGGCATCCTGGGCTGGCTCAGGAACAGTGTGGCCAGTAGGACAAGGGAGGTTCTTCTGCCTCTGTGCTCAGCACTGGTCAGGCCACATCTTGAGTGCTGTGTCCAGTTCTGGGCCCCTCAATTCAAGAGAGAGGTGCTGGAAGGTGTCCAGAGAAGGGCAACAAAGCTGGTGAGGGGCCTGGAGCACAGCCCTGTGAGGAGAGGCTGAGGGAGCTGGGGGTGTGCAGCCTGCAGCAGAGGAGTTGCTGTCTACAACTACCTGAAGGGACATTGTGGCCAGGTGGGGGGTGGCCTGTTCTGCCAGGCAACCAGCAATAGAACAAGGGGACACAGTCTCAAGTTGTGCCAGGGCAGGTCTAGGCTAGAAGGAAGCTGTTGGCAGAGAGAGTGATTGGCATTGGAATGGGCTGCCCAGGGAGGTGGTGGAGGCATCGTTCCTTAAGGTCTTCAAGAAAAGCCTGGCTGGGGCACTTAGTGCCATGGTCTGGTTGACTGGCTAGGGCTGGGTGCTAGATTGGACCAGACGAGCTTGGAGGTCTCTTCCAACCTGATTGATTCTATGATTCTAAGCTTCCAGATGGCCAGGGTGAGCATTAAGGTGTGGTATGTTAACGCTGCTGTCGTTACCCTGATGAGTGAACCTGCTTTATCCCTCTTGCACTGTCTACAGAAATCCTTTCTTCCTCCCTGCCTTTTCTTTTTAGTTCTTTTTGGTTTGCCTTAAAAGCAAATATTGAAGAAAGCATAAAAGCAATACTGGCAGGAGTGATGTAGGAAGAATGGAATTGCTTTTGGCAATGGATTGCATCAGAGATTTAGCAGGAAGTGCTCAGAATGCTTCTAGTTAGAAAGAATTTCCAGTTTGGAGAGGGGTGAGGCCTGCTGAGTGTGAAAGATTAATTAAGAGGATTTCTGGGTGTCTGAGTATTTTCTTTTTCTGGATATTTTTTTCTGGGATTTCAGCACTTAGGTGATTCTTACAAAACAATCCTGGGCACCTTAGAAGATGCTGCATAAATTGCTTCCCCATAAATCATTTTGGGACTGAGCCTGACTGGATTCCTGTTGCAGCATTTTGCTTTTACCTGATTAAAACTGAGCAAAGAGCAGCCTTCTGGTGTTGATGCCAAGTTCATTAGCACTTGTGACAGGCAAATGTGCTCATGGAAGTGGTGCAAACAAGAGGAATGGGTGCTAATGCTGTGCTTTGAAGAGACAAATTGTCAGTGCATTTAAGAAAACAAAGTGCAGTATTTTAATTGTGGGTTTGGGTGCTCTTGAATTGCTGCAGCATAACCTGATGATTTCTTCTGTTGCAAGGTAACCATTTGTGTGTCTTTAACTTGTCTAAAAGGTAATGAAAAATGTGGTGTTGTACACATCTTTTACTGAGTGATGTCTGCAGCCTTGAAGTTGGCTGTCACCATAAGTTCCTTTACAAAGAAGGAAAGTACCTTAGCAATCTGCACACTTTAGTAGAGGGATGCTTAAAAAAAGCCTAGATGACTCAGTGCCATGGTCTAGTTGATTGGCTAGGGCTGGGTGCTAGGTTGGACTGGATGAGCTTGGAGGTCTCTTCCAACCTGCTTGATTCCATGATTCTATGATGCATTTTAAGTAGTAAAGGACTGCATGTGGTTACAAACTGGATTGCACAACTGCCTAGCTGGAATATTTTGGTGAGAAGAATTAGATGCTAGGCTGTGAAAAGGAAACAATGGTGATGGCTGCTGCACTTCTTAGCTTGCTGAGATGAATAGAAACAAGAACATAGGCATAGATAACTCAGTGTGGCTCTCTGTTGCAGCTGGTGCCTGCACTTTTCTTCCTAACCTGCTGTCTAACTAATCCTTCTGCTTTCTAACCCCCCTGGCTGATCCTCTAAACTCACCTTGCACGTTAGGCAGACTCTGGGACAAGGTAGAGGGGTGGAAAGAGGGTGGAAGGGTGATTAGGAGCCCCTCTTGGGCACTCTGGTTTCTGGGAGGGCTGCTCTGTTTCTGTATCACTTCTAACTTGTGTATTTCTGTCTGTAACTGTACATATTGTAAATGTCTGCTTGTGTATTGTGCTAAGCTGTGAATACAAAGCCTCATTCCTTAATCTGCAGCTCAGCTGAGTCTAGTCTGGGTGATTTCATAGGTGTGGGGGCACAGGAAACACCCAAACCATCAGAGGGCAGCACAGTAGTGGTAGAAAGTGACCATGTGTACTCCACTGGCTGAACTGTTGTGATATTGGGTCCGTGGATTTGATAACCCAAGAGAAACAATAAATACCCTCTTAGAGCTCCCATCAACTTCAGAATGGTTTAAGTTATGGCTTATATTTTCCCCTTGATTTCAAAGACATCTCCTCTGACTTGTCTCAAAAATTATTTCTAATAGTCAAAGTCTGATCAAATGCTTTGGTACTTCCTGAGGGTGAATGTACTCATTACATTGCACACCTCTAATGGGCTGGGAAGAGAAAAATAGCAGATTCTTGGGGTGGTTTGGGTGCAGTTGGCTGTTAAATAGCTTAAATAAGCACTTTATACTTGTTGCTGAGCTAATACAATTACAAAGTGATTTAGCTTGTTGTGTTTCATGTTGTTCTCTGCTAAAGCAATCTATGCCCAAGATCCAACACCAGGAACTAATCATTGCTGTGGAAATTGGTCAAGAAAGTGTGTTAGAAAACTAATCAACCCTGTATCAGTACAGCTTAGGGGATGACCTGCTGGAAGACAGCTCCATGGAGAAGGATCTTAGTGTGCTGGTGGAGCCAGCAATGTGCCCTTGTGGCCAGGAGGGTCAATGGTCTGCTGGGGCCCATTCACAAGAGTGTGGCCAGCTGGTCAAGGGAGGTTCTCCTCTCCCTCTACTCTGGAGTGTTGTAGTCCAGTTTTGGGCTCCCTATTTCAAGAGGGACAGGGAACTACTGGAGAGGAGGCTACAAGTGTGCATTGATTTGGCTAATTGGAGCATTTTAATGAGAGAAATTAGATTATTGGCTGTGAAAAGAAAACAAGCTGATGTTTATATGATCTATTCCCTCTGCTGGGGGATACAAAAACAAGGACACAAAGGTAAGACAGTCTCTGACTGTTGCCCTATTAACTCTTCTGCCTGAACCTGTGCAATTCCCACTAATCATTCTGTTTCTAACACCCCTTGCTGACCTTTCCAGCTCACCCTGCACATAAAGGAGATTCTGAGATGAGGGAAAGGGTCATTATTTACAAAATAAGTTTGGGGTGGGGTTTTTTTTGGCTGTACAGAAGTCACTTCAGAGGTCTGTACATAGATCTCACTCTGCTTTGCAGAACCAAAGATGTGAGCATCAGCCTTGCACAGCTATGCCTTGCAGAAGGAAGTGCAGCAGCTTGTGTATGCCTGCAGCTACTGCCAGCACATTCAGGCAGTTGCCTATCAGACACTGTTCCTAAATCCTCTGTAGCACCAGATTATTTATTGCCTTTGTTTTGTGTGTGTCTGTCACCTTATGTGTACACAGATTTACCATGGGCCTTTTGAAGAGGAATGTGTACTGAGGAAAGGCTCCCCTGGTAATTCCAATCTATTTTAAAGTTGGATTAGAGCTGCTCCTACTTTAGAGAGCCGTTCACACAAGATGAATCATAGAATCAGGGTTGGAAGGGACCACAAGGATCAGGCAGTTCCAACCCCCCTGCCATGCCCAGGGACACCCTACCCTAGAGCAGGCTGCCCACAGCCTCAGTCAGCCTGGCCTGAAACACCTCCAGCCATGGACCCTCAACCACCTCCCTGGGCAACCCATTCCAGCCTCTCACCACTCTCATGCTCAACAACTTCCTCCTCACCTCCAGTCTGAATCTGCCTCTTCTGCCAGGCAAGCAGCAATAGAACAAGGGGACACAGTCTCAAGCTGTGTCAGGAGAGGTCTAGGCTGGATGTTAGGAGGAAGTTGTTGTCAGAGAGAGTGATTGGCATTGGAATGGGCTGCCCAGAGAGGTAGTGGGGACACCGTCCCTGGAGGTGTTGAAGCAAAGCCTGACTGAGACACTTAGTGCCATGGTCTGGTTGACTGGCTAGGGCTGGGTGCTAGGTTGGACTGGATGATCTTGGAGGTCTCTTCCAACCTGGTTGATTCTATGAATCTCCCTATCTCCAGCTTTGCTCCATTCCCCCCAGTCCTGTCACAACTTTGGTCACTTTGCATGTCACCTTTTCTCACAGGCTGCATGGCTAGGAGACTGCTGCTTCCCAAACTTAATCAGGCCACTTGCACTTTTTAAAAGTAGAGGGAAAAGTAGGTAAGGGGGAGGGGGAGGGGGGGGGAATAGCTGGAAGGAAAAGGCAGTGGGAGACAAGTTGTGTGCTTGGCTGAAATGAAACAGAAAATGGAAAGTCAGTGAGGGGGAGAAATAACTCTTCCATATGTCAGGCTGAGCAGGCAGGAAGGCTCCTGATCATCCACTGCTGAACTGGTGTGAAGAAATTGAGTGGGAACTCCTAGATTAATAAGGCAAGTGTAGAAAAAACAGTCTGCATGGTGGGTTGGATGAAGTTTTTTTTGGAGGGCTCTAGAAACAGCACCCAAGATGCTTAAAAATAAACAACCTAAGAATAGACTTTTTAGATGCCTCAAGCACTTAAAAAAATCAGGCTGCTTATTTCTGAAGTGCTTATTGTTGAGCAGCTGTCTCAAAAGAGAAAGAAGAGGGTATCTGGGTCTTCAGCACTCTGGAAGTGGGCTGGAGCAGCAGATGGGTAACCTGAATTCAAAGCACTGAGGCTCCATCAGCTTGATGCTGGGTCCAGGCTGCAATGGCACTTCTTAGCTGGCTGACACTCAGCCTGAGTGCAGCATCGCAGCTGCAGGACCCAGCTGAAGGGTTCCAGAACTCAACTTTATGGTGTGCCTCAGGATATGTGATTCTATGATTCAAGCTGTCCCAGGGCAGGTTCAGGCTGGATGTTCCCTAAAGGTCTTCACAGAGAGAGTGATTGGCATTGGAATGGGCTGCCCAGGGAGGTGCTTCCTCTGTGTTCCTCTGTGATCTGTGTTAGATAGTATTGTCCTGCTCTGGCAGGGGAATTGGACTTGATGATATGCTTGGGTCCCTTCCAGCCCCTAACATCCTGTGAGCCTGTGGTGGAGTCTCTATCCCTGGAAGTGTTTAAGAGGAGCCTGGATGGTGCACTTAGTGCCATGGGTTAGTTAATTAGAAGGTGTTAGGTGATAGTTTGGACTCAATGATCTCAGAGGTCTTTTCCAACCTGCTTAATTCTGTGATTCTGTTAGTAGATTGTTAAGCTGATGATGTTAGCTTCTAAGTGCATGAACTTGAGGTGTGTGCACTGACTGTCATGAAGCCATGAAAGCCTGGTGAATAGTGCTGAGGCACCTCTAAGAGGATATCCCCAGTAGTCTGCCTGCCTAGTAACTGCTTTAGTAGATGTAAGAGGCCTTCTTTCAGTTTGTGTGCCATGAAAATTATTTAAACAGTAAGATAATGGCTATTTGCTTTTTACTGCTGAAAGTCCTTCCTGCCTGAGACAGCTTCAACAAGGCCAAATGCCAGGTCCTGAACGTGAGTCACAACAACCCCAAGCAATGCTACAGACTTGAGGAATTGTGGCTGGAAAGTTGCCTGCAGAAAAGGGACCCGAGGGTTGTAATCTATAAGCAACTGAATCTGAGCCATCAGTGTGCCCAGCTGGCCAAGAAAGCCAAAGGCATCCTGGCTTGGATTGGAAATGCTGTGGCCAGCAGGAGCAGGGAGGTGATTGTCCCCTTGTATTCTGCTCCGATGAGGTCACACCTTGAGTGTTGTGTTCAGTTTTAGACACCTCAACACAAGAGAGATGTGGAGATGCTGCAGCGGGTCCAGAGGAGGGCAGTGAAGCTGGGGAAGGGCCTGGGGAGTAAATCTGATGAGGAGCTGGGGATGGTTAGTGTGAAACAGAGGAGGTTGAGAGGAGACCTCATTGCTGTCTACAACTGCTTGGAAGGAGGTTGTGGAGAGGCTGCTGCTGGGCTCTGCTCACAGTGATAGAACAAGAGGGAATGGCCTCAAGCTGTGACTGGGTAGGTTTACACTGGACATTAGGATATTTTTTGAAGGGGAAGAGTAGTCAGGCACTGGAATGAGGTGGTGGAGTCACCCAGCCTGGATGTGTTTTAAAGTTGTTTGGCTGTGGTGCTTAGGGATATGGTTTAGGGTGAGGCTTGTAGAGTAGGGATATCAGTTGGACTTGGTGATCCTGAGAGGCTTTGCCAACCTGACTGTTTCTGTGATCTTGTGATTTCACCTGGGGAGCTCTTTTCTGATACATTACCTGACTATAATGAGTGTATTTCCTGCAAAGAATACCTCACTTGCTTCCCAAACATGTCTTTGAGGGTTCCTTCTTGTCCTTTGGCAGTTGAATATATCTGCCCCTTCTCCTCTGCACGACTGAAGGTGGTTCCTTTTTGTAGCACTTCCAGGAGAATCCACATTTCCTCCTATTTGCACAATTATCTTTCTTGTTAATTACTGATACTTGCAAAGCATGAAACACAGGTTAGTGGATTAGAAATTGTTAGAGAAGTGGTGGAGTTTGGTGCAGTAGATGCTGTAAATTTGGGCTGCAGCTTCTGCCTTTAATAGGACAGATGGGAGGCGAAGCTGCCAATGCTCTCTCAGAGG